>NC_058373.1:113752500-114055000 GCF_018350175.1 Felis catus
AATGCCCCTAAATACTACATCTGGTTGTGCCCTTTTGGTTTTTGAAGCTTTTGTGGGAGAAATAGTAATTTCTCTTTTTTTCCCTTAGGTGAAGATGTCTAAATAAGGAAAGCAGATGTTTCTTTTCAAGTGCATGTGTACACCTGCCATAAGACAAAATGAGTAGCTACTACTGAGAACAGGCTCTGGTTATCTTTTATGTTGCTTGTTAAATTAAAATTCTCTTCCTGGCAAGTATAGGTTTGTAATTAAGTCATTTATCATATGTTCTTTAGGCTACATCTTAAACTTGATGATAAACAAAAGTGATATGTGGGTGGTTACTTAGAAATTAGATGGATGAGTTATTTTACTGGCCTCTGTCATTTGATGGTAGGTTCTTCCCGTTTATAACAGACATTGAACATTGACTCATTATATGCAACTGAAGGGAGCAAAAAAGATCTTGGTCTAGAACTGTGTTCTCAACTTACTGTCAACCTACCAACACTCTTGAGGAGATGATACACTCCCATTAGTAGAAGTGGCACTCTCTGGGCTCCAAACTCAATTACTTACAGGGTAAAGGAGTCTTCCTGTGCCAGATACAGATTTCCTTCCCCTCACTTTCACGTACACTGTTTTTTGCTATATTAGTTCTGTTGGTATTCTGCCTCACGCCCGTTCACTTATCTTATGTCCACATACTCAATACTTTATAATTTCATTCATTCCTTATTACAACCTGTATATTATACATTTTTTAAATGTCTATTCATTTTTGAGAGTGAGAGAGAGTGTGCGCACATACACGAATGAGTGGGGGAGGGGCAGAGAGAGAGGGAGACACAGAATCCGAAGCAGGCTCTGAAACTGACGTGGGGCTCGAACTCTCGAACCACGAGATCATGACTTGAGCCGAAGTCGGCACTTAACCAATTGAGCCACCTCAGTGACCCTACAACCTGCACATTATAGATAAAGGAAACAGACTCCAAAAGGTTAAGTGATTTTTCTGTGGTCATACAGCTATAGGTAACAGAACCAGGATTAGAAGCCAAACCTAACTCCAAAGCTCATCTTTTTCCCTTCCTGACTACACTGTGTTTTTCACGGGCTACATTCTACAAAAGCCATATTTGTGTAGAGTGTGATGTCTTCATTAGACTCCTTAATTTTTTAAGGGGACTTTATTCCTACCCTCTGCTCCAGCTATTGCTTAAAGGATGTGGTGCTTTTAAGCACACAAAGTATCCGTGTTCAGGTTCCTTTTCGAGATGAGATTTTTGAACTCTGTGTTGTCCAGTTGCTCAAAAGCCTACTTCTGAGAAATGTTATTTATAGAATAGTGGTGTTAAGTCACTGGCTTCAATGATGGATGTTATAGCAAATAGCTGGATGAAATTCACTATTCTGTCTGTGAGTTTTTAATGAGAAGGCCACTTACTGTACTATACCACATCATCTTTGGGAGGACCTGGAATGGCATTCTTTTCAGATCTCAGGATTTGGAAACCCTGACTCGTTTTCTAAAAAATCTCATGGCTATTATGAATCTTATACTTGATTGTACTTTCTTCTTTATTTTGGTTACTAGGAAGGTTAGAACCAAATTTGCAGACGATCTCTAATACCCGTGGAGGAATAAGCAATATATATTTGTGTGCTGATCTTAATCCTAGCATTATTTTCCTGTCTGTGTTCTTCTTTGATCTCATGTTTGTTAATTAAAATTTTTTTTGCATTGAATGCATTTTCATAAACTGTGACATATCCCTTCACTGGTGATGAATATAAATGTACAAATAACATGTGTAAGGTCAACTGAAGCTTTCCTGACTTGATGGTTAATTCACCTTCCTGCTAGGAGTTCCATGTACACACATCCATCTTCTTCATTTGCTTTCCTCCTTTCTTTCATCTTCTCCTAATTTTCTGTTGTTTATTATGGATTTCTCTCTCAAAGAACAGATTAGTAGAATTTCAGTGGTCCTTTTTATTGTTGACTATGAACATAAAGAGTTATTTTTCTGAAAAATTAGTCTTTTCATGTATATTTCTCCAGGTTCAATTTTTAGTAAAGGTGTAAATTTAATTTTTATGAAAACGTTGAATTTTCACCAACTTGATTGCTTTCATGAGGATAAGAGTAGGGAAATTTGTAGTCTTAGAAGGGTGCCATTATAGAAGTTTTTGAGTATTTATATAGAATAGAATGATATTTTCAGCTTGTTCTCATAAAATTAATGAATTCCCTATCTGTTGCCTCATGGCCATCTCTAATTGGATGTTCAAATGGTACTTTGGATGGCACTTCAAATTGTCTGAAACTTCACATATAATCGCCCCCCCCCCCCAATAAAGTTATCTCTACCCTTTCCTTACCCCATTTCTCACTCCATTTCTTATTTTGATGAATGGTACTGCTCTGCACCTACTCACCTGAACCACATACATGGCCATCATATTAGATGCCTCTAATATGTCACACAGTTCTTTATGTTTTACCTACTTCACAGCTTTTTAAAAAGTATTTAAAATTTTTTAAATTTTATTTTATTAAAAAATTTTTTTAAAATATTTATTTTTGGGAGAGAGACAGAGCAAAAACAGGACAAGAGGGGGTGTGTGCAGAGAGAGAGGGAGACACAGAATCTGAAGCAGGCTCCAGGCTCTGAGCTTTAGCACAGAGCCTGACACAGGGCTTGAACTCATGAGCTATGAGATCATGACCTGAGCTGAAGTCAGATGCTTAACCGACTGATCCACCCAGGCGCCCCCCCCCCCAATTTTTATTTAAGAGAGAGAGAGAGAGAGAGAGAGCACTCACATGAGCAGAGGAGAAGGGCAGAGGGAGAGAGAGAGAGAGAGAGAGAGAGAGAGAGAGAGAGAGAGAGAGAGAGAGAATCCCAAGCAAGCCCTACACTCAGCATGGAGCCTGACACAGGGCTCCCTGGGATCATGACTTCAGCCAAAATCAAGAGCTGGTCACTCAGCTGACAGAGCCACCCAGGCACCCCCCTACTTCACTGCTTTAAAGCTGGGTGTTTTCCATTCTCATTGTTATTTCCTTTTCTGAGAGCCTTGCACATAGCCTTGCCTAAGCAGATACTCAAATTCTTGAAGAACTAAATGATGAATGTAGGGGTGGATATTCTTAGTTTCACTGCTTCTGTCTGGACTTCCTGCCTCTCTTCTGGCTCCTTCTAATGTTGTCAGAATGATATTCCTAAAATGCAAGTTAGATCCTGTCACTCCTCTGCTTAAAACCTTCGATGTCTCCTTCTAGCTTTCAGGATTAAGTTTAGTTTAGGCACTTCATACTAAGTCCCCTGCATCTTACTGGTTTCCCTCCTGCTGTTTCTCTCTGCTGACCATGTAGTTTCATCTTGTGGCTGCATACTCCATTTCCTCCCACATGGTATTCATTTTGCAGATCCTAACTGAAGCGCCACTGCGAGAACTTGATCGACTCTGCCAGTCTGAGTTAGATGCATTTTTTCCTTGCTCTCATGTCCCTTTATGCACAGTGTCATGACATGTCCCCTATTAAACTGTTATCATGACTTCCTTATATAGGGAGCCTTCTCTTAATACTGGTTCTCCTAGATAGTGTCCAATATTTAGTGAATAGCCAATAATTATTTATTGGCTGGCTCACTGAATATGGAATGGAATAAGTCTATAGGTTGTATTCCAGTCTGATCATTTATTCATTCAATAACTATTTATTGAGTACTTACTATATGCCAGATACTGTTTAGAAGGCTAGGGATACTGCAGTGAACAAAAGCAGTACCTACCAGACAATTAAAAAGCAAGCACATAGATATTCAGTGTTGTGTAATAAGAAAAATGGACAAGGATAAGGAGATCCTAGAGTATATGGTCAAGCTAGGTGTGTCTAAAGAGGGAAATTTTGAGCAGAGACCTGAATGATGTGATGTGACCATGGTGGTGGTGTCGGGGGCTCAGGTGGTTCTGGGCAGAGACAATAACATTCCTGAACACCTGTTATGTACCAGGCCCTGTTTAGAAGCCAGCAATGAACAAGACTGTTAAACATTAGCATTGTTTATTAACTGTGAAGTCTGTTCTGTTTCAATATTTTATATCATACCTTTCTTTAATTGTTTGATTTTCTGAAATTGAAACATCCCAACATGGGAGAGTCCCTTTGTTCTCCCTAACTTCCTACTCTTTTCTCTGAGACAAGAACCCATAGATTTTTATTGTTTAGAGGCTCCGAACACAGTAGGATACTGATTTAGGGGACAAATCTCCATCCTCTCCATATTTAGTCATGGTCGTCAGGGATGTATGAAAGTGCCTTAGGTTTTCATGTCTTTGAGTTGACCCAAGTTGTGGATGTATATAAAAGTCCCTTACAGTAACTGGATATAGATACTACTGTTTTCTTTTTCCAGACCCCTAATCCAGCCTGCAACCCTGGATAAACCTTCTTAGACCCTTTTGCCTCAGTACAGTGAGAAATCATAACTTTGGCTGCTGTTTCTTGCTCTGTCACCTGCTCACTGCATAAATTGAGTATGCTCTGCGGCAGTTTCCCATTTGTAAGCAGGGCACCCTTCCAGTTAAGTTGTAAAAATCTATGTTTAAAAAAGTCCCATGCCCTTGAAGAATAGGAGCTACAGAAATGTGGGGTCCAACGAGAAAAAAAGAGAAAGAACTTTCCTAAGAAAACTGTGTCAATTTGCAAATTTGTTGTCCTCTGGGTGGCAGCTGACAGGTGGAGTGACAACCCAACCAAATAACACTAGGGCCATTGTGATAGGAGGGAACTTAATATTGTTATTGTTCCGCTTAGATGAAATTTGTGTGAGGCTATGCCAGCTCTTGTATTGAGAAAACCCGATCAGGCGGAAGAGTTTTTGGTTTCTGCCTTTAGAGCCGCCCAACAACTCAGGGAAACCGATTAAATCTGGAAGGTGGCAGTTCACTCTACAGGCTTCTCTAGGCACCTTTGAGGAGAATCAAAGATAAATAAATACCATGTTTTATGAGAGGAGTATGGGGTGAAAGGGAGTGCCTGGACAGGAGTTAAAATTTCAAATGGCGGGGGAAGTTCTCGCTGACTTTCTTCCTGATCAGACTCTTGTCTCATGACCTCGTTCATGCTTGGATTAGAGCCAGCCCTTGTAAACATGTGTGAGTTTGATAGGAAAGGAAGGAGATAGAAGTGTTTTCCAACGATCTCAACTGCAGAGGGAAAATTATCAAATTCAGGGTTTCTTATTAGAAAAAAATGGCTTTAAAAACTATCTTACAAATCGTATTGGGTGCTTATTTGCCTCCGGGACATGTGAAAACTCTGGCTTGTTATACAAGAGGTTTACAGTTGGAAGTCTGTAGTTTCTTCATGACAAATTTATGGCCCCTGTTCCAAGATTGGTAAACTACTGTGGTACTTAGCTCTTCTATTTACTGAGTGTAGACCCTGGCCTCTCACCCCTCCAGTGTGCCTTACTTAGTAATAATTTTAATGTGAGCATGACCTACCTCAAAGGGACTATGGATATTTAGTTAGCCAAAAATAATTTATTATTTTTTATAAACTTTTACAGAGCTTTAGAGATCATTTGGCCCACCCCTGCCACTTTGCAAGGAGTGGCAGAAATGATCAGTGGCTTGCTTAGGGGCATTCATCTAGTAAATAGATGCACAGGGACTCCACCCAAATCCTGATGGTCAGCATTCTTTCTTCCTATATTAATGCATGTTTTTTGAGCTGCTTAGGGTTCAGTATTATATGCAATGGAGAGAACTACAGCATCTTATTTTATTGACTTATGGAGAATAATTAGTAAAGTAATTAAATGAATTCCTGTATAATTCAGAACCTCATATGAGCCCCCATGATAGTTTCAATCTCTTTTTCCCATCAAACTTTTTATGAAAGCAACTAGGAAGTAAACTACCACATTGGGTTTCAATTTGTAGTGTTTTTCTTCCTGCTGTGGAGAAGATGGTATTAAAAAAATAAAATGAAGTAGCCCCAAGTTTGGCAGTAGGAGGTGAAAAACAAAAGCAAAGGTATTTGGTTATCAGATGCCAATCGCTGATTCTAAATTATTCCTCTTATGAATATAGTGTGGTTTCTGTGACTACTATTACAGTGTTTTATGTCTGCATCCCCAACCTGTAGTAATTCTACTTTCCTCCGTGTGCAAAGTTAATTTAAAATATTACTACCAATGCTCTGGTTTCTCTTCAGATCGCATAAATCTTTCGCCTTTTAAAATATTACTACCAGTTGAGGAAGGGAAGCTTTTCTAGGTGTCCTTAGAGGTTACACTGAATAAGGAAGTGTTCTTGCCCCAACTAGGATAAAGGAGAGGAAGATATGTTATTGACTTCTTCTGACAAACCACTTCAGACAGGGAGCAAACACATCTTTTTTTTTTTTTTAAATCAATTAAATAAAGGCATTAGTATCAAATAACTCCTCAAAAGAAAGGTGCTTTGTGGTTGAAAAATGGAGTGAATTACTCCTGTAAAAATATAGGGAATTTCACAGGTTCAGTACATTTTGTACCCTATTAGAAGTGATAGTTGGCATTTGTTGGTATTGGTTGTCAGTACTAGGTGGCAGTGCTAGTTGTGGGTACTCGTTGTGGCTTGTCTGGCCCATCCTCCTTTTGTCTTTCTTTTGGGGAATAGAACTCATCCAGTCACAGTTTTCAGAAGGGCTGAGGTAACCTCCTTCAGTATGACAATAGGACTGTTTATGTTGGAGACAAATCCCAGAAACTCAAGGTAACAACGTACACAGAATGAGAGAGTATATCCGGGAGCTTTTTCTTTGGCAGTTTTACTGCTAACAAGATACAGAAGTTTTAGTATTTAGTGCCAGGTCAGGCTTAAGGGGCAGTTTCTATTTTGGTGTGATTCTGAAGGGTTTAAAAAGTCAGCAAGAACATTATATAATAGAGGACGGAGATCTGTCTTCTGTAGAAACTTGCAAAGATGTGAGGGAGGGCAACATCCGCTTCTAGACTTTTTGGGTGTTGTTTTTTCATTAAAAGAAGTCAAAAAGCACAGTAAGTTCTATGGTTCATTGAGCAAGACCTTTGTTTGCCCAAAGTCTCTGAAACCCACCCGTCTCCCCAAACCCGTACTAAATACTTTTGTGACCAATGAAAAAAGCAGATAAACTGAGAAACAAAGCACTTTGAAGATAGGCCTGTGGTCACATAGTGTGACCAAAACACAATTATCTAATCTATCCACTTCATTGCTATTCAGCTTGCAGTCATTCGGTTAAAGTACTTTTCATCACTCACTGCAGAGTCTTTTGCTATAAACACAGTGGCTTTGGAACAAGGTAATCTCTATACTCTGTTGATGATGAGGGAGCATAAGGCAAGCTGAAGGCAAAGTACAAGCTAGTACCCCTCCTTCCCCCTCCTTGCCCTCCACTCCATCCCCCTTACCCCCCAACTCCCCTCCCAGGTGGGATAGATGTGATATTCCTCAGGCACCCCTAGCTGCCCAAGAATAAAGGGAAGGAAAGAAAACAAATGGTTAACTGATAGAGATCACAGTCATGTAGGACATGAGTCTCCATCAGTTTACAAATATCTTTGTAAATTTTAAGAAAAAAGGTAATCTTATTTAATCTCCAGAAACCTATAGATTCAGTTTCCTAGGGCCCCAACATCACCCTCCCCTTCATAGTGATGTGGGGAACAAAGGCAAGAAGGAAATGGCAGGTAAAATGAAATTTCTTTATTACCTGCAGTCCATTGACAAATACTTGAGGCTGGCAGAATAAAATGTTTCTCCAGGAACTCCCTATTGTCTTCATGCTTTGCTAGAGGGAAAACAACCTTAGCTTGACGATAGCATAGGCCTCCAGTATCCTGGGAGTCTGCTTTAGCATGTGAAAATCCCTTTGGAACCTTCCCCTTGACTTTTCTCCCCCAACTCCAAGTATATAATCAATTTCTCCTCATGATCCTAGGGCAGCTCTTTCTTCCACGGGTCCTGTCCCTGTGCTTTAATAAAATCACCTTTTTGCACCAAAGACATCGTCAAGAATTCTTTCTTGGCCATCAGCTCTGAACCTCCCCCTGCGCCACTCCAAAACCTCATCATTGACATTTTGTCTCTGCTCGTATGCCAATTGGGTGAATATGGGCCCACAAGCTTTTTTCTAAGTGGGTTACAAGGAATCCATCATATATCTGATTCACTTCTGATGAAACCCAGAACTTTCCCTCTTGAGCTTTTTAATGAGATAGCTTTTTTTTTTTTTTTTTTTTTATATGGGATGCAGGTTAGGGACTGTTAGTTCTCTGAATACTTCAGCATTCACCCGAGAACACAAAATCCATCATTTTACTTCGCTTGCACAGGAGTTAGCTAAATTCATAAGGTTTACCCTTTATTTTTACTTGTTTACTTAAGACTACAGATGTGAATAGGGCTGTTGAGTCTGTCCAGGAGGCAGAACTGTTGTTTTGGATGAAACTAAGTGAAATCTCCCCTGGCGGCAGAGTGAGAGATTCAAACTGTGGGAGAGACTAAGTTTGTACCTTCTTCACTTTAAACTAAACTTCAGGACTTTTTTTTTTTTTTTTTTTTTTCCATTCAAGAAGGATGTTCTAAGGTCTATTAGGGGATAGTAGTATCTTTAAAATCATGCAGTGAACAAAATACCAGAACTTCTGAGTGGTCAGTTAGGAATAGCTCTGGTAGTAACTAACTTTGGACAAGTTACTTAATTAACTGAGTTTCAATTTCCTGAACTATAAAACAGGGAGATTGGTGAATGCTCACCAAAGTTGGTTCAAGCACTTAAGTTCTCTAATTACTGTATTATAGTCATACACTGATAATAAAATATTTAGATATGTGCATGATTTTATTTTGTATTAAAGGAGGTCTATGGTCATCGATAATAGAAATGAAATTTCTTTCTTGTATGTATGATTGGTTTTATTTGCCTATGCATGGAAAATGTCAGGTTGTTAATAAGAAACAGTTAACAGTGGTTTCTGTGGGGGAGTAGGACTATGGGTCTATGGAGAGGGAGAATTTTACATTCATCTTATACTTTTATTTGCTAGTTTTTTTTTTACTAAGTCCATGCATTATTTAAAAATTAAAAAAAAATTGGGGTGCCTCGGTAGCTCAGTCGGTTGAACGTCCAACCTTGGCTCAGGTTATGATGTCATGGTCTGTGAGTTTGAGCCCCACATCGGGCTCTGTGCTGACAGCTCAGAGAGCCTGGAGCCTGTTTCGGATTCTGTGTCTCCCTCTCTCTCTGACCCTCCCCTGTTCATGCTCTGTCTCGCTCTGTCTCTCTCTGTCTCAAAAATAAATAAACGTTAAAAAAATTTAAAAAAATAAATCGGCTTTATTGTTTTTTTTAAAGGGCAAAAGGAAGACTTTGAAATCATTATAGAATGTGTACCAGGATAACAATATTTGGAATTTAATTTCAGTTTCCAAATATTTTGTGTAGCCTTAACATATTGTTTGAAATTATAAGTAGGTTTTTGCTCTTATTATAGTAAGCAAGGTCTTTTAAATCCTGTCAATCAGTGAACGCAGCTACTTTTGTTTGATGAAACAAGCAGCCTTTAAAAGCGTAGAAGCTGGGCTTCTATGGGTGGCTCAATTGGTTGGGTGTACGACTGTGGCTCAGGTCATGAGCTCGTGGTTCATTGGTTGGAGCCCTGCGTTGGGCTGGGCTCTGTGCTGACAGCTCAGAGCCTGAAGCCTGCTTCAGATTCTGTATCTCCCTCTCTCTCTGCCCCTCCCCTGCTCGCTTTCTATCTCTCAAAAATAAATAAATGTTAAAAAAAAATAAAATAAAAGCATAGAAGCAAGGTTTAGCAATGCTAATGACAAGATTATATAGTTTTTATGTATTTGACACTGTAAAAGATCTTATTTCTTTAACCTATCTGTGTGATTGTTTGTAGAATCATCTTCCTTCGATTTACGGCTATGGGAATGAAACAGAAGTGGAACAAATTGGTTTCAAACCAACTAGTGCCAAGGTTAGAGTGTAGAGTCTTAATGCCATGTCTTAAATACAGAACAATAGTTCTCTCTTCTTAGAAGATGGAACTACAAGAATGAAAAAGCAGTCTGTTGAAACATCAGAAGGCTTATTTATTTATTTTCATTATTTTTTTAATTTTATTTTTTTGAATTTACATCCAAATTAGTTAGCTTCCTTCAGTAACCCTCTGTTTGTTCTCTGTATTTATGAGTCTCTTCTGTTTTGTACCCCCTCCCTGTTTTTATATTATTTTTATTTCCCTTCCCTTATGTTCATCTGTTTTGTCTCTTAAAGTCCTCATATGAGTGAAGTCATATGATATTTGTCTTTCTCTGACTAATTTTGCTTAGCATGATACCCTCCAGTTCCATCCACGTAGTTGCAAATGGCAAGATTTCATTCTTTTTGATTGCCGAGTAATACCCCCATTATATATATATATACCACATCTTCTTTATCCATTCATCCATCGATGGACATTTGGACTCTTTCCGTACTTTGTTTATTGTTGATAGTGCTGCTATAAGCATTGGGGTGCATGTGTCCCTTTGAAACAGCACACCTGTATCCCTTGGATAAATACCTAGTAGTACAATTGCTGAGTCATAGGGTAGTTCTATTTTTAGTTTTTTGAGGAAGCTCTATACTGTTTTCCAGAGTGGCTACACCAGCTTGCATTCCCACCAACAATGCAAAAGAGATCCTCTTTCAGAAGGCATTTTTTAAAGGCTGCATATGGCACCTGGACTTGAATTTTGGTTTAAGCGTTCATTAATTTTTGTTTTTTGTCCTATTTTTACAGATGTTTTTATGAAGTTTTGAGAAACTATAAGAACCCCCAAACTAGAGTTTTCTAGTTTGCATATTTGTAGGCTTCTTCATCTTTTTAACTTTTCTACTTTTCCTTCTTTCTTTTTGAAACAACGAACTTTACAGAGTAACAGAGTACCTTAACAGAAAAATCAGTATCTTCATAGCACTGCTAGTGTATTTTTATTATTATAATCAGTGTAATATAGACATGGTATGTATTTTTATTTTCAGTTACTCTGACATATTTTTCCCCTAACTGGCACAGTGCTTTCTAGCCTTTCCCATATTCAAGAATAGGAAGTAAGCAAAAAGTTAATTTAAAGATGATCTGCCACTTTGGCATTGTTAAAGTTTCCTTTGTTATTATCAGATTTGCATTACCTCTGGCTAAATTTATTTGTCCTTCCACTTTATTCAGGTTATGGTACTGGTATAATTTGGTTTACTTATTTCATTGGAGTGTTAGGTTATTTATGCTAATGTGATATCAGTGATTATAATAGTTATTGCTGTCATTTATTAAGTGATGATAATAGTTATTGCTGTCATTTATTAAGTTCTTATTTTTGCTAGATGCTACGTCAGGTCAGACATTTTGTTAATTAATTTAGCAAATATTTGAGTACTTTCTATACCCCAGGCATTGATCTAGGGTCTAAAGATATAATGGTGAGTGAATAAGACAAAGCCCTTAAGATGTTTGATATATTGTTTCTAATCTACATAAAATTATACAAGGTAGATATTGTCTTAATTTTATAAATGAGTCAGCTGAGGCTAGAGAAGGAAAACAAATTTTCCAGTATTCTATCACCTATAAGTGACCCAAGTTTTAGTTTCAACCTATCTTAACTTGATTCCAGTCTGTATTCTGCTCCATTCTACTGCCTCAGGATAGATCAATACTATTTCCTTCTTCATTAAAGATGTTTATAAACATCCAGGATTGGTCTGAACATGCTTGACTACAGATAGAATTATTTTTTACCTTGATGCTTCAAGAAAGCTAGAAGTGACACTAAAACCTAATACTTTGAGCATCAAAAAGAATATAATATTTAGGAATAGTTTAACCAAATTAAAAAAAAAACAACCAGGTAGGATTTGAAAACTACAAAGCATTGTTGAAATTAAAGAAGACTGAATAAATGGAAAGATCTCTCATGTTCATGGATCAGAAGACTCAATATTGTTAAGATGGAAATACTCCCCAAATTGATGCACAGTTTCAGCACAATCCCTATCAAAATCCCAGCTGACCCTAAAGTTCACTGGAACCCAAAACAGCCAAAACAATCTTAAAAAGAACAACAAAATTGGAGGACTCAGACTTTCCAATTTCAAAATTTATGACAAAGCTACAGTAATCCAGATAGTGTGGTGCTGTTGTAGGCTAGAAATACACATCACTGGATTAGAATTGAGAGTATAAGAATAAACTCTTCACCTATGGTCAATTGAATTTAGATAAGGATTCTAAGATAATTCAACGGAGGAAAGAATAATCTCTTCGATAAATGGCTCTGGCAACTGGACAGCCACATGCAAAAGAATAAAATTGAACCCTTACTGCATACCATGTATCAAATGGATCAGACACCTAAATTAAGCTGTAAAGCTGTACAACTTGGATTAGGCACTGGTTTCTTAGGTAGGACACCAAAAGCACAAAAAGCCAAAGTAAAAATAAATTGGACTTTGTCAAAATTAAAAACTTTTGTGCTTCAAAGTATATCATTGAGAAAGTAAAATGACATCCTAAAGAATGGAAGAATGTAATTGCAAATCTTGTATCTGATAAAGGTCTAGTTTCCAGAAAATACAAAAAACCCTTGAAACACAACAATAAAAAGATAAACAGCCTAATTAAAAACAGATGAAAGATTTGAATAGACATTTTTCCAAGGAGGTATACTGATGAACAGTAAGCACGTGAAAAGATGCTCGACAGTCATTTGTGAAATACACATCCAGACAAGGATGAGGTACCACGTCACACCACTAGGATGGCTATAACAAAAAAAGACAGACAATAGCAAGTGCTGGTTAGGTGTGGGGACATCAGACCCTTCACACATTGCGAGCAGGAATGTAAAATGTTGTAACTACTTTGGAAAACAGTTTGGCATTCCTCAAAAAGTTAAATGTAGAGTTACTATATGACCCAGCAATTCTGCACCTAGGTATATGCCCAAGTAATTGGAAACCTGTTCACACAAAAACTTGCACATGAATAGTCATAGCAGCCTTATTCATGATAACCAAAAAATGGAAACAGCACAAATGTCTTATCAACTAATGTTATCTATCAACTGATGAATACATAAATAAATGAGGTATATTAATACAACAGGATAGTTGTATTAAGAACGTTGAAAAAGGGGCGCCTGTGTGGCTTGGTCGGTTAAGCATCCAACTTCAGCTCAGGTCATGATCTCGCAGTCCGTGAGTTCGAGCCCCGCATCGGGCTCTGTGCTGACAGCTCAGAGCCTGGAGCCTGTTTCAGATTCTGTGTCTCCCTCTCTCTGTGACCCTCCCCCGTTCATGCTGTGTCTCTCTCTGTCTCAAAAATAAATAAACGTTTAAAAAAAAATTTTTTTAAAAGAACGTTGAAAAAGAATAAGGTAGTGATACATGTGGTAACATAGACGAACATTATGTTAAGTGAAAGAGGCACAGATAGCTGCATATTGTATTATTCCACTTGTATGAAATGTGCAGAATAGGAAACTCTATGGAGACACAAAATAGATTAGTGTTGTCCGGGTCTGGAGAGAAAGAATGGGGAGTGACTTTTAATGAGTACACAGTTTCTTTCTGGGGTAATAAAAATCTTCTGGACTTAGGTACTGATAATGGTTTATATAACTCTATGAGTGTACTAGAAAATACTGAATTTTTTACTTTAACAGGGCAAGTTTTATGGTATGTGAGTTATATCTCAAACTGTTACATCTATTTAAAAATCTATTACTTTGGCTTTGGAGGGTCTAGATTCAACTTGGTTTATCTGTTTGTGTTTGAGTTATTTCAATATGAGTACAATGTCATGTAGCCTTTTATTACCCATGAGGACCTTTAATCTTTATTTTTATATATCTCTCTATTGAGTTACTTTCCACCAGCTAGTCTTATTACATACATACAGGCAAAAATTGATAGAGAACAATATGATGTCATTTTTGTTTACACGTCTTTCTTGGGTCTGTAAAAAAAACCCTTAATGTTATATTAATTTTCAAACCAAAAGTGGCATATTGTTGCAATTACATCATTTGGAAATGTGTTTATTTTCAAGAGTACGGATTTGATTTAGAAACTGCTTTTCCTGCATTCTTTGTTATTCATGGCACTTGATGGCCACACACTTGAAATGCTCCCTGGCCAGAGCATAAGAATCTTGGGGGGGGGGGGGCAGTGTAGAATTGATTCATGGTTTGATAAAATGCAGGCAGGTTGAATATGATTTTTAAAATGTGGTTGTGAGCCCAGCTTATGGTATGAATTCATACATATCCTCTTTTTTGTAAACATGGAATTGAAGTAGGTTTTATTTCTTGAATGTTCTGGCACGGTGCTAGAGAGAAGTTGACTGTCCTACCCACAGTATTATATAAGAGGGAGCAAAGTTTCCTGAGAGAAATAATGAGCTTGGGAGAATGAGTAGATAGTCTTTGCTGGGGGACAGTTCTTTTCCACTGATAGTCCCACTGCATTTCCCCAGGGAGTGCCTGGGGATCCTCTGCTGTAGTTGCTAGACAATATTCCCTCTTATTCAGGGTGATTGGATAAAGAAACCAGTTATTTGGGGCCTGGAGTGTAGACAGCAAGGAGCCATGGTTCTGAGTGTGGTGTCTGGCCCAGGCGTACTTGCTAGTGATGGTACTCTGGGCTGGACAGAAAAGAGTGGGTGGCGGTGCTCAATAACACAAGACATTGGCGTCCCCAATTTCACTGCTGTTCTTCCCTTTTAAAATCGGTTATGTTTTAGCCTCTTGTCAAATTGAATGCTAAGTCTCCCTGTAGCCGTTGCCTGCCACGTATTGGCATACATGGAGAGAATTCTGTAACATGGCTTCAGTTCTAGCCACATTTGAATTGTTCATTTTAATCACCTCTTTTATGCATTGGTCCTACTCACTGGCAACCTTCCTTCTTTGCCTCTTAGTCTTTCTGCCCAATTCAAGTGATAGAAGCTCTAAAATTAGCTCCTTTTAATCCCTGCCTAACCTTACAGTTGTTGCTTTCAGCATCTCCCTGGGGAGATGGCATATCTATATCTATATCTATATCATCTATATCTATATCTATATCTATATCTATATCTATATCTATATCTATCTATATCTATATATTTTACTTAAGATAGAATGGATTATTCAGCTTTTAAAGGTAGCAGGAGTGGGTACATTAAATAATACCCATTTGTTCACTTGAATTTCTAAAAAAAAAAATAGTTTTATGCTAGAAAAACATTTGAATTATCACAGCATCTTGAAATTAAATGGAATCTTGAGATATCATCCACCTTCTTCTTCTAACATAATACTTTAGCTAAAAACATCCTAAGAAAATAACAATCTTAAGTAATTTTAAAAACTTCTTAGACAATTCACACCAAAGTTTACCAGTTTTCACTGTCATTGAAATTATGCTTTACATTTTAATTTTTTTAATGTTTATTTATTTTTGAGAGAGAGAGAGAGAAAGAGAGACAGAGCATGAGCAGAGGAGGGGCAGAGAGAGAGGGAGACCCAGAATCTGAAGCAGGCTCCAGGCTCTGAGCTGTCAGCACAGAGCCCGACGTGGAGCTTGAACTCACAGACCGTGAGATCATGACCTGAGCTGAAGTCGGGCGCTCAATTCACTGAGCCACCCAGGCGCCCCAATTATGCTTTACATTTTAAAAAATTATTTCCTTAAGCACGGTTAATTCAGTTTTCCCATTTATTTCTCCCTTTTCTTTAGGTAGATGTTATATATATTCATTCTCAATCAGAGGCAAGTCATTCTTCTCTCCACTAAATATTTCTCTCTCAAATACAGAAAAGTCTCTTGGACAAGTGACTTCATAGTCACCCTTGAATTGTATCTCCCTTGAATTCAGGTTGTGCTTAAACTGAACAGAGGAGTCTGGTTTTATTACCTGGAGAGATGCTGAGATTGAGGTACTATTAATAGATTACCAAATTCTGCCGAAGTCCATAACTACATGTCTGCCATTTCCAAGGGCCGTTACATTCAGGAACTACTGAGAAACTGGAAAAGTTAAGCTTAGCATGTCTTCTGTGAAAGGTACTTTGGAGTACCCTGTGGCATTAAAGATCCTGGTGGGTTAAGAACTCAAGAATGTTACAAGGAGCATGCATGAATGGGGTGAAAAGTGGAGGATGAGGAGATTCTTTTTTTTTTTTTAATTTTTAAAAATGTTTATTTATTTATTTATTTATTTACTTATTTATTTATTTTGAGAGAGAGAGAGAAAGAGAGAGAGCGAGTGAGCAGGGGAGGGGCAGAGAGAGAGGGAGAGAGAATCCCAAGCAGGCTCCATGCTATCAGCACAGAGCCCGATGCAGGGCTTGAACTCACAAACCATGAGATCATGACCTAAACTGAAATCAAAAGTCAGATGCTTAACCGACTGAGTCACCCACGTGCACCAAGGCTGAGGAGATTTTTAACTGGGTGGGAAGAAATTGGAAGGTTTCCACAATCACTTCTTCTTACCATAATTACTTAGGTAAAAGGACAAAACTGAATTTCCTTCCTTTTCTCACACCTATCTCAAATCGTTCCTACACTGGCTAGAAGGGAAGTAAGGAGGGAGCAAAGTGGCATTACTTGTTTGAGTTCTTTTTTTAGGTCTTTGAATGCCAAAGTCTCGTTGATGGACAGTTTAGGTTTTCATGGACAAAAGTTGGAATAATGATTGTTCCCATTTATTGAACACAAGAATTGTACTAAGTAAGCACTTTATATTGTTTTATTTAATCTATACAATACTGTAATAGCATTTCTTTGTAAATAATACACATAAAACTTAGAATACTGCCCAAAAGGTAGTAGGAGCTCAATAAATGTTGTGGTTAACCCCCATTTTGGAGACAAGAGAACTGGGTCTTAGAGTAGCATTTGTAGAATTTGAATCTGTGGGCATGAAACTGAAGTCTGTGCTCTAACCTATTGTGCGCTATTGCATTTCTCTCCTTCAGGAACTTGGCTTTTTAAACAAAAATCCTCCCTGATATTTTCCTGTAAACGTATTCTAGGATCATACTTGTTTTTGTTTAATTCTATGTTTTGACTTATTCTAGTTTGTGAATCGTATATCCCTTTTCCCCTCCTGCACTTATCCCTGGGGAAGTTCATTCTTCAAATTATCAAGGTCTGGACCAAATTTATTTAGTGAGAATGTAGAATTTTTCTTACAAGATTTTAAAAGGACAAGTAAGATAATTACATGAAAGGATCTGTTTAGGCTCTTTTGCATGGTAGGGGGTAGACCAAATAACCTTTGGATCACTTCCACTTGTATAATTCACCATTTCGGCAGGACAGCAACATTTCAGGCCAAAGTTCAACTTTTTTTTTTATTATTAAATTCTTTTATCGTCGCCAGGAAACTAGAGAAAATGAATTCTTCACAGTGTGCTTGTGCGTGCAACTTGAAACGGTTTGCACACTAAATGAAATTAAATGAAAGACAGCTGTTTGGGAAAGAGCTGTCAGAAACTGATTGGGTTCTATTAGAGGAGAATAGGGGCTAGGAATAAGTTTTCAGAAACAGGATATCAGTGGTTTAAAAAGCAAGCAAATTTACATACACAAAGGCTCTCATGTGGTTGTGCTGTTGCATGTCTTTTTAGTTCATCCATCTTAAATTGTTATTTGCTCTCAGTGTGTAGGTGTCTGCTTTCAGGGCTTCTTTTCCCATATCAAATGTACGGCAGTTCATTCTTTTCTGAGAAATAAATACAGCACAATCCCACTACAATGCCATTCTAAGTACTTTGGTTTTGGTTAAACTGCAAATCCAGTCATGTTCACCAAACCACTTCCTTTGCCCCACTATCTCCCTGTTCCTGCCAGAATGCGAAAGAGGAAGGACCACCTTGGGCAGGTTCCCAGAGGTGCCAGAGGGGTCTTCTGAAATGGCTGCTAGCAAGAAGGGAGCAATTACATCCCACAACAGACTGCAGGCAGATGGTCACCTGTGGTGATCGGTATCACGACGTTATTAAGTCTTGGATTTGTGCCTGTATTTGTGACTCTGCCTTCCAGGCACTCAAGTTATGTTACCTGTGTGATCCTCTTCCTTGCTCCCAAGACCCCATTGCTCATTGTTTGGGCATGTGTTTTTGTATGTTACCCCCAAGCCCTGCTACTGCTGAACTGCTAGCTTCACTCTGTTATCTTCAACCTTTCTGCCAGCACATAGTAGGATCTCTGTTGGTCTCCAGTGGCAGATACAGTATTGCATGTGGAATTGCCTTTCAAGGAATTTTTTTTCTAAGCCTTTTGGGGTTTTACTCTGGAAGTGTAACCTATCCACAGCATAACCTCATACAGGAAATTCAGTTAGCATTCGAAGTTAGGAATCCTAGTATAATGTTGTACTCATAAAGTCTTAGTCTCTGGAGCCTCCCCTTCCATTGAATTTTTACATTTTCAGCCCCACTTACTAGTGGTCTTCCATAACTCACTGAGGCCCAATCTCAACTGCTTTCCTTTGAGATCTCACTTGCTATCTTCTCAGTACCTTCTTTCTTTTTCTCTAATGCAGAATATAGTTCCACATCCTCTCCTTTGGCTAAGATTAAGGAATCACATGATTCATAGTGTGCTCATCTGTAGCCCACCCTCCTTGTCTACCTACCTTGTCGCAGGGTAGATCCTATCAGTATTCCTGAGTTCTGTACCCAACTCTCCAAGAGACTAGTATATGGCATCATCTCCAGTGTCTCCAGCCAAGCACATGGACATATTTTCAAACTGAATCACAGGAACGTCCTAGGGATCCTATAGTTCCCCATCTATAAAATCACGTTTGGGAATAATAATAAAAGGTTGAAGTGCCAATCCTCCCTAATTTAGACCCAGCATTTTCTCTGATCAGGAAAAAAGTGCTGGCAAAGTAAGTGTGTCTTGATTATTTTCCCTACTTCTCTGATATAATTTATATATAATCTATATAAATGAGTTTCTGGCCTTCCAGTAATCATGTTACAATTCCTACACTCAGTACAACTTCAACAAAGTAAGTGGGGCATGCCCCAGGTCAGAGGCACCCAGCAAGTTTCCCCTCTTTCGAAAGACATTTACTGAAGCACATGTCATCGTTAAAAGTAGGCCTGAACTTACCAGGGATTTTTGTTGGTGAGAATATTTGCTTCCAAGTCCTAGAAGTACTTCTGGTTAACTCGGAATGTTTCCTTCCTTTTCCTCCTGGTTATGCTCCAGGGTAGATACCAACAGTATTCCTCTTTATAATCAGGAAATTGTTGTGCACTCATTCTGTGAGAGTCATGGCCAGAAGGGACAGAGTCTATGGAAATCAGGAATATTCTACCTCTTATTTTCTCTGCATCACATAAAGAATTAAATTGTCAGAATTGTCGAATTGTCACCTAGTTAGAGGAAATTTAACTATTGTATAACTTACCTTACGTATTCTGCCCCAGCTTCCTTTCTCATTCGTTCAGAACACATTTATTGAGTACCTGTTGCGTGTTAGGCACTGTGCTAGGGCTGATGTTAGAAAAATTGGTCGTCTCTACTCTCTGCTCTTGAGAACTTATGGTCCGGTGAGCTGTGCTGAAGAAGTGTTTTTCTGAGTGTTGATATGATTACTCACTGTTAATGTCATTTATGTCAATAATGGCCTTAATAATCTATTTCTCTCCTTCTTCATTTGGCCAAATAAAACATAATATTTATCTCCTGCACAAACTATGATCAGCTCTTTTGTCCACCTGATCCCAGATGAGATAATGAAATGTACATAGCGGTACATGATGGACAGCCACAAATAAAATTCTTTCTTTAGATAGTCTTTCTGAATTGCTGGCAAATTTTAATTTTTAACATTGTGAATCTTAGCTATAGTAATTCAGATCTAATTTTCAGGTGGTCAAGCTGGGGTGATTGTTTTTAGTGTAGCCACAGGAAATCAAAGCTGACAGCTGGGCTGCAGCTGTGTCCCGGCTGGGTCTGTTGAGCTGTGTGCAGAGGGAAAAGTGGTGGCAGCTCCCTGGGCTTCCCCGCTCCAGGAGATGGTCTTCTTTGGTCGTCCACAGCAATACCTGCCAGATGCTTTTGAAGCCAGTTCAATTAACACTCAGGAAGTGAGACTTCAGTAGGAAGGTATTAAGAATATAGTTCATGTTTAGTGGGTATGTCATCACCGCTTTCCCTTTACAAATTCAGTAAGCCCACTGCACAGAAAGCATATTTACCTTATATAATTAGGCAGTATTTTACCTAAATTACAAAGACATGCTTTTAAATTTGGTTGTTTGAAAGTTCTCTAAATTCTCATAAGATTTTTGATCTATGATGTCTAAGTTTTGCTTGAAAATATTTTATAGATTCTATTGGGTAGAATAGCATACTTATGTTTAAAATATAGTCAGCTGGTTTAATTTCACTAGAATTTGCATTAGCTACTTTTAATGTTGTTGGAGGAAATCTATTATTTGTAAGTTAAATTAATCAACATTGTCCCTATTGTAAATGATACCATAATGAAAGCTGGAATCAAATGTATGCAATGCATAACAATGGGTGAGTACTATCCATTACATGTTAGGAACTGTACAAATCATTAAGAAACATTTAAGAATTGTACAAATCAATTAAAACCCATAAGAAAAATAGGTGTGTGTTTTTGAACAAGTAGTTCATAGATGAAGAACTACAGTTTGCCAGTGATAACCTTGATACTACTTAAAGAAATGCAAATTTTAGTACATTCTACAGGAAGGCTCTTCCTAATGCATTAAGCTGTTAATAGAAAGGTGTGATTGATACTGAGACTAGTATAAATAAGAAAAGGTTCCTTCAGCTGGGTATTGTTGGGGTTTCTCTTGGAAGTGAGTGCACACTCGTACATATGAACAACTGCTTGCATCTAACACATTCATGTGGATCTCTGCAGCATGGATTTTAAAATTAGATCTGGTTCCTGTGAGAAAGCTTTATCACTTTCAAAAAGCAAATGGTTTTCTCTCATTGATTACACTAGGACTGATATCTGGCTGTCGATGTGACTAGATGGAGCCCTTAGCACAGTCACTACATTGATAGACTTCTAAATATGAGTATTCAGACGTTTTTTCATATTTGACCTGTTAGTGAAGACCTCCCGATAATTAGTTCATATAGAGGTTTTTCTGCTGCATAAATTAACTGATGCACTTGAAGATGTGATTCCATAGCAAAAGATTTCCCAAGGATACTATTTCCATGAGGTTTCTCTGCAATATTAATTCTTCTGATGAGTAATCAACTCTGACTTCTAAAGGCCTGCCAACATTGAGTACAGACATAATTTCTCTCCAGTATGAATTTTCTGATACGAAAGGAGTCTTAAACTTTCCGTGAGTTTTTCCACATTCAGCACATGTACAGTTTTTATTTTGTGTGAACTCACTGATGCCCTAGGAGTTGTGGCACTTATGGTTGTTTCCTATTTTATCCTACATACTTGTGATCATTATTAGTGACAGCTGTCCAGTCTCAAGTCCTAGTAAACCCTTTAGCCTCACTGAACAACATGCATTGCACTAAATCATATATATATATATATATATATATATATATATATATATATATATATTCACATAGAAGACAAAATAATTTTGTCTTCTATCTGAATCTGTGAAGGTGGAATTGAACTATTTTCTGTTAATAATAGGAATTGTTCCAAGTTACAATATTAGAAAACCATTTGTTTCACATTGACCCACGTATACAGATTGCATACTGACTTACTATAATATTCATCCTTCATTTATGCAATCTGAGTGTAATTACAATCACAAAACAGTTACTTTTCTTATTTTCCATCTTAGTGTGAAAGTCACTCTTTCAATTGAAGCTTTTGTGGGCTATACACAGCATTTTGCCATTAAATTTATGTAGTAATATATGATGGTTTCTGTCTTATAGTTTATAATGTATCAACATATAAAAATTATTACATCAAAGGTATTTGTTTTCTTAATCTTGTTACTCTCAATGTGATGAGGTTTTTAAACAAATCTTTTTTGGAGCATAGTTGACACACAGTATCAGGTATACAACAGGGATTCACCACAACTATAGCTACCATCTTTCATTTTGTGATGAGTTTTTTATTATCAGAATATAGGCTATGTATTTATCAAACTGTGTTTCTTTGTCATGGATTTAAAGTACAAGTAAAAATATTGGTGTTCCTTGAAGTCTTACATAATTCTTATTTTCATTGGACATCAACTGATTTGTCAGAGTTAATTATTATTTACATGTAATTTTTTTTATAAGTACTATGTATTGAGTGCTTACTGTATATAACATACCGGGCAGGATATTTCATGTACTGTCTCTTAGTAATTTTAGTATGACACTGTGTTTTCAAGTTGATGATAGTATCAGATGGGTTAAGACAGAGCATGAGTAGCAGTAAAGTGATTCATTGAGGAAATGTGTAAAACTAGAGCAACAGGCTAAATTACTCAAATCTTGTTCAGACGTAAAATTTTCTTTTAGCCTTCATAGGATTCTGCCCTTTGAATAGTGAGAAAATATGGTCTTCTGTTTAAGCAGAGAATTTGAGATTCATTAGATTATGTTGTGAACTTTTAATTTTTACTATCTAACTCTGTAAGTCATTACATTTCTGTTACAATCCCCAACTGGAAATGTTGAATGAATGTGCTTAACTATTACTAAGGTGCATTTTGTACATTCACAGGCTGAGAGCATCTGTGAATACTGCTTGGTTTTCGGTTAGTAGTGTTTGTTCATGGTTCTGCGTCCTATTGAATTGGGACTTTGCTTATATAAAGAAATGTCTATAAAGCCACAGGCAAGTAAAGTTGGAATTTCTTCCTTGGGGAAATCTGAAGTGTAGAGTTATAAGCAAATATTAAGGTTCAAAGTGGGCAATATAATGAGCACAGTCAAGGAATTAGTAAGTACGTAGCACTTCATGTTTGCAAAATGTTTTATAGCCATATTCATTGATTTACATAAGTTCCCTGGAAGGTAACAATGTTATTACATCTGTTTTATAAGCAAGACGGGCAAAATGTAGGCAAATTAAGTGGCAAAAGAAGAGTGACAAAAATTAAGACGTTGATTCTAAGGTGTGGGCCTATAGCCTCTACCACATTGGTTCATCAGGGAAATAAATAAAATGCTTCTGTTTTGTTATAGACTTGATATAGTGCCTGTTTGCATAATTGTTTATGTAATTTTATATATGATTTTCTTTTATTTTTTGGTTATGTGGCTTAAAGACCTTCCAACACAAATTCTAATGAATGAATATCCGAGCTTATTAACGCATGGATAGGTCCGGAGTTTTAAATTCTTCATAAAATACTGCATAAGTCACGACCAACAGATTGGTGAATATTTCCAGTGGATGCTCAGCATTGATGGAGAGAGAATACACAATGAGACCAATAGAGGTGTGACTGGGAGAGCTGACCTTGTTGGCTACACACTGCCTGTTGGCTGCTCTCTCTGTCACTCTGTTTCTCTTTGTACTTTCCTACCGCCCCCCCCCCCCCAGCAAAGAATAGCAAATTTCTGCTAAAGAGTAATAAATTTGCTCACAACCTCAAAAAGGTAAAACAAGATCTTCCATAACAGAAGAGGTTTAAAAAATGATGTGGCTACTACATTAGAAAGCAGGAGACATGATAAATTATTGCATTCAATTAACTTTTACTTACTGAGTGCACAGAAACTGCTAAAACACCCTGAGGTGTGACCAGAAGGTAATGAAGAGTGATTTTTTGAAAATAAATATACCAAACTGCTGTTCTTCAATGTAGCCATTCTTTATACTAATCCAACAATGCTGTCATTGCAAAAAATATTTTTAGGATTTGTCCTTTTGAATTGCCTTTAGAGGCCATTTATGAACTGTAAGGGAAAACAGTCTCATATTTACTTAAAGTCATACCATGTTTTTTTAATCAGCTCCTCCTCTTGCAAAGAAACTTACTACCCAGAAAGATTACTGACCTTTTCACCAGCCTTTGTTCTGCACTAAATTTTTCTTTTGTTGTCATTCCGTTCTATACTTTAAAAAAAAAAAGAAAAGAAAGATTTGCCATCAACAAAGGTATTTATTTTTTAACTTCTTATTTTGAAATAATTTACACTTAAAAAAAGAGTGGTAAAAATAGTACAGAGAGTTACTGTATATCCTTCACCCAGCTTCTCTTAATGCAAACATCTAACTTAAGTTAGTACAGTTAGATACACAGTACAGGTATCAAGATCAATATCAACATCAATATTTGTTAATCTACGGACATTATTTAAATTTTTCTAGTTTTCCCTACTAATATTTTTTGTGCTTTAGGATGCAATCCAGGATCCCACACTACTTCATTTTGTTGTCGTGTGTCCTTGGTCTCTCCCAATTTGTGACAGTTCCCAATGAGGACATTTAAAAAAAAAAGACCACATCCCACCTCCCTCCCCACCCTTGCAAAAAAAAAAAAAAAAAAAAAAAAAAAAAAAAAAAAAAAAGGAAAGAGCCATAGACTCTGAATGTGATTCCCAAAATATCCATGTTGTCATTGTCTTGCCCATTCTTTTTTTTCCCCCTAGCTTTATTTTATAGTCTATAATACAGTAGAAGAGTTGATGGAACACCACTTTGTTCAAATTACTTGTCTATGTATTTGGGGTTTGTTTTTTTTCCTGTATTTGAGGTTTTTTTTTTAATTGGAGTATAATTAACATACAGCTTTATATTAGTTTCAGGTATACAACATATTGATGCAACAAGTCTATACACTACTCAGTTCTCACTGAGCTGTGTAGTCACCACCTTTCCCCATACAACATTATTAAAATATTGTTGTCCCTATGCTGTACTTCTTATCTCCATGACTTTATTTGAATACTGGACATTTGTATCTCTTAATTTCCTTTATCTATTTTTCCCATCCTCCCCCCCTCACTTCCCCTCTGACATCCACCAGTTCTCTGTATTTATGAGTCTGTTTGTTTTGTTTCTTTGTTCATTTCCTTTGTTTTCGTTTGGTTTTTAAAAGGTTCCACATATAAATGAAATCATAAGGTATTTGTCTGACTTATTTCCCTTAGCATTTTACCCTTTAAATTCATCCATGTTGTTGCAGATGGCAAGATCCCACTCCTTTTATGGCTGAGTAATATTCCATTGTGTGTGTGTGTGTGTGTGTGTGTGTGTGTGTGTGTGTGCGCGTGCACACACACATACATACCACATCTTTTTTTTTCCATTCATTTGTGGATGGACACTGGGTTGCTTCCACTGGGTTGGCTATTGTAAATAATGCTGCAGTAAACATAGGGATGCATATATCTTTTAGAATTAGTGCTTTTGTATTCTTTAGGTAAATACCCAGTAGTGGAATTACTGGATCATATAGTATTTCTATTTTTAATTTTTTGAGGAACTTCCTCCCTGTTTTCCACAGTGCATGCACCAATTTACATTCCCACCAGTAGTGCAAGAGGGCACTTCTTTTCTCTGTGTCCTCACCAACATTTGTTATTTCTTATCTTTTTTATTCTGTCTTGTTTATTCTTTCATTTATTTGACTTGTTGTGACCCTACCATGTGCCTAATTTGTGCTGATTGCTGCAATAAAAAGAAGAGTAAGATATGCTTAGGCACAAAGGAGCTCAAAGTGCATGAAAGCAACAAAACTATCCATAAGCATGGTGCAGGTGTATATGGAGCTCAGGGAGTTTTTTCCCCGGTGCTGACAGTCTCTTGTATCTCTATCTACCTTCCATTTGTTCTGCCATCAGCTTAGTTCAGAGTCTCATTACCCAGAATGACTGCCTTATCTACATTGCAGTCATTTCCTAACTGTTCTCACTACTTCTCTCTTCCCCCTTCCAACTCACCTAAATTACGTCTGTACATGTATTATCTCACTGTTCAATAACTCTTAGTAGCTCTCCCCAGTTAAATTTTTAATAATTTCCCAGGTTTTTAACTTGGCAGGTCCAATGTTTCTGTTAATCAGTAGGACTACTCTAATAGCTTTCTACTTGGTTGCTGCATATCTGCTCTTGTACTCTCTATTGTTGGTAGTGTGATCTTTTGTAAAATGCAAACCTGATTACATCCTTCTTCTGCTTCACCCTTTCAGTGGCTTCCCATTGTCCTTATGAAACCATCCAAAATCTTCAGCAAGGCCTCTGAGGCCTTGTATGATTTGGCCATAATATTGCCTGTAGGGTTTTTGGAAGTATTAGATGAGTTAAAACTCATTAAAGTGCTTAGAAAACTGCCTGGAATGTAGTAAGCAGTTAATAAAAATACATACTCTTATTGAATTAAGAATTTTAGTCAAGAATTTGGTGAATTTTATAAAATGCCTTCTATCATGTCTATTATACGTGATATATGTAATATAGATTACCTCTTTTATATATATATATAATTTGCCTCTTTTGATGTTCTAATATGATTTCTTAATATTGAATTATCAGATTTCTTAATATTGAATTATCAGATTTCTTAATATTGAATTATCCTTATATTCCTATATGAACCCCATTTGGTCATGGTGATTATTCTTTCAAGGTGCTACAAGGTGGATTCTTTTTCCTAATTTTATTAAAAATTAAAAAAAAATTTTTTTTAACATTTATTTATTTTTGAGACAGAGACAGAGCATGAACGGGGGAGGGGCAGAGAGAGAGGGAGACACAGAATCAGAAGCAGGCTCCAGACTCTGAGCCATCAGCCCAGAGCCCGACGCGGGGCTCGAACTCACGGACCGCGAGATCGTGACCTGAGCTGAAGTCGGACGCTTAACCGACTGAGCCACCCAGGCACCCCTAAAATTTTGTATCTATAATGAGTGAGATATATCTGTAATATTCATATTTTTGTGCTAGTTCTTCATTATCTAGTCCTTCTATTAGATATCTTATTTCCCTTTTTTAGCACTATTTGCTACTGTAATTATTTGTGCAATTTGTTTGATGTCTTTTCCCTGTTAGAACATAAATACTATGAAGGCAAGAACCAAGTTTGCTTTGTTCACCATTGTATTTCCTAGCTCCCAGCACAATTCTAAGAGCACAGTAGGTGCTCACCAAATGTATATAAGTGGATGGATTAGTATTATTAAAGGCAATGAGCACATTTTTTTTCAGTGCTACAATTGACTTGAGCTCCTTCTAGTACAATAAGGGACTGTGTCAAAACTATAAGTGCTTTAAAGTTAACCAATTCCAAACAGGGAAATTTTTAAAAATTGTGCCTCTTTTTTCCCCTTTCCTCATAAATACTTGAGATTTAAGAAAGAAGTGGAATAATTTTATAATAGAAGTTATTGTATTGTTCCTTAAGCACTTCCAATTAGGTTATTTTTCTTATTAAAATTTTTTTTAATGTTTATTTATTTTTGAGGGAGATAGGCAGATCACGAGCAGGGGAGGAACACACAGAGAAAGGGAGACACAGAATCCAAAGCAGGCTCCAGGCTCTGAGCCCTATGTGGGGCTCGAACCCACGAACCAACGGGATCATGACCTGAGCCGAAGTCGGATGCCCAACTGACTGAGCCACCCAGGTGCCCCTCTTACTAAAAATTTTTTTTTAATGTTTATTCATTTTGAGAGAGAGACAGAGAGACAGAGAGAGTGAGTGAGTGAGTGGGAAAGGGGCAGAGAGAGGGAGAGGGAGACACAGAATCTGAAGCAGATTCCAGGCTCTGAACTATCAGCACAGAGCCTGAAGCAGGGCTCGAACCCACAGACCGCAAGATCATGACCTGAGCTGAAGTCCTGTGCTTAACTGACTGAGACACCCAGGTGCCCCATTTTTCTTATTTAAATAGGAAACACTGAATTTACAAAGATAAATGTGTCAGAAGGCTGAAAAATAAAGCCCTTTGTCACTTGTTCTCAAGACTCTGACCATTTAGAACTTCGTAACTTTTTGTTTTTCCTAACACTTAACTTTTTAAAGGAAATTTTGACTGAGATAATCCACCACTAGCAAAGTTCTTGTGAAAAAGGGGGATTGGCCCAGATCAATGTTTAGTTTTGTCGGAGGGCACTAACTAACCTATAAATTGTGTATTCTTAGGTCAATTCAGTACCTTTCATCCAGGTGACAGGGACATGGTGGTAGGATCATATGATATAAACCATGGCTGCTACCCCTTAACAGGGTAAAATAACATCTCTTAGAGGAATATGGGTAGGCATGTGCCATAATACTTGTTTGCTACAACTTCTTACTACTTTGAATTATTAGAAAAGTTTCATAAATGCTCTGGCTTTCAGTTTCTTCACTTTTAAAATAAAGCTAATAAAGAATACTTGCAAAGTTACGGTAATGACTAGAGATAATATATGTGTAATGCCTGGTGCACAGGAGTACTCAATAAGTTATAGCTAGTGTTGTTAATCTATGAGATAATGTGTTCTAATCTGGAACACAAAAGAAAAAACTCTAACTTCCAAGGGTTAAAGACATAATGACAAAACTCAGAGGCCTTAACTTTCTTATAACCTATTCTTTCCATTTTAAAGAAATGGTTATAGAGAATTCTACTTCTAGCAATCTGATAGAAGATGAGTACATTATACCTAAAAATTCTGGTTAAAATGTAAAATCTGTCTTTTTGAAGCATGGTTCATCTGGAGATAAAGTAAGAAAAGTAAGTGTTGGCCAGAAATCACTGAAAAAACAACATTTCTCAGAAGAAAAATATTTGGAAGGATTTTCCCCTGAGAGCAGCTGCCGGTCCTTGGTGAACTGGAGTCAGGGTTCTGATGGGCCCATGGCACACTCCGAGTTAAGGGGATAGAAGATAAAGCTGGAGCGTGAGCAGGATAAAAGAGTAAATGGGAGCCTCCTGCTTGTAGCTGAGACTCCAAAGGGTGATGACCAAAATGGGCAAACTAGGGAAAAGTGCCCCTGAAGTAGGAGACCTGCTCTTCTCAGCTATGGCTCTGGATGGATTGGGGGAAGAGGTGTGTGGGTGTGGGTGTGGGTGTGGAGGGGGGTCTCCCATTCATACATTCATTCAACAAATATTTATCGAGTGCCTATTCTTTACTAGGCACCATTCTAGACACTGGGCAACAAAAATCTCTGCCCTCGTGAGAATTTCTATACAAAACTTGCCCAATGTGGGTTTAGGGCTAGACATTTAAACCATTTATATGGCCTAAAAACCTGCCAATTAAAAATTGATGTGAACAAGTACTGGTTTGGTGAGGTCCCTGGACTGGCAGTATTCACAAGCACCTGTACTGTGAATGCTAACTACATTCTAGGCACTGTTCTAAGCACTTTGTGAGTTCTAACTGGGTGTAATTCTTCCCAAAGCCTTATGAGGCAATAACATTGTCTTCCAAAACAAGGAGGTTAAGTAATTTATTTAATCAAGACAACACAGTTTGTCTGTAGAAGAATTTCATTCCAGTCTGTGCTTTTACCTACTACACTGTATTGTTTTTCATGCAAGGATACTTTTTTTTCCCCACATACACACACACACACACACACACACACACACACACACACACACACACACACGTATATATATAAGACCAATGTCTTGCTTAATAGGGAACACCAAATGCATTGCCATAAGGTCATTAAGACAACTAGCAGAGAACTCAGAGGTCACACAACTGTGACATTTCTGTTCTTTGAGGCCTTATAAGAGTGTTTCCTAAGGTAAAACAGTGGAGTAGCTCCTTGATGTCCATTAGTTTGCAAATAGTTTTTGTTCATCTTAAATAATCAATAGCCCTTGCAGTTAATAATAATAAAAAAGAAGACAGGTTTTCTTGCTCTCATTTTAATGCTGAGATAAAGGTACAATTGAAAGAGATTATGTAACTTTCTCAAGTTCTCATGACAAACAGGCGACAAAGCAAAATTTTCCCACAGAATGTCATTATGGATGAGAGTTATACCCTTATTTAAAATATTATGTCAGTGAGCTGTCAGCTTTATGGAGCCCTCATGCCAGCAGTAACATTACTGAGCCCTATTCTAGGCATACAGCAAAGAGGTCTGAAAACTGGATAGGGCTCCAACATTAATTTATATAGCATTCAAAACAAAATTAATGTCGAGTCAGGCAAGTGGAACTGCAGAATTTAAGAAGGGGAGAAATGAACTGTCTGTGTTCACTTCTTTTTTTTATCCTCTCATTTTCTTTCGTTGATGTTCTTCTCAGATGCCAGAGACCGGTCATGGTTGCCAGATGACTGGGCTCTGCTGGCTCATCCAGAGGCTGTGGCAATGCTTGTTTCCATGAGAGCTGGAAGAAAAGATGCAATGGAAAAAGCACATGCAGTCGTTGGTCGGTAGCTGACTGTGTGATTCTCAGTGCCCTCTGTTCCGCTAAATGTGGACTGAGTCTGATAACTCTTAGAACTGGGGCTTGATGAATACAAGTCACAGAGCATGCAGGCTGAGCGAAAATGTGAGCAGTGGCGGTGCACTTTGGTTAAAGGGCGCATACCCAGGTCTGTAGGGATAATCTGTACAGTTTGGATTTAGTCAACTTGATTACTAAGAGGATCGGATATGCCTGGGGAAAGTCAAAAATGCCTCACTTCTGGAGAGATTGGAACCATTTACATATTTGAGGGATTTATTTTTAAAGGTTAACCTCTTTTTGGATGATGAGACAGTCGATCTTAAATATCACATAATCTGCCATGAAATTTGATGGTAGTCTCTGTTCTTAGAACTGTGGTTCCATCAAAGCCCATTCTTTGGTGTCATTTGCAAGTGTAATAAATAGAATAAGGCACCATGATACTCTAGGATCATATGTAAAGAGTCTATAAAAGTTACTGAAATAATACCTGTGAAGTCAAAGCAAGACACGCCCATATCTGATCTTCATAATGACTATCAGTATTTATGTTGACGCACACTCTATCTCATTCAACGTGGTGTTCCCCCGTGACTTCTCAGGTGCTAGATCTGATGTGAATAACTTGGCTGCATAACTGTAATGGAGATTGAATTCATACATCTATGTCTTTGAGCGATGCAGTTTCTTTGGGCTGATGATAATACTGTTATTTTCCTGTAGTAGCCCCCAGATCATCATTCTTTCTATTAGCTTTTAAATATTCATACTTAGCTTTTAGTTAGCATGGCCTAATTTCTTGACCACTTTCACTACTTTGGTTCTATTGTTGTGCATATAATTTTTCTGGGGCAGCCATTTAACTCTTATGTGTGCCAGAAAGCAACTCACACTGAGCAGTTGCAAAATTCCTTTCCTTCTTTATGGATTATTCTGTATTCAAGTCTTCCAGTCCCAAATCACTGTCAGCAAAGATTAGAAGCAGCAGTCAGGAGTGTTCCACTCCTTTGAACAACTGTATCAAACTCGACCTACCTCTCCACCCCACAAATGGGTTTTACATGTGCCATTCTGGTCAGTATGAGATTGCTGCTGGTCTGAACAAGAGGCTGCACAAGGCCTTTCCTGACAGCAGAGGTGCCTTTTACTTCCCTTGTGCCTCTGCTGCAGCAGCTGCTCCATACCCAGCAGTGAACAGCTTGTTTTCCAATCAAAATGGATTCTTTTGCAACTCGACCTTTTTTGGAAATTAGGTACACTTTCCAACGTATATGTTTTGAGGCCCTGGGGTATTTGAACCATTTCCTAGTCTACTTTCCCAGACATAAAAGATACCATGTGTGAAATGTGTGGAATGAGAATGTCAAGGTGTTTGGGTGGATTCAAATATATTTGCTTATTGCAGTTTCTCTATCAAGGCTTTAAAGGAAGAGAAAGTCTAAAAGCACCTCTTCAGAACTGAAATCATTTATGTCTGCTGGTATAAATAGAACCTTCCAGAGTATAAGCCAATGAGCCACCTCAAATACCACCTTCTTTGTGAAGCCTTCTTCAATGCCTTGTGCAAAGAAAAGTCTTCCCTGCTCTGCTCTTTCAAAGCACTTTCCACTCCCATAAAAGCACTTATCATAAATCTCAATCTGCCTCTGAAATATTTGTTCACTTCTCTCCACATCTACCTCTGAAGTTAAGGTAGAGATTTTGTCTTATTCCTTTTTGCACCCTCTCCCTTGAATGTAGCCATAGATCAAGCACATACCTCAGTCCACCTACTTTCTTCCAATAAGAAGGTCTTTTCACTTCCTCATCTCTGCTAGGATTATTTACACATTATTCCAATGACTTGTTGTTATAGTTGTTTCTACTATTAGATGCAGATTTCTCCATGCAGATTCCATGGAGACATGACTTGCCCTCCATCTGTATTTCCTCAGGGCCTACCATAATTCTGGGACACAGAGAGTATTCATTACATTTCTACTGAATGAATATTGAACTTATACAGGGAACGGTGGCCTTGAGTTGTATGAACAGGAGGAAAAAAGGGGGCCCGTTTTCTAAGGTTAGTTGCACTGCATAATAATAGGAGGCATAAATGACAATTGCACATTACAACACATATACATGCCTTAGTGCTTTTCATCCTTGGAGAACCATAAGTACCAAAGAAGTATTCTGCTTACGTTCATATCATCATGACAGGAAGAATATGTTGCTTTCAACTATTACTTTAACACCTAGAGATGGTGATTTATCATCTGTTACAAGGTTAAATAGAACTGATTGTTGTCCTTTCCTTTGATCTATAATCAGATTTAGATTTGAATTTTTGAGCTTTCATTGTATCTATTGATAGAATTGCCTATTAATTAGTCTGGCTATCCCAGGCATATAAGCTCCTTGAGTATAGGTACGAGGCTGCTTATTCCCAGGTTGCTAGCATAAAGCTTGGAGAGTATGGTAGATGATCAACGAATATCTATTGAACTGAATGTAAAAATGAATGTATGACTCAATTTAAAAAACCTAAACAAATTCTTTATCTTAACTTTAAAGTGAAAATTCTTTTTACTGCTGGTAAATCACTTGGTAGAATCACTGGGACCAAAGACTATTAAGAGAAATGTTGAAACCTTGCAAAAATGGTTTTATTTGCAAGTTAGAATATGGGCCTGGTATTGGTTGTTCCCAGATTCTTCCTTTAGAAGATTAAACATAATTCCATTAGAAGTTTAATCCTATTTGTTTCCCACTCTCTGTTTTAGATTCTTACTCAGAGAAATAAACTTTTAGAAAAGGTAATCTGAGGAAATATAATTAGATCACAAGAGTCAAGTTTTTCAGCAATCAAATTTTCTGTAATTTCCAGATTGAATATGGCAGACGTACAGGTTTCATTAATAAAGGGCTTATAGATCCTGCTCTATATCTCTATTCTCACATGAAATGAACCTGATATTAAATATACAGCTCTTAGTAAGTTATTCCCTTACTCTTTAAAAGAATTTTTTTGATCTAAAAATGTTTATTTATTTTGCGAGAGAAAGAGAGAGTGTGAGCAGGGGAGGGGCAGAGAGAGAATCCCAAGCAGGCTCTACTCTGTCTGCACAGAGCCTGACATGGGGCCCGATCTCATGAACGATGAGATCATGACCTGAGCCGAAATCAAGAGCTGGATGCTTAACCAGCTGAGCCACCCAGGCACCCCTGTTCCCTTACTCATAAAGTGGCATTGAGTAATTTTAATTTAAACCTTCAACTTAGTTTTGGTTACCCTCTAATTTTGAAAATTAGTATGTCATTGAAATTAATTTTTCTTTAATCCCAAAGATAACTTCCTAGAGATGGAAAGGTATCTAATCTTTTCTACTTCTTCTGAGATACTCTATAAACCAGGCCACTTGCAACGTCATTTGCTACTTTATATCTTTTCTTTTATCATCCAGGGCATTAGTCTTGAATCTAGAAGGAGCGCACTATGAATGAGACAGCTACACAATGATTTAGCTGCTGGAGACGTTACAGATCATTCATTTTAAGTTCTTCATTTTACAGATGAGGAAAGAGGCTTTGAGATTTTAGCTGACTTGCTTAAGATTATACAGCTGCTCCATGGTAGAGCCTAAACTGGAATCTCAGTCTTTTGACAGCTTGCCCAAGATTCTTTCTACTATGCCTTATGCATTTTCTTTATCCAGTGAGCCAAGATGCTTACTTCTAGTCTGAAAATGACTATCAGACTTGTATGAATTGAGCATTTTGGGTAGCAACACACAGGCAACATTAAAGGCTTAAGTACATTACATTATTCTTTACTAGAGAGTTAGACATTAGGTACAGTGTAGACACCATAGGGGAACAACAATGAGATGGCTTATTTAGTGAGGGAAGTAAGGCTTTTCCTTAGAGTGTTAAACTAGGAATCAAGTACTGGATCACTGTGGGTATTTACACAATCGTCTTAGAGTATAATGCCAAAGCAAAAAAGATGACTGGAGAACTAGACAGCGTGAATTCCATCCCGAAGAAAGAGTATATCAGTTAGAAAATATGCTGGTAAGCTAATGAAGCATAGACAAGGTCAAATCACAAGGTGAAAGTTGCCTGTGCCTACTTAAGCATCCTGTACTTCAGTAATTCTCAAATTTTAGTGTGCTTCCACTGGAAGGCTTGTTAAAATACAGATTGGTAGGCTCTACCCCTCCAAAGTCTTGTGGCCCAAGAAATTACATTTCTAACAAGTTTTTGGATAATACTGATGCTGGTTGGGGAAATACATTTTGAGAATCACTGGTCTATTGGTATATTTGTTTTCTATTGCTGTATAACAAATTAATGAACTGTTAACAAATTTGGCAGCCTAAAATAACATGTCTATTAGCTCACAGTTCTGTAGGCCAGAAATCCACGACAGCCTGGCTGAGTTCTCTATTTAAACTGAAATGAAGGTGTTGGCTGGCAAAATTCTCATCTGGAGCTCAGGGTCTTTTTTCATTCCTGTTATTGGCAGAATTCATTCCCTTGCAGCTATAGGACTGAAATCCTGTTCTCTTGCTATTAATGCTAGCAAGAGTTGGGGACTGCTCTTAGCTCCTGGAGGTCACCCTCAGGTCCATAGTGACTGCCTTGAAGGGAGAAAACATGGTAGTCTGGCTGACCCAAGTGTTCCTGGTCTATGTGGTAATTGAATTTCTCTTGGAAGATTAGTAGATTAGTATTTTGATTATATACCTCAGCTCCTGTGACCTTGGTTAATGTGGATCTCCTTTTAGTATATGGTCCCAGTCTTGCTGACGTTAATAGATCCAGTTTTGAGATTGATTTGCTGTGATTCAGATTATGGGTGAAGAAAAACTCACCAAAATGAAAACCACTGTTGGGGACAGACTGGCAGCCAGCCTGCCCTCCTAGGCATCATCCCCTCTATTACTTTACAGCAGTACTTGTTCCTCAAACTTCTCCTTATGAGCATATCCCAGATTAACAACCACAATTAGAATTAAAATAGAAAAGTTCCCAGAAATTCAAACAAAATGTCCAATGATTTTTCCTTAGCCAGTATCTCCCCAAACTCTCTTTGTGTGGGAATTGATTCTCTTACTAAAGCCTTGAGATGAGTTTCTGACCTGAAGTGGATAGAAAGGGTGACACAGTGGCAGCTTCAGTTCTCTTCCTGAAGGAATTCCTGTGGTCATCAAGGAGCAGTGCATTGCAGTTACAAATGGTTAAGGGTTAACAAATAAGGCTTTGTGATCTACTGGTCTTCAATAACTGGTCTGTATGCCTGATTGTGTATGTGTGTGTTTTACTTCTATTTACCTAATTTTGTTTCTTCATCCCCTAAGAAAGGTCTGGCTTTGTTTGTTTGAGTATCAATGGCCTGGAAGTCCTTTTATACAAATTTAATTAGATGACTTTTTTTTATATAACCCAAATATCCAAATATAGAATTCTTAAATTCCTTTAATAAAGATTGGTAATCAGGATTATTCTTAGTTCATTCCTTTGTCAGATCAGGATAGTCTCACATCGTCAGAGAATAAAACTCAGTCTCTATTTCAGTTCATTCCTAAAGTCAGTGACAGCCATAATCAGAACACTAGTTATTTTATAGTAAATCTTTGTAGACTAAACTAAAATGAACAACATAAATCCAACACACTGAAATGTTATGTAGATTTTGAAAAGTCAACTATATATTGTAGGGCAGGAAATATTTAATTTTATAGAAGTTAACATGACGAAGACTTCGAATTGTAGTTGCCTACAAACTCAAAACTGGCCCTCATTTTCATACACTGTGATATGGGCTTTGTAGCTGTGTTAACATAAGCACATGCCCGTATTATTTTTATCTCTGTTCTGCTCAGACCACCTTTTGTTTGACTATTCAGAAAGATTTTGATAAATGAAATTACTTAGGAGGGATCAATCAGATTAGAGACTGCAAGTCAAGTCACATGAATTAGTACAGTTCAACAAACTGGAATTACTTAGTCTGAAAAAGAACTTTTGGGGTATGTTTAATTTAGGACCCTCTGCATAAACTAGTGAAACAAATAACATATCTGATTAGAAGAGTATCAGAGCAGCTTAAAGAGTCATCAAGAGAAGGTTGAAGAATCAAGCTTAGGAAGGATAGGGGCCAGAGCAGCTCAAGAGGTTTCAGTAACCCTGGTGGTCATATTCTTCATGGCTTCACTGCCTGAGTGATCATGCTTCAACAACTTCCAGCATTTTTGTCAAGATTTAAGACTAGGGAGTCTGACTTGGACCATATGCTCACTCTTTGGTTAGTGGAAGGTAAGACACCTTGCCTCACAGTCCTGCCAGGCTATGTTCAATAGGGTAAAGGTGATTTTCCCCACAGAATTGGGGTGGTGGTTTTAAAATAGTAGGGGAATGCATGTTGTACAGCCAAAAAGTAGTGGATGTTTACAACGGGTTATGTGATCACGATCTTTTCATCTTTGGAAAAGAGGTGAGACTTGATATGGATGTATGGCAGTGGGTAGAATGCGAAGGGGAGCTTACTGTCTTTCAACTTGAGGAAGAACATTGTAAACAATTAGAGCTGTGAACCAGCTTCATTGTGAGGTTATGGACCTCCCATTTTTATGAGAATTCTTTTGGTTGCATGTGGCAGAAATTTGACTTGCACTAGCTTGGTAAAAAGAGAAAATGATTAGAAAAATACTAGGAGTATTTCATGTGAACAAAGAAAGGATTGACCAGCTAAACTGTGGGAAGGGCAGACATCCCACCGGGCCCCAGAAACAATTAGAACCAGAGACCTAAACGCAGCTGGCCCTATTTCTCTTTCTCTCAACTCCTCTTCTGTATATTGGCTTTATTTTCTCTCTCTGTAGACTCTTTGTCATGTACATGACATGAAACATGTTTGCTAAGAGTGTCTGCTTTTCTTATCTCACAACACTGCAGAGAAACTCTCTTTATCACATTTAGTGAGAAAAATCTTGGGAAAGGCTCTGGTCCAGTTTGGATCAGGTGTCCAACTCTGGACAAATCAACCAAGGCTATGGGTCAGGACACTGTCTGACTCAGGTGCCTTCTCTGAACTAAACTAGGGTATGGGGAAAAGTTGGCTCTTGGTAGAACCACAGTTGAGAAAAGCAGTTCACAGAAAAAGAGGGATGTGTTTGTCAGAGGGGAATGTGGTGGATGGGCAAAACAATTAATGTCCATTACTTTGTCACTATATGTGTTCAAAGGTTAGATTAGTCAGAGATATTACAGAAAGGATTTTCATGTTGGTGGGAATTTCAACTGGAAGACCCCTAAGTTCTTCCCAACTTGGAGATGCAAAGATTCTACCTGCTTTCTAGGTAAGGCAGTCACATACTGGTTTTCAGTTATATTTGACATTTTCTTTTTCCTGTGTATTTCAACTCACGGATTACTCCGGTTGGAAACCAGGGGATATTTACACACATATATTTTTGAGTTTGAGAAAGGAAGAAAATATTTTTTTATTTAAAAGTCAATGTCCAGGGGCATCTGGTTGGCTTGGTGGGTTAAGCGTCCAACTCTTGATATCAGCTCAGGTCATGATCTGCATTGACAGCATGGAGCCTGCTTGGGATTTTCTCTCTCCCTCTCTCTCTGCCCCTCCCCTGCTCATGCTCCTTCCCCACTCCCCTCTCAAAAAATAAATAAAGTTAAAAAAAAAATGTCCACTGTGGGAGAAGTCATACATACTTTAAAAAAAAAAAAAAGGAACTAAGGACTTAAAATCACATAGATTACCTTCAAAAGGATAGAACACTCAAATCTGAATGATTTGTTTTAAGAGGATTAAAAAAAACTTTTAGTTTGAAATAATTATAGATTCACAGGAAGGTACAAAGAAATGTCTAGGGAGTATTATTCAAATTATTCAGCATAATTTCCTTAAGGTTCATCCAAGTTGTTGTGTGGATATAGAATTCATTCCTTTTTAATGCTGAGTATTATTCTGTGGTATGGATGTACCTACCATACCCTTTTAAGGATATTTGGTGGTTTCCAGTTTGGCGCTATTATGAAAAAGCTGCTGTGACATTCCTGTACAAGTTTCTAAATGAAAATAAGTTTTCATTTCTCTCGTATATGTGCCTAAGAGTGCAATTCTGGCTTGTGTGATGGATTATTTTTGGTTTTAAAAGGTACTGTCAAACTGTTTTCAGAGTGGCTATTCCATTGTACATTTCCACCAGTAGTGTATGAGTAATCTAATTTTTGCATTCTCTAGTATTTGGTGTTACACAAATTTTCATTTTAGCCTTTTTGATAGCTGTGTAGTGATATTTCATTTTTATTTTAATTTACATTTCTCTAATGGCTAATGATATCGAACATCTTTTGATGTGCTTGCTTGCTGTCTGTGTGTCTCCTTTGGTGAAGTGTCCATGCATATCTTTGTGTTCATTTTCTAATTGGATTTTTCATTTTTTTAATGTTGAGTTTTGAGAGTTCTCTTCATAGCCTAGATATGAATCCATTGTTGGGTATGTGGTTTACAAATATTTTCTCCCAGATTGTCAATTGGTTTTTTAAATCTGCAAAAAACAAACAAACAAAAAACCATGTTTTTTTGCAGAGCACAAGTTTGAAATTGTGATGAAGATGATTCTCTTTTTATATATTTATGATTGATCTAAAGAATTTTAAATTGCCAAATTACCTCTTCCTCCTCAGCTCAGACTTGGTTACATTTAAGATGAATAAAATCATGCAGTATGCAGTGTTCAAGAATAGTGGAATGCCTGTGTGTTTGGCTCTATTCTAGTACCAATTCTCCTCTTCAGCAGTGTTTTAATTAATGAAGAAAAATTCAGCTCTTTTAAGGAGGTAGCTTCATTCTGAGATTCAGCAAGATTTCATTACAGGTTCTACTTGTACCATGGACTCTTGCAGATAAAGATACCTTACAACACTAATATTACTAACATTTTCCTCTCTGCACAATCCTGCACATCCCAGAAAGTGCAGGAACATTCCATGTTGCTTTGTTTATACACATTTAGCCTTTTGCTTCTCCTTTGGCAGTCCATTTGTTCATTGCACAAATACTGCACACCTACCAGTGTAACAGGATTGTGCTAATAAGTTCAGGATTATAATGGGGACAGGATAGGCATAGGTGCTGGCTTCATGGAGTTTACATTTTCATTCTTGTCTTATCATTATAGACTTATGCTGCCTGTGAATGTTTCACTGATTCAATTAAATATCCTCATTTCCTATCTCCTGTTAAAGAATCTTTCTCATTCGTCCAAAATGCAGCATGTCCAAATCTCAGTGAATGGTTTTAATGCTTTGGGAGTGGCTGCATTCCATTAAAATGAAAACCAAGCCAAACAAGTAATACTTACAAGCATGCACATGAGAATATGTTATGAGGAGGAAAATCCTCATATTTAGCTACTTTCTTGCCAACTGGGGAAATTTTTGGCAGAGCCGTAAGTTACCTTAAGAGTGATTGAGTCTTCTAAATATGAGATCTCAAAGGCTTCCATTCACCTTATTCTATAGAATGAAGCCCAGCCATTTGAATTAACTAGTTAATCAAACACCATATGCATAGTCCATGTTTTTCAAAATATTGGTCTTATATTATTTATAAAAACTGATTCCATGTTGGTTTTATGGTATAAATTAGGCACTTTCCCTATCTGTAAATTGGCTGAACTATTTGTAGTCTGGCTGAAATGTAACTTGCCCAAACATACGGAAAATTCTAAAATACAATCTAAACTATGTTAGTTAGAAATCAAAGTTAGTTAAGAAACATCCTGAGGTGAAAATTTAATTTTGAGTTAAATTCTTTGTTATCTAATAGCCTTTAAATTTTTGTTGTTGTTGTGAATAGGTTTGCGTGTGATAGTTTGCAGACAGGTCAGCCAGATTTCTAAAAGTTTATAATGTAACAAACACATACTATTTTCTCTGTACTGGGCATGTCTTATGTTCTTCACAAATATTAACTAACTTGTCATAATAAACCTAAAAAATAGATAATATTATTAGCCTCATTGTATATAGATGGTAGAACTGAGGCACAGAATGGCTATTATACCCCAAAGCCCCAAAGTTAGTTGATAAGTAGCAGAGCCAGGCAGGATTCAAAAATCAGTCTATCTGGCTCTTTGAGGCTATGCTCTTAACCACTACACAATGGTCCCATATTGTGGTTAATCAAGTGCTTTTCCACAAAACACTACAAAGACATTGAACTGAGATCTTCCCATAATTGAGAAAGCAGCATGGAAAAGGAAATAATATATGGAAGTTTTTGGTAGGAGGAAAATTGGACCTTGAGTCAGAAGATTTGAGTTCTGGCATTGCCAGTATAAGCTTGGTAACTTTGGGGAGGTAACTATATTTCCTATTGCTACTATCAGAAATTACCACAAATTTAGTGGCATAAAACACCAATTTATTCTCTTACATTTTTGGAGGTGAGAAGTTTAAAGTCTAGGTGTTGGCAGGGCTGCCTTCTGGAAGCTTCAGGGGAGAATCCGTTTCTTTGCCTTTTCCACCTTCTGGAGGTCGCCTGCATTCATTGGCTCATTGTCCCTTCTAGCACCTTCAAAGTACATCACTCTAATCACTGGTTCCTTTGTTACATCTTCTTTTCCTTTCTTTTATCCTTGGTGCTCTTTTATAAGGTCCTTGTAACTACAGTGGGCTCACCAGATAATTCAAGATAGTTTCCCCATCTCAAAATCCTTAATTTAAACACATATGCAAAATCCCTTTTGCCATGTAAGATAACATATGCATAGGTCCTAAGGATTAGGACATGGGCATCTCTGGAGGGCCACCGTTCTGTCTACCACAGTTACTTTATTTCTGTGGACCTTATCTAATCCACTGATAGTGCTATCTATCAGAAATAGAGGTTTCACTGTTGAAATTTTTTTTGCAAATGTAAAATATTTTTCATATTTTTCATATTGCATTTTTTTCATATTTTCATATTGCATTATTTCATATTTTTCATATTTCATTTTAAACTAAGAGTTTTCAGTTGAAAAAGTGATATGGTAAAAAGTTTCTTTCTCCCTTTGTTATTTTTAAGATGTTCAGATCTATGAGAGGCTACATTGTTGTAGCCAAATTTGAGACCTACAGTCCTTGCAGATTTTTAGCAATACATTGAATGACTAGAACCTTTTTATTGAAGAGCAATACTAAAATATAAATAAAGCTCTGGATGTAAGTTAGGTTGCATCTGGATGTAAGTTACAAAAACTTCAAGAACTTCAAATGACTTAAACAGTAAGGACATTTGTTATCTGGTTATTTCACATAATGAGGATACTAAGTCGGTAACAGTTTAATACTAGCTTAGTGATTTCATTAAGAACTCATATTCCTTTCATTGCTCTCCTGTGCCATCTTTGCTCTTAGACTGGCTCCCTCAGGTTCACAAGAGGGCTGCAGTATTTCCATCATATTCTAAACCAATATTATGGAAAGACAGAAGAAAGACCATCTCTTGTGAGGCTTTGTTTTTTAGGAATAAGGAAACCTTTCCCAAAAGCCATTTGACAGACTTCCTGGTTTTATTGACAGAATTCTGTTACATGCCCATTTAAAAATCAGTTGAAGGCAAAGTGAGTCGGATAACCTACCATGTTTAACTAGATCCCATAGTGTCCAATAGGACTTTCTTTAGTGATGGAAAAGTTCTGTATCTGTGCTTCCAATACAGTAGCTGTTAGCCACATGTGGCAATTCTTGAGCACTTGAAATGTGCCTAGTGCAATTACAGAGCTGAGTTTTTGGAATTAATTTAAATTTAAATGATCATATATGGCCAGTGGATACCACATTTGGCCACATACAACCAGATCAGTCATTTGAGCACAATGGATGCTAGGTAGTTGACTAACTACCGCGTTCATTACATCTTTAATAAAATATCTTTTATAAAACAGTGAACAGGTGATGTATTTGTCTTTGGAACCTCAATTCAATTACTGACCCACTTGGGAGGTTCTTTTGGAGTCCAACAAACCAAATACATAAAACCAGTACACATGCTTACAAGGGCTAACGGTGGCAGAATATTCTAGTTGAAGGGGTAAGGTGGGAAATCATGATATGCTATCATGTGCCAGCATATGCTATGGTTCAACTTATAATGGAGGTTTGGGCTAGGAACTCTAATGGAGAGAAACAGTCTGCTCTTCTCCATTAGGAAGCTGGTGTGTTACGCAATGTTGTAAATAGGGAATGGCAACCCTTATTAATAGAAAATGCCTGCCAAAAACTGCCTGTCTTGGAGATTGTACAGCTAGGGAAGTACATAGATGGTATCTGGGAGGATCCATCCATTTAATAAATATTTATAAACCACATGCTCTGTGCCAGGTACTGTTCTAGGTACTGAAAAGATAGTAAACAAGACTAAGCCCTGTCCTCATAGAACTTTGTTGTTACAAAGAAATAAGTAATATATTTCAAATTGTGATAAACCTTGAGAAGAAAATAGGGCAAGAGAACAGGATAGAGTGAATGAAGTAAATTTTAACAAATGCCTGGATCTGTGACTTTCTTGTCAAAAGCTCAGGGTTTTGAGTTTTTTCTGCTGGGAGAGGACATTTGGTTTATAGGCTTACTTAGTTCACAGAAAAAAAAAAAAAAAAGGACTGTGTTTGGATTAGCTAATTGCCAAAAGAAAGAAAATTTAAACCAGTTCCTGAGAAGTTAGTATATTTCTCTGCTGTTTTAAAATTAAATTATGGTGAACCTTGCATGGCCCAATATTAGTATGAAATTTATTTCTAGCTTGATTCATGTTCCTCTGTATTCGTTGCCTTATCTGAAGAACTTTGGCTATCTTAAGTAAACTTCTGGGCTCCAGTTTTCTTAATCATCCAATGGAATTATTAATAATAATTGCCAATCATGGGTTCTGGAAAGATTGGTGTTATCAAAATAATTATAAAATGTTTTATATAAATTTGTAGGCCAAAAGAGAGAGGAAGCATTTCTTATTAAAATTGAGCAAGTGATTTAGCCTCTCTGGGTCTTAGTTTTTCCAATGCTAAAACAAAGTATTTGCAGTATTGCCAGGAATGTTAGAAAACAGATCCTCTCAGTGCTGGTTCAAATAGAAACTGGTACAACCTTTCTGGTGAGCTAAGTGGCAGAATAGTTACAGGTTCTTTAAAATGTGCATACCCTTTTGCCCCAAGGAACAAAATTGAATAGGTGTTTAAGTGTGTATGTTTAAGGATATTTATCACACTATTGTTTATAATGTCTAGAGATAGTAAACAAATGTTGAACGCTAGGAATTTTGGTGCATTCCATGTGGAATTCTATGCAGCTACTAAAGATGATGATAGTATCAATAGATATTAATAGAATTGGAAAGAAAGTCACAGTGTCCTACATTTGTGGTCATCTGTGATTTTGTGGTCATCTGTGATGTGTGGTCATCTGAGTCGATTTTGAATCTACTCAGTAATTACTGAGTACTACACATTATACTAATAGGCTTTGTTCAGATATTATCTCCCTGAAGTTTCATATGAACCCAAGTAAGAATAATCTGGGACCTCCTTTTGCAGATGAAGGAACCAAGGATCAGAAGACTAAAGTAACTTGTCCAAATCCTTCAATTCAGAGGCAGCAGAGTCAGAATTTATACCTAGCCAATTGACTTCAGCTACCACAGTCTGAAACCGTGGGTTAGACTGCCTCTGTGAACTCTCTACATGGGCTGACCATCACAGGTATAGCGTGAAAACTTCTTCACACCCTTTCCTGTCACTGCACTCCTACTTGAGAGTCCTTTGGCCTGGGTATGTGGCAGAGGAAGGGGTGACTCACCCTTTAATACAGAAGTCAGCAGACTCCAGCCCATGGGCCAAAGCCGGCCTGCTGCCTGTTTTTGTCAGTCAAGTGTTACTGTAACGCAGCCATCCTTACGCATTTAGGTCTTGCCTATTGCTGCTTTTACACAGCAAGGCAGAAATGAATAGTTTTAATAGAGACCATATGGCTCACAAAGCCTAAAATTTGTGTTATCTTGTCCTTTACAGAAAAAGTTTGCTAACCCCTGCCTTAATATATTAGAAATCTGGAAGGATGTGTGCCTTATTACAGTGACCACTTTTCTTTCCTTAAAGAGGCGAATTTTTAAAACAAACCAGTGTTAGGGTTATTGTCCTCCAGCAGTACAGGCCACAGGCATACAGGCAGTTGCTGAAGGGTTTTCTGAGGAGGTGAACAAGAGCAGTCTATTTCAGGACTACTGAAGGCCCTCTGTGCTTGGCTGACTGGCAGTCTCTGGGCCTTCCTTGCCTTGAAACTCTGCCTGTTGCTGCTCCTCGGAGATGGAATGTGTATTCACAAGCGAGGCACTCCATTAGTCATGGTGCATTTCCTGGGCCCTGGAGACATGGGCATGACATCACCAATGGCCAATGAGAAAGGATCCTCTGTAGCGGGAGCCCTGAAACCTCTTTGGAGGACTATAGGCTGTGTGTTCTGTTCCTAGCCCTCAGGGTACGATTTGAGACTGCCTTCCTCATCCAGCCATATTCCGGGCACAAAAGTCTAGCTTCCAGACCCAAGAGGCCAGGATAAGCTTGAAAATCTGCAGAGCTGGAGGCAGATTCCCATTTAGTATTTTTTTCCAGGGCTCAGGTTTTTATTCCCACAGAGTTTTCCACTCCTAATGACGTTGTTACTTTATGTGGTGAAGGGTGGGTGGTGAAAGATGAAGTCTGCATTAGATAAAAGACACTTGGCAGTTAAAATTTCTGGATAAGTATAGGTTGGTAGCATAACAAAATCAGAAGCATATTTTGCTGTTTTGTTACATTGCTTTTGTGTGTAGTTTAACATAATAAAACAACATCTTTTAACAGCAAAAGCTCCTAGCAAAATTAGTGTGGCTTAGAATAGGGGCAATTACCAAAGGAACTTTACTGAGGGGATTAGTAACTCATTAAATCTTTTATCTTCAAGAAGAAAAGAATTTTTTTTTCTTAAGATTGAAGTACTTTGGATAAACCACTCCCCCCTCCCCTGCTTCCTAATTTATATATTTATTTATTTATGAAAATGATTTGTGAAAGTTAGTTTCAGATAACTTTGTTAATTCAGTGTACCAGAAATTTTATTGAGATCTTGTTTTATAATTGGTAGTAACTGCTCAATTTTTTGCTATCAACCCATAATTGTAAAACTCCCCCTTTAAAAATTATTCAGGGAAACAGAGGCTCAGGATTTAATGTGAGATTATACTGGACAGGCTTTTGTAGTTTAATTCAGGAATTGAACTCAAGAGCTGTGTTTTCCAGTCTTCATAGGCAATCTATGGTTGAATGTGAACGATTCCTTTCGTACTTTTTCATGTTTGAATCTTTTTTGATGAAGTCTAAGAGAAATTGGGAAACAGCCATTTTTGTTAGTATATTATCCGTGGCTATCATAAACTGCAGATGATACCACTCCTATGGTTTTTAAAAAAGATTCCTTGTAATTTCTTCAAGATGAAGATAATTATTTTTTTATCATTATAGAGGCTTTTTTTACTTTGAAAATCACTGGAAAGCACATGAATTTATTCCTGTTTCCAAAGAATAAATATATCAGTAATTACAAGAATTTCCTCTAGAACTGTGTAATCTACTGTAAAAAAGGATACTTTTTAGCACTTCCAAGATCCTCACTCAAAGTTATCTATGCAGTTCAGAAAATTAAAATTTCAAAACATTTTTTTAGCTTTAATAGATGAGGAAACTAAGCTACAGAAAGATGACATCTCCAGCCTTATGCTGTGCATAGAACCAGATATTGGAAGCATAAATCATTCTTGTCAAAATCTTTAAGAGGACATTTCTCTGCACCTTTACGTAAAGTTGTTCTTGTTTTCCTTTGATAGCTTCGTACTTTGCCTCATTAACAACAGTGCTTGTTTTTTACAATCATTTGATTGGGACAGGAGAGCAGGTTAGTCTAGCCTAGGCAGAACTGGACAGGGGTCAGTTATCTAACAGGTGAAGGTGTGGGGTTGGGGCTCCATGTGCTCTCCTGCCTCACTCCTGCAAAAGGACTTCATTCTCCTTCATGTCATCTCCCAGTTTCTACCACTTGAACTAATATTTGCCACCTCCCAGAGGATTATCATGAATACTCATGAGTTTAATGTTGATAAAGTGCTTGTAGCCTTTTGGAAGCGAGGTCTTAAAAAATAAAAGAAAAGGGGCGCCTGGGTGGCTCAGTTGGTTAGGCGTCCGACTTCGGCCCAGGTCATGATCTCGCAGTTCGTGAGTTCAAGCCCTGTGCTGACAGCTCAGAGCCTGGAGCCTGCTTCAGATTCTGTGTCTCCCTCTCTCTCTGCCCCTGCCTAGCTCATGCCGCTCTCTCTCTGTGTCAAAAATAAATAAACTTAAAAAAAATTTTTTTAAATAAAAAAATAAAATAAATTTTTAAAAATTTTAAGAAAAAGGTCTTTTGTAAGCACATGGTTAGTATTGGTCCCACTACCAGTGACAGATTTCTTGACTGGTCAGTAGGCACTCTTGGATGAGATGAACCATATCTCTATTGTGGTGAGGACAGATTCTGGAGTGAGTCCACTGCTGCCTCGAAAGTTTATGTCTGGTTTGATGGGGCACCTGGGTGGCGCAGTCGGTTAAGCGTCCGACTTCAGCCAGGTCACGATCTCGCGGTCCGTGAGTTCGAGCCCTGCGTCGGGCTCTGGGCTGATGGCTCGGAGCCTGGAGCCTGTTTCCGATTCTGTGTCTCCCTCTCTCTCTGCCCCTCCCCCGTTCATGCTCTGTCTCTCTCTGTCCCAAAAATAAATAAACGTTGAAAGTATATGTCTGGTTTGAAATGTTGAAGGCCAGGTGATCCTTACAGCAGCTACACAGGAACATCTCCTCATTGCTGCTGTTTCCTGCTAATTGGGTGTGGGGGGGGCACAGCAGATGCCTCCCTCAAAACCCTCTCCCAGTGTTTGGCATGCCATGCTGATCATCTTGGTAAACCCAGAAGAAAACTCCCGAAAGGCTAGAAAGGCTAGTCCAGAATGTGACAGCTGGAGGTCATGACAGATAATCAGATTGGTTTATGAAATGTTAAGGATGAGTCATGTCACTCCTAAACGGATCGGCATCAATTTATTACACAAAACCAAACACTGAAGGAAGAAAAGCCTTTAGTCTCATTAAGGAACCCAGACAAAAATCCCACTTAATCCATCGTGCTTTTCCTTTTCCTCCAACTCAGCTGGTGTGCAGGTGTAGGGCAGCTTGGCAGAAGCTGTGAACATTTGGAAAAAGGAGTCATTACTGAAAGTCACTGACACACACTTCCCTTGGAATGCTGCTGATGTCATGGAAAACAGGGACCTTAGCAATAACCCCTAACAACCAGAGCTACAGTAAATAGTAAATGTTACCTCCACCAAGGCATTGGTTTTTAAAGAGTTTTAACAGGCCAGGGCTTGCCAGCCACAACTCATAAAAATGTTCTTATAATTTTACCCTACTCTCTAAAAGCACTGGATAACTGCTGAAGTTTCTCTGCCACTTGAGGACGCAAAGCCAAATTTGTGTCAGTTTCAAGGTTCACTAATCAAAATTTACAGCACTTCTTTTCCAGTCCTCTTCATCCCCCCTGCCATGCTCATGGAGTTTGGCCTGGTAAATTTAATACTTTTTCAAAGAAGTCTCTTGTCTTACTGAGTTGCCTGAATTTCTGGTTATGGGGTGAATCTATGTGCTAGGTTTTGCCCAGTGTTTTATTAGCCTAGTGGTTAACCTAGTCTGGTTAATTTGTAGCCCTTAATCTATAGGTTATATTCCAACCAATTTGAAGCAGTTGGGCAAGAGTGACATCCTATAGTTCAAACTCTGAACGAGGTGCATGGCAAAAGAACAAACGGCACATGCTGTCATACAGAACTGTCCAGAATGGTTACTGTCAACAGTATAAGAAAGCAAAAGAAGACACAGAACCAAGAGATCATAAGGAATTTTCTCCCTCAATTGGCTGTCTTTTAGGAGAAGAGGCTGGTGGGATATTACCATGTAACAAACGCAGCATGGCTTCTTTTAGACCTGTCCACACAGTGGGAAGAAGCAGAATGCTTGTATTCCTTTTGCGAGGCATTGTCAGGGTGACTATATAATTATCATCCAAACTAGAATACTTTTGAGAGTGAAGGCTTGTACTAATGATTACTCTGGAGCAATAGAACTAGACTGGGACTGCCTCAGGCAAAGGGGGCACATGGTCCCCTCATCATTGTGCCAATGCACACGCAGCCCAAGCCTTTTGAGGAGGCAATCTTGACAATGCCAGAGAAAGAAGACTCGTCATGCAGTGTGGACTGTCTCACAAGAAAACAAGTCTAGTCTTAGAATTAGTAGGCTAAGTAATGAACTCTGTCACTGTAAGATGTCCCTAAGTTAAAACCTCAAGTAAAGTAAGCTTGAATTCACTCTTAATTTACCCAGTTTTGAACAGTTTTGAACATACTTTTTATTACTATTGACTAGTGGCTCTTAGAATGAAGTCTGAGATCCCAGGAGATCTTTCAAGGAATCTGTGGGGTCAACTGTTTTCATCATAATATTAACACATTATATTTACCTTTTTCATTCTCATTTTCTCACAAGCATACAGTGGAGTTGTCTAGAGGGCCTCTAAAGTATGATATTTTAACAACTTGAATGAAGAACCAGATATCAGACTCCAGCTGTCATCTACGAAGCCAGACATTAAAGGGATTTGTAAGAATGTACAATGCCATTCTTCTCACCAAATTATATTGTTTTAGAAAATAGTTATTCTTCATTAAATCATTATTTATGCTAAGATGTCATGGGCTTATTAGTGTTATTTTTAAATGAATTAACAAATAAATGCTTTAAAAATTCATCAGTTTTCATTTCTAAGATGGTAAACATATCCCCTATAAATAAAAACTGTGAATCTTTAATGGTATTTAAGAGTGTGAATGGGTCCCAAGAGCAAAAAGGTTTTAGAAATGCTGCCCTAGACCTTTCTCATTCCTTGGAAGGAACATGCAGATACAGTGAGATGATAAATTTCCTGATGAGAGACACCAGTTTATTCATTGTTGCATCTACTACAACACCTAGCAAGATGCCTTGCATGTTGTTAGTGCTCTGTGTAAACATGAAGACAAAGTTCCCAGAACTCTGAAATTTACCAGATTCTCTTATATCTGGGTGTTACATTAACATTATTGTTTGGTTTGTTTTAAGTCTTTGTCTTTTGCTATGTAATGTGTTCTAGTACTCTTTATTAAATAATCTTATTTTGACACAATTATGATGCCATTTTTCATTACCCAGCATCTTGTTTCTGTAGCGTACAACTTTTAGATCTTATTCATCAGCCTGTTGATGCTATTTCTTTTTCAAAGACATAGTTAGCATCCCCCAATTTTTTGATACTCTTTTTTAACTATCATGGCTTGCTGTATCAAAGCAGCTGACTGTTGTTTCCTTCAAGAATTAACTCATCTTTCTGGATTTAAGATACCCTGCAGGTGTTTCTTCTTTCCAAGGAGAATGTGTTCTATATTGATGTGACTGCAGGTCCCCCATAGGGTTCCCCTGGGGCCCTTCACAATAACTGTGTGTCTCTTCAGAGTGATGTTGCCATTTTCTGGAATATGTCGACAGTCTGATTGTTGAGAATAGTGTCCATTCTCGCAGCAGATGCAGCAAAGAGAGGTGAAGCTTTTTAAAAAACGTCATAGACCATGGTTTCCATAGTACTGAAAAACACTTTTAGTAGAAGCCATAATTTGATACAAGATCGAATCCTTACTTATGACCTTACATGTAAACCAATATATATCCACCTGCCTCTCCACACTTACAAACTTCTTTGTAGAGTCCAAATCTTTTAAGTCTTTAAAGTTCACCTATTTCTTGAACAGGATTAAGAGTACACTTACCAAGATGAGGTCTGAGCAATGGAGAGAATTGTTGAATTACTATATTATACACCTAAAACTAATATAATACTGTCGACTATACTGGAATTTAAAATTTTCACCCATTTCTGAGAATGTGATTTTTCTCAATATTAGAAATTAGTTCCATTAGCAAAAAGGGAAAAATTACGAAATAATTTTTGTATATAGGTTCAACTGTGTCATAAAAAAACATTGCATGGGGCGCCTAGGTGGCTCAGTCTGTTAAGCGTCCGACTTCGGCTCAGGTCATGACCTCACGGTCCGTGAGTTCGAGCCCTGCGTCGGGCTCTGTGCTGACAGCTCGGAGCCTGGAACCTGCTTCAGATTCTGTGTCTCCCTCTCTCTCCGACCCTCCCCTTTCATGCTTTGTCTCTCTCTGTCTCAAAAATAAATAAACATTAAAAAAAAATTAAAAAAAAAATTCATGATTTTTTTTATAGTTTTTTCTTTCAAGTGAAAATATTATCTTCTGATTTTAAGATTTTTTTCTTGAGCTAGAAATACTGCTTTTTAAAATATCTGCTTAATTTGCTTCATCTCCAAGACCTGAAATTAATCTGCTACTTTGTAAATGAACATAGCAGGATATACTGAGGCCACAGTTTATTTGGGTAGCAGCATTATTTTTATGATTTAATAATAACGGCCATTATATAGGACATGTGAAAGTTAAGATCTAAGTTTATGAAGCTAGTTTTTAATGACCTGCATTCTGCTTGGTTTTAGGTAGCATCTTCTCAGAGTACTATTAGTTATATAAATCTCCAAGTTTCTTTTTCTTGAGACCTAACATCTTGGATAATGACTTACCAAACCTATGTTCGAATCTTTGATCAGAAAACAGAGGGGGCCAGGGAGAGAGAGGGAGGGGAAAAAGCATCACAGTTCTTATTAAGTCCCCATTAAAAAAGGGATTGGCAAGGGGAGATTAGCATGTTGTGTGAGATGGAATCCTAAAGGAATACTGCTTTTTGTGAACAAGGCACTGGCAGGATGGGAATGGGAGAGCTGGATGTTTCTTTTGACTTCACTACTCTAAATATCAGTGTGATTTCAGCAGATCACCTTCCTTCTCTTAGCTGCTATTAGTTTCCTAGCTGTAAAATGAGGCTGGATTAGATGGCCTCTAAGGTCCCTTTCAGATCATCTAATTCTACGATTTGTTTTGTACTCTGTCAGAATTTCATGTTCTTGAAGTCCCTAGTTGACAAATACGGTGTGGGAGGAAATGACACAGTTTTGAATAACCAAAATGGATTTTGTCCGCACTTATGTGCTAATCCCCAAAGAAGAAGAAAATACAAACGAGCCAGGGGCCAAACATGAAAATGGTGACAGTGAGGAAAACATTGAAGCAGACAGCTGAAAGCTTCATATCCTGGCCCGCCTGCCATGAGAAAGGCTGAGCCTGCCAAATCCTTCAGGCAATCAAGGCCAGAACTTTGGCTAGCTCTTATTTTGAGCGCCACCCACCCCCCCCCATACCACATACACAAACCACTCAGGAAAATTGTCTCTCTCTCTCTCTCTCTCTCTCTCTTCATATTTGTGCCTTTTGGCTATACTTCAATGTATGCCAAGTTCTTGCCTAATCCCCTTCCTTCCAGCTGTCACTATATTCAGCCTGTTGCTCTCCGGGGCTTGAGAAACAGCTGCAGTCTTCAGTGGGGGCACAGGGGTGGTGGCCTTGGTGGTGGGGTGTCGTTAGGGTGTGTAGTCAGTCAGAACTAAGTCACTTTTACCTGGTTTACGGACATTTCCAACAGTGTTCTCACTCTCCTTCCTTGGCAAATGTCAGAACTGATGGCTTTAATTTTTTTCCCCTTCCCTTGCTCTTTGGGGAGGTTTATCCCCCTTCCACATTCCTCAGCCTTTTTGTCTGCGAACATCCTGTGGAAGATTTGGTTTGTCTTAGGTTCTTTTGCCAGACTGCTCATCGTCTTTTATTTATTTTTTTTCTTTTTTCCACATAAAACATATTTATCTATTGAGAGAGCTAAAGATGGATAACCAGAGCCTCTGTACTCTCTCACAAGACTAGAAGTTGGATCCCTTCTCGTCTCTGACAGTGTATCCCAAACCATTAGGTCTTCCAAGGCCCAGAGAGCTCTTGGCCATTCGCTGCCTGTCAGGCCGCAGCTGGTGGAGAGCTGGCTCTAGGACCCTTTCACCTCTGGCCTGTGCCACGTTCCCACGGAGATTTCTTGCATACACCTCCTGTTGGCTCTCTGTGATGGCAGCTGAGCAAAGAGGCCCTTGGTTCTCATCCTTTTAGAAAACCAAGAAAGAATCAGTGAATCTTATTGAAGAATCTTGTCTGAATATAAGGAGAAGCCATGTATTAGGAAGGTTTTAAATTGTCGCACTGTGCACAGACTGACTTTGCTGGCCTGAATGTTAGAAGGAAAACAAAACAAAAATCCTACACAGTCATTATCTTTTGAGCATTTCCCTTTTGTTCATGAATAGAGCTCTTTTAGACACAATGGGTTGTTCTTCTCTGCCACTCTTTCTAGAAACTCCATCAACTCTCTTGCCCTATGCCTAGTGGTGCCAGTTCATACCTCTTTTTTTTTTTTAATGCTTATTTTTGAGAGAGACAGAGACAGAATGCAAGTGGGTTAGGGGCAGAGAGAGAGGGAGACACAGAATCCAAAGCAGGCTCCCTATCAGCTGTGCTGACAGCTCAGAGCCTGAATCGGGCCTCGAGCTTATGAGCTGTGAGATCATGACCTAAGCCAAAGACAGACGCTCAACCGACTGAGCCACCCAGGCGCCCCCATACCTCTTTTTATGTAAGAGGAACCCCACATAGTCTTCAGAGCCTTGTGAAAAAAACAAAACTCAAAGTGTGCCCTGTATGTGGGTTTGTCTGATGGTTTCTCATGTCTGTGTGTATTTTATTTCGTATAATTTACATGTTAATTGGTATTAAATTCAAACAGGTGAGTCTTGTCAAAATTTTTGGTGATAGGATCTTGTTTAACTTTGTACATACCGTATAAAGTCTGTTTATTTATATTGGGGATACAATACTACTACATTTATCTTTCATTTCTGCCTATTTTCCTCAGTCCTGGACTTGTTTGCCTGTGTTGTTCCTAATACCCAAGTGATCCTCTGTCACTCATCCTTTCCCCCCAGTCCATGTATTTTTTGCATTGTGACTGGAAGGGCCCTCAGGTTTTGACCATCCAAGCTCTTCATTTTATAGATGACAAAAAGTAAGCCTGCAAAAGGGACATTTTTAGGCCAAGGTCATATACCTGCTAGAGCCTAGGCTCACAAGTGTTTTTTTACTATACTACCCCAGGCTCCACATGTCAGGAATTTTCCAAAGCACTAGACTAGTAATAACTATTTCAACAGCTAGTGAGTGCATGCTACTGGAAAGGGCACAGGTTTTGGAGCCACATTTGGGTTTGGATATCTTGTGCTACCCTCTACTGGCAGGGTAAATTGGGCAAGTAACTAAAACTTGTGGGGATTCTTTCATCCTTCTTAATATGGGAATAATAACAATAATACATTCAGGTTATTGTAAGTATTGGATTGTATAATCTGTATAAAGTACCCATCATACATATGTTTAATAAATTAGTTACAAAAAGCTGATCATAGGGAAATGTTATATGCAGAAATAATTTAAAATAGGTATTTTATAACTGGCTACTCTGACCCTCTCTTATTCAATAGTATTCCCCTAAACTCAGCATTGAAGTATGAATGAAATGAGTTGTCTGGAAATGAATTCCTGCAAGTTATTTATACCATGACTGTGATTCATGCATTTCCCTTTTCTCTATGGCTTTCATCTGTACTTGGCTGCAGTGCATCTTGTCCAAAAATTTTTGTACAAGTTTGAACTCACCCAAAGAAGACATCTGGAGTGTACTTGGGTTTATCCCCTGCTTTTTTTTTTTTTTAGCTAAACACTAGGATATAAATCTAAAATATAATTTATGTAGAAGGTTATATTCATATTTTTGAGAAGTTTGAGGTCTTTAGTGTTATTCTGAAATTCATTGAATTATGTAATGAATGGCTTCAATATAAAATTATATGTACCTGTTTGGAGTATAGGTAGAAGTTATCACACTCAACACAAAGGGGCCCAAGATTGCTTTGTTAGAAGGAAGCAGAACTACGCTGTCTGAACCCAGTAGTATGGAGACAAGGAGCGAGTTAGAAAACAAAAGCTAAGATTGAATTAGCAAAGGCCAGAGGCAGCAAAAGAATGTTCGGAAGCTTCAGAATTAGTGATTCAGGAGAATTTCAGTTGAGGGCTTCTCAGATTGCATAAATGTCGTTGGCTGACTGGAATTCACTTAAGACTGAAGTGTATGGAAGGATTTTAAGAAACTAGATAGAATGAATTTTACCTCCCTAATAAAGAGAGGGCTCCGGAGAAGGAGTTTTGGCTTCAATTTTAGACAGATATTAAGTGCAACTAGAAAGAAACACTATGTGCTTTGCACATGGTGGGGTCCTCCTTCTGGAACCCTTGATTGCCAAGGGACTTTCAAGCTTATGTAATTTGGTCCATAACTATGATTAGACATGCAAAAGGTGTACACACTCTTAGAGTTTCCTTGATTACTTTTTCAGTAAGATGAAAGTGAAAGAGAATGTAGCAGTGGTTAAGGATCAAACGTTTGTTCCTTGTGCCTGTTCGTACCTAATGTCCTGCATTAGATTAAGAGCCTTGGTCCAGTAGTTTCTTAAAGATAAAAAGTATGCATGATTTTGAAAGGATATTGGACAATCAAGTATGGCCAGGAAGTAGAAGGTGCTATTTTGCTATATTATGGGTTCATCCAGATGGGATCAAACCAGAGGAATTTGGCAAGCATTGGGACTCACCACTTAGAACCACACTGGAATAGTTGTGGTAGCAAAAGAATTTCTCCAGGAGTCTTATTCCACTTGAGGCATAACAGCCAAAGATTCCTGGCTCTTGAGGGGAAGAGTGCCAAAGTTGATAAATTTTAGAACGATCAACTGAAGTCTATAAATTCAGGAGAAATAGTTCAATTAGATGACACCGGGGCTATGTATTCCCATAGTTTTCAGACAGAAGAAATACTGTGAGTAAATGTGTCTTCATAATTTGTTCTTCCCTAATCTCATGTCCACCCATCGAGATTTAACATACTACAGTTTAATAAATAAGAAGATTATAAAAGAATATTACACTAATAGCTTGTGTTTGGCATCTTCTCTGTTCTTCTTGATATTCTGACATATTATGTATGCCATTTTTATAGGAAATTCTGACATATATGCCATTTTTATAGGAATAACTTGTTTTATTGTGCTTTGCAGATATTACATTTTTTTACAAATTGGAAGGTTTGTAACAACCCCATGTCAAGCAAGTCTATTGGCACCATTTTCCCAGCAGCATTTTCTCACTTTGTGACTCTCATATTTTGGTAATTCTCACAATATTTTAAACTTTCTCATTATTATCTTTGTTACAGTGATCTGTGATCAATGATCTTTGATACTACTATTAGAATTGTTTTGGGGTGCTTTGAACCTCATTCAACCTTGCCATTTTTTAAAGCTTTCTGGCAAGGCTTCTCCATGGCCTGACATTTGCCTTCCTGTTTAATCATTCTCTGAGCCTTTTTATACTCTAGTAAAGTGAATTACACCTGCCAGTACACCTTATCATCCTCAGTCTTTCTTATTCCTTGTAATCTGATGTCTATCCCTGTATCATCCAGTCGTATCCCCTTCAAGTGCTTGCCCAGTCCACTGACTGACACACATTAGGTTTTCATTAAGTATTTTGTACTTAATGAGAATGAAAAAGTGTTCTTTATATTTTTTTAAATGTTTATTTTTATTATTTATTCTGAGAGAGAGAGAGAGAGACAGAGAGAGACAGAGACAGAGAGAGAGAATGCACACGAGTGGGGAAGGGGCAGAGAGAGAGGGAGAGGGAGAGAATCCCAAGCAGGCTCCATGCTCTCACCAGAGCTCAGCGCAGGGCTCAATTTCATAAACCATGAGACATTACCTGAGCCAAAATCAAGAGTCAGATGCCCAACTGACTGAGCCACCCAGGCACCCCAGTTCTTTATATTTTAAATATTATGGAGAGAGACTTACAACACAGCAGGAAGGAACTGTGACTGAAGAGTCAAACATGAGACCAAAATTGGGAGCTTTAAAAATATTTTTAATAGCTTTGTTGAGTCATAATTGACATCCAATAAACAGCACATATTTAGCACAATTTGATAAGTTTTAATGTATGTATACACACAGGAAATCATCAGCACAATCAAGATAATGAACATATCCATTATCCCCAAAAGTTGCCACATGGCTATCGTAATCCATTTCTCCCAGCCCTCTCCACCTTTATCTCCTCTTGCACTGATCTGTTTTGTCAATCAAGATTTGTCTGCATTTTCTAGAGTCATACACAAATGAAATCATATGGTATAAACTCTTTTGGATCTGGCTTTTTCACTCAGTGTAATTATTTTGAGATTCATCCATGGTGTTACATGTATCAATACTTCATTCCTTTTTATTGTTAAATAGTATTCCACTGTATGCATATACCACAATTTGCTTATCTGCTCACCTATTGATGGACATTTTGGGATCTTTCCAGTTTATGGCAATTACAAATAAAGTCACTATGAACATTTGACTACAAATAGTTGAATGTAGGTATGCTTTCTTTTCTTATGAGTAAATAACCGGGAGTAGAATGGCTAGATCATAGGATAGTGTGTGTTTAGCTTTGTAAGAAACTGCCAAACTGTCTTCCAAAGTGACCGTATCATTTTGCATTCCCACCAGCAATGAACTAGAGTTCCTGTTTTGTCACCAGTATTTGATGATTTCAGTGCTTTGAATTTCAGCCATAGGTGTTTAGTGGTATCTCATTGTTTAATTTGCAGTTCCCTAATGACATGAAGTTAAACATCTTTTCATATATTTATCTGTCCTCTGTATATCTGCTTTTGTGAGGTGTCTATTCAGATCTTTTACCTATTTTTAAATCAGATTGTTTTCATACTGCTGAGTTTTAAGAGTCCCTTGACTATTTTAGATACAAGTCCTTTATCCAATATGTGTTTCGCAGATATTCTTTCCCAGATTGTGGTGTGTCTTTTCTTTCTTTTAATAAGTGTCTTTTGCAGAGAAGTTTTTAACTATAATGAAGTCCAAGTTAACAATTTTTTCTTTCATGGATAGTGCTTTTGGTGTTATATCAAAAAACTCATTGCCAAGCCCAAAGTCACCTAGATCTTCTCCTATGTTATATTTTAGAAGTTTTATAGTTTTGTGTTTTATATTTAGTCTATCATTCATCTTGACTTAATATTGTGAAGGGTGTAAAGTCTGTGTCTAGATTCATTTTTTTTTTCATGTGAATGTCTAGTTTGTTCCAGTACCATTTGTTGAAAAGTCTATCCTACATGAAATTGCCTGTGCTCTTTTGTCAAAATCCAGTTAACTATATTTATGTGAGTCTATTTCTGGGCTCTCTATTCTGTTTCACTGGTGAAATTATCTATTCTGTCACTGATACCACACTGTCGTATTACTGTAGCTTTATATTGTCTTGAAGCCTGATAGTTTCAGTCCTCCAACTTTGTTTTTCTTATTCAATATTATGTTGGCATTATGGGTCTTTCTGCCTTTCCATATAAACTTTAGAATCGATTTGTGTATATTCATAAAGTAACTTGCTGGGAATTTGATTGGATCTAGATCAAATTGTGAAGAATCAACATCTTGACAATAGTGAGTCTTCCTATCTGTTACCATGGAATATCTCTCCATTTATTTAGATCTCCTTTGAATTTTTTCATCAGAGTTTCCTCATATAGATCTTGTATACACTCTGTACAATGATCTTGTTCATTACCTAAGTGTTTCTCTCTCTCTCTCTTTTATAAGCTTATTTATTTATCTTGAGAGAGAGAGGGAGAGAGTGAGAGAGAGAGAGAGAGAGGGAGAGAGAGAGAGAGAGAGAGAGAGAGAGAGAGAGAGAGAGAGAATCCCAAGCAGCGATTTCACCAACAGTGAGATCATGACCTGAGCCAAAATCAAAAGCTGGATACTTAACTGACTGAGCCACCCAGGTGCCCCCACCCCCCTCACTTCTTTTGATGCCCGTGTAAAATGTTGCATTTTATTAAAAATTTTTTTTAGTGTTGTATTTATTTTTGAGAGTGAGAGACATAGCACAAGCAGGGGAGGGGCAGAGAGAGTGGGAGACACAGAATCCAAAGCAAGCTCCAGGCTCTGAGCTGTCAGCACAGAGCCCAAGGTGGGGTTTGAACCCATGGACCATGAGGTCATGACCTGAGCTGAAGTCGGATGCTTAACTGACTGAGCCACCCAAGCACCCTAAGATGTTGCATTTTAAATTTCAGATTCCAGTTGTTCATCACTGGTATGTAAGGAAACAGTGGACTTTTGTACATTAACTTTATAGCCTGTCTTCTTTTGGATTGACTATTTTTTTATAATTTCATTTTACCTCCTTTGTTGCCTCATTAGCTATAATTCTTTGTTTAGTTACTTTTCTGACTTCTTTAGGACTTATCTTTAACTTACCACAGTCTGTGTGAAACTTAGAGTGGCCTTACTGTAGTTGTCATACATTTTACTTACATATAAGTTACACATTAATTATAAATCCTACAATACAGTTTTGTTTAATCAATTATCTTACAATATATTTAAATAATAAGAAAGATATCATGTATATATTTACCAGTAACTACCGTTTCCATTGTTCTTTATTCCTTTGTGTAGATGCCATCTACAATTTCCATCTGGTGTTATTTAACTTTTGCCTGAAAGACTTATTTTATCTTTTATTGTGCGTTAGGTCAGCTTTGAGTGTCTGAAGAGGTTTTTATTTTACTTTTGTTTTTGAAAGATAGTTTTTCTGAGAATGATTTCTGGTGATAAATTATTTCAGCTTTGAGTGTCTGAAGAGGTTTTTATTTTACTTCTGTTTTTGGAAGATAGTTTTTCTGAGAATAGAATTCTGGGTTGACAGTTTTCTTTTTCAGTTTTTTAAAGTTGTTGCTCCACTAAATTTTTCTTTTGTTGTTTCCAACTAGAAACTGAACTCATCTTTATTTGTGTTTCTCTGTACATAACACGTTTTCCTTTCTCATGTTCCTTTCAATTTTTTCTCTTTTCATTGGTTTTGAGCAGCTTAATTATCATGTACCTTCATGTGATTTTTTTCATGTTTTTTTATGCTTGGGGTTTGTTGAGCTTTTTTGGTAGGTGGATTTATAGTTTTCATCAAATTTGCAAAAATCCTGGCTGTTATTTTTTCAAATATTTTTTTCTTCTCTCTTTACCTCCTCTTCCCTGGGGACTCCTGTTATATATATATTAAGTCACTTGAAGTTGTCCTATAGCTCACTGATGCTCTTTTCGTTTTTGTTAAATTTTTTTTCTGTGTTTCATTTTGGATATTCTCTATTGTTATTCCTTCAAATTCACTAATAGTTATTATTTATATCTGTTGCTCCTAGTTCCTATTGTGTTTTCTCGTTCTTCATTGTATAATCAAATTCCATCCAGTGTATTTGTTATTTCATACATTGTATTTTTTTATCTCTAGAAGTTTGATTTTGTTTTGTTTTATTTTAGTATCTGTACTTAACTTTTAAAACACATGGCGTATAGTTATAATAATTATTTTAATGTCCCTGTCTGCCCATTCTAGCATCTTTGTCAGTTCTGAGTCCATTTCTATGGACTTTTCTCCTCATTATGGTCTTACTTTCCTGCTTCTTTGCATGCCCGGTTATCTGATTGGATACCAGACATTGTGAATTTTACCTTCTTGGGTGCTATATATTTTTGTCTTCCTACAAATCTTGAGCTTTGTTTTGAGATGCAGTTAGATCAGTTGGAAACAGTTGATCCTTTTGAATCTTGCTTTTAAGAACTGTTTTGGTAACACCAGAACCATTTAGTTTGAAACTAATTATTCTCCACTGTTAAGGCAAGACCCTTGTGGGTACTGTTCCCAGTGCTTCCTGAATTATAAAGTTTTCTCAGCTGGTTCATGGGAATAGCCCTGTGTGAATGCCAGATACTCTTCTCTATACTCCTTTGAGATCATTCTCTCCCTTGCCTCAAGTGGTTTCCTCACATGTCTGCACTAATCAGCACTCTGCTGAATATTTGAGGGAGACTCTCCACAATCTCTCTTGTGAACTCTGGTGCCTTGTTTTTTCTAGATCCTCAGCTTCATCTCCTTACTTCAGGGAGTCTGGACTTTACTTGGGTTCCCTCTCCCTGCACCATGCCCTGGAAATTCTTTCAAGGCAGCAAACTGGGGCAGTCGGTGGAGAGCTCTCCTTGTTTGTTTTCCATCTCTCAGGGATCACTGTCCTTTAGTGCTTGATGTTCAGTGTTTTTTAAAAAAAAACACTGTCTCATATGTTTTGTCTTTTAAAAAGCTTTTTGGTTGTTTTAGGTGATAGGGTAAATTTGGTCTCTTTTACTCCATCGTGGTCAGAAACAAAAGGGCTTCTTTTAAGTTTTCAAAGGTGGTTTTAGCAATGACCGATAGCAAAACAGGGAGTCTCTAAGTGAAATATCCATGATGTTTCATCATAAATTGAAAGTTTGGAAAGAGAATTAATCTCAGAATTACCCTTTATCTATTCTTCCTTCTACTCAGATCCTTCACAAATATCTCCCTAATGAAATTCCTTTCATACATTATTGACCACATTGATGGGTAGATTATTGAATCTGGAAGGAAAAGATGTACAAAAGTCACTAGAGTTGTAAGTTTCATAGAATCTATTATGTAAAAAGGAAATGGTGCAAAGGGAACCAAGTTGGTATCATTGTACAGTATTTTAATTTCTTTTTAAACATTTTTAAAAATATTTATTCATTTTTGAGGAGAGAGAGAGGGGGAAGCCAGGAAGGGCAGAGAGGGAGACAGAGAATCCAAAGCAGCCTCTGAGCTGTCAGCACAAAGCCTGACACGGAGCTCAAACCCACAAACCGTGAGATCATGACCTGAGCTGAAGTTGGACACTCAACTGACTGAGCCACCCGGGGACCCCAGGTTCTTGATACCAGTAAATAGTTGTGATATTTTTGTTTTTGCTTGTTCTGCTTTTTTTTTTCTTTTTTTGTGCTTCACTGGGAAGCCCAAGTGATCTTTGGCAAGAAAAGAAGCAGGGAAAAAATATCAGAAAGTTAAAGAAATGTGATTATCTCCTTCCTGTTCTTATAGCCCCTATAATGTCAGCCAAGTCAATAAATGCTTGCAAAAATCCAGCTGGAATGTGATAAGGTAGTTGTTGCAACTGCTTTCTCCTTTTATAGATAGTTTAAAAAGTAGAAAAGTTCAGTGAAAAACAGCAGTTAGTAGAATGCAACTGTGAATCTAGTAGAAGTGTGAGTTTCAAATTGACTAAGTCCTCAGAGTAGATAGAGGCCCTTCTAAGTTTGACTAGCAACACACAAAGACCTGGAGTTCATCTGCCCAGTTTATGTGGTTAATTAGCACTTAGAGTTTCCTCAATAGGAGTGAGTGAAGTAAAAGCTAGATAATATCTTATAAGATCTTTTTTTTTTCTGTCTTGTACTTCTTGGAAGAGGGGCTTGGACTATTGAATTGGAAGGGAACAATTAAAACAGACTTTAAAATGAAGCCCTGACATGCTGGCTGCTTGCCTGCTCTGTCGGGGCAGCTCTGGTTCCAGGGAGACAGAATGCATTTTGTTTGTTTGTTTGTTTCCAGACAATTTCCTGCGTCATCACATTTTTTTTTGAGCCAAGTGTTTGAGGTTGGTGATGTTGACAGAGCCCTGGAGAATGGAAGGAGTTCATCTCCACAGACAAAAGCTTTGTATTTCAAGTTTAAAAATTCCAGAATATTTTTCTATTATATTGCTATTCTTAGTTTTTTTATGCCCCTTTGTGGGGGAAGACTGGTCTCCCCTGTATCTAATTTTCAGCCTTTAGGTGGGTCCTTCTTGTAAGTCAAGAAAGCACGTTAGAAAAACCATTCCTCTTGGCATTTATGAAACTTGCAATAGCATATCTTGCTCTGCTAAATAGTACATGCAGTATGCCCAGAAGGCTTAGGGTTATTATTAGTAGTAGTAGTGGTATATGTTCTATATTTATTCATATTTAATTTCACTATAATAGGGTCATTGCATACCAGGTGACATTTATTCAGGAAGTATTGGGGAAAATATAAAATATAGTTGAGCTATAATGAATTATGATGATTTACATTTATTAACAAATTTCCTTTTATTAGTAAGTCACCCAAGGCTGCTTTTGACAGTTTGAAAACAGAAACGTTGATACTTTTTTTTTCCTGGTAAGATTTTGAACTCTTTTATGTAAAGTATAAACTCTTGTTCAGAATTAAGTCCTTAACCTGTCTCCATAGCACCTCTGATTGAAAGAAGTTGTTGCAGTTTATAAAGGACTTATTTGTGGTAGGTGGAGGTGGTGGTGTTGGGGAGGTGGGAATTGGGGGAGGAGGGAGTATGAAGTACCCAAATATTTATCTAGCTTCTATTATGTGCCAGGGGCTAGGCTAGACATCTGTATGTTATCCTTTTATAAACTGCCATTTCTGAATCTATGACAATGGCCCTCATGATTAGGTGGGATTTAGAGAAGAACTAGAAAATATATTTTTTTAACCTATACTTATAAAAGAGTGCTATTAAAAGCTCATTTAACGTGAGTGCTTCTTTTTCTTCCTCTGCTTTAGATTTAAACTCTTTTTCTATAAGCTAATCAATACACAACATTCTTAAGCATGTTATATGAAAGGAGTGGCATTATGAAACGTGGGGACATTATATAGAGTAATACAATAAAAGGTAAAGGATTAAGTAGTCTAAGAATTTTAGAACTAAAAATAATTTTCAAAACCACTTGGACCATTAATTTCATCTGGCAGTCGAGAAAACTGTTGCCCTGAAGCATATCAGCCTTGCCCAAGAGAGCCCATTAATGCAGATGGAAGAGAACCTAGGTTGTTTTAACTGCCAGTTCACTCTTTCTACTGTATCCTAATTCTGTTTCCTGCCTTACTTTAGAAGCAGCAATCCACACGAGCTTTACATCCTGAATACGAACAATAATACTAGCAATAACAAACTATTATGTTTAAAAATATAGTTTACACCTCTTGGTTGATTGTTGGTTGGTTTCTGTTTGGTTTGTCAAAGGGCCTTAGGGAGCCAGGTATTAGATAGGTCATGGCCTCACCTATTATTTTCAAAATTGGAGAAAAGTAATTCTAGAAGAATCTCCTTAGATAAGCTTTTAAACTATGCATTTAAATGTGTAGGTAGTTGTACTCTCTGCTATGATGGCCCTAGAAGACATTGCTCAGGCCACAGCTTATTATTTTTGAGGCCATAGAAAGGGAAAGAGGCTTTGCCCTGATGTATCCCATGAAATGAATAACAGGCAACATTTAGGGAAACCTAGTTGATGGAGACTATTCTCACCACACTCTTTCCATGGCCCTTTTTCTCCTTCCCCCACACCATTTAAACTCGCCTTGACTAAATGCAATGAACAGGAACCATTGTATGAATCGGAAGGAAAGTGTCTTAAATATATGAAGTTATAATGACTTGGTAAGTGCTATAAAAATATTCTGCAACTGAGTTAGAAATTGCATCATCCATGCCTGTGGCACTATGGACTGGGCCCAAACGGTGTAATTCTCCAGTGTAATACTGAAGTAATTTTTGCATCTGCCAAGTAAATAGTTTAAATTTCAAACCTGTGAAATGGCAAGCTATAATTGTTCAATTCCAGTGAACCACAGGTGTATTTAATTTCCTTCCTTTACTTCTCGCTGTCTTTTTTAGGTAGGCCGAACCAACTAAATAAAGATTGTGCTGTTGTATGAATCTACAAGGTGAGCTTTAAAGTCAGTCAATATATTTGAATGCCTACATATTATAGAGCACTTTTAAAAGTACAAACTCCTTAATAGAGTGAAAGTCCATTTTATTTAGAGAAAATCATTTTCACTCACATATGTTATAATAATGATAGAAGTGGCATATGGTAATGACAGAGCATGGGGAGTCAGAAAATATGGATTTTTGCCCTATTAATTTTTCATTTGATCTGGCTTGAATCATTTCCTTTTCCTCTAATTTTTGTATCTGCTAAAGGTGAATAATAATACTTCCATTCACCACATAGAGGTGCTGGGAGAATGAAAGATAAATTCTCCAAAGCACTTTGAACTGCTTAAAAGAAAAACTTTTAAAAATAAAAGTTTCTTTTGCTATCTTGTTATTTCTTATGTTCAGATACCACAGTAAGTGTTAGAAGAGGCTTGAAAGGTTTGGCTATTTTTCATAACCCTTTTTTTAAAATTTTTATTTAAAAAATTTTTTTAACGTTTATTTATTATTGAGAGACACAGAGCGTGAGCAGGGGAGGGGTAGAGAGAGGGGGAGACATAGAATCTGAAGTAGGCTCCAGGCTCTGAGCAGTCAGCACAGAGCCTGATGCGGGGCTCGAACTCACAAACTGCGAGATCATGACCTAAGCCGAAGTCGGTCGCTCAACCAACTGAGCCACCCAGGCGCCCCTCATAACTCTTATTTGTAGGTAAGGAGATTTGTTATAATTCCCTGTATTTTACAAACAAGGAAATTAAAGCCCCGAAAGATTTGTTTACTTTTGGGCCTAAAGTGAAAACCCTTTATGAGAATTGGGGGAAATTAGTGGGATTATAGATGTAGTAACATTGGCCATGAGTTGATAATTATTGAAGCAGTTAATGAGTATATGGGGGATCATTATACTATCTTGTATACCTTGTATATGTTTCAAATCTTACATAATAAAAAGTTTAAAAAAGATAATAGTACCTGTTTTTATTTACAAAGGCCTTTTAAAAAGCTACTGAGCCCCTCTGTCTCTGAGGCATGGAGAATTCTTTATTTCTTAGGTTCAGCAAAAAGGAAAAAAAAATTGAAAAATATCTTATATGTATGAACCTGCGAGCATTGACATTTTAGTTTTTCATATTCAATTTTTACATTCTATTTACAGTGCTTTCTAAACCACTCGCTGCTTTTGGAACTTTTAACTTAATATGCTATTTTAAAAGAATTAATAGATTTTTTTTTCTTATGCCTGTTCTAGACACTTGTCACCTCTTTGTCATCATCGATTTTAGATTTTCATTTTCCTATTTCTGGAAATTGTTGGGAATTATAAGCAGTCACTTATTAACTCGATTATTTTATGCTTCAGTGGACTTGTCAGTGGGTGGCCTGTGAATTATGTCAACTTTTAGAGACACAGATCAACCATGCTACCCTATACTCATGACAGAAAGCTGCTGACCTCCCCATTGCAGGATCTTATAGTCGAAGAGCATTTGAAATATGTGAAAGCACTCATATTGAGCAAACAAAATCACCCTCAACCTGGGTTACTTTCACTGGTAGACTTGAATGGTTAACGCTTGTCATTTCATAAGCTCCTAGATAACACAAATGCTGAATTCAAAATACAACATATTTGGTATCATTTGTTTTTAGGCATCCAAGGAAATCAAATTTAGAATGTAATCATAGAACTTTAGAGTTAAGAAAGATCTTAATGATCATCTGGTATAGCCCTTTCAGTTTATGTTTGAAAGAACTAAAGATTTGAAAAGGCCAGATAACTTGCTCAGTTACGTACCTTAGTATTGGCAGAACTAGAACTTGAACTTGAGTCTCTTAGCTTTCAATTCAGAGTTCTCAGCTGGGTTGCCTCTCAAATGTGTTTAGATCCTTGATGTTATTTGTGAACACCAGGAATGTCTCTGCTTCTTACAGTTTAGAAATTTTACTCTACTTGGCAACACCATGCTGAACCATATTGAAGCTTAAGGCAAGATGAAAATTCAGTGATACTGATCCTGTGTAAAATTCTGGTATTTTCTGCATTATGGGTTTTTGGCATTAATTTTGATTTCTAAAAAATTGCATTAAAATACTATTTTATCTTGATTACTGGGTTTTACCAACCTCTAAAATTTTGCAGCTGAGGTTGGTGCCTCACTTGATTCACCCTAGCCCCAGCCCTGCTATTTTTATTTAACCCCTTAACTCTATAAATCCCTTCTTTCAGCCTTCTGGCAATAAAAAAAGAAAAAAAAATCAAGCTATGGAACATTTATACTCAAAGCAAGCCCTTTCTGTTAGCCACCTAAAAATGATGGTAACAAAGAAGACAAACCAGAATTTGCATGTGCTATTCATTGACTTGATTGAAGGTAACTTAAAACATAGTAATTTTTGGCTCTATGAGTTGTTTTTTTTTTTTTTTGATTTTTTTTTAATTTTATTATTTTTTTTTATATATGAAATTTATTGACAAATTGGTTTCCATACAACACCCTGTGCTCATCCCAAAAGGTGCCCTCCTCAATACCCATCACCCACCCTCTCCTCCCTCCCACCCCCCATCAACCCTCAGTTTGTTCTCAGTTTTTAAGAGTCTCTTATGCTTTGGCTCTCTCCCACTCTAACCTGTTTTTTTTTTTTTTTCCTTCCCCTCCCCCATGGGTTCCTGTTAAGTTTCACATAAGAATGAAACCATATGGTATCTGTCTTTCTCTGTATGGCTTATTTCACTTAGCATCACACTCTCCAGTTCCATCCACGTTGCTACAAAAGGCCATATTTCATTTTTTCTCATTGCCACGTAGTATTGCATTGTGTATATAAACCACAATTTCTTTATCCATTCATCAGTTGATGGACATTTAGGCTCTTTCCATAATTTGGCTATTGTTGAGAGTGCTGCTATGAACATTGGGGTACAAGTGGCCCTATGCATCAGTACTCCTGTATCCCTTGGATAAATTCCTAGCAGTGCTATTGCTGGGTCATAGGGTAGGTCTATTTTTAATTTTCTGAGGAACCTCCACACTGCTTTCCAGAGGGGCTGCACCAATTTGCATTCCCACCAACAGTGCAAGAGGGTTCCCGTTTCTCCACATCCTCTCCAGCATCTCTAGTCTCCTGATTTGTTCATTTTGGCCACTCTGACTGGCGTGAGGTGATACCTGAGTGTGGTTTTGATTTGTATTTCCCTGATAAGGAGCGACGCTGAACATCTTTTCATGTGCCTGTTGGCCATCCGGATGTCTTCTTTAGAGAAGTGTCTATTCATGTTTTCTGCCCATTTCTTCACTGGGTTATTTGTTTTTCGGGTGTGGAGTTTGGTGAGCTCTTTATAGATTTTGGATACTAGCCCTTTGTCCGATAAGTCATTTGCGAATATCTTTTCCCATTCCGTTGGTTGCCTTTTAGTTTTGTTGGTTGTTTCCTTTGCTGTGCAGAAGCTTTTTATCTTCATAAGGTCCCAGTAATTCACTTTTGCTTTTAATTCCCTTGCCTTTGGGGATGTGTCGAGTAAGAGATTGCTACGGCTGAGGTCAGAGAGGCCTTTTCCTGCTTTCTCCTCTAAGGTTTTGATGGTTTCTTGTCTCACATTTAGGTCCTTTATCCATTTTGAGTTTATTTTTGTGAATGGTGTGAGAAAGTGGTCTAGTTTCAACCTTCTGCATGTTGCTGTCCAGTTCTCCCAGCACCATTTGTTAAAGAGGCTGTCTTTTTTCCATTGGATGTTCTTTCCTGCTTTGTCAAAGATGAGTTGGCCATACGTTTGTGGGTCTAGTTCTGGGGTTTCTATTCTATTCCATTGGTCTATGTGTCTGTTTTTGTGCCATTGGCTCTATGAGTTTAAGCTGTCTTAGAATGTCTCCTAGGTTATTGAAAAGAGCTCAAAACCAAGTCATGGGTTCAATTTTCTGATCCTTCTCTGTATTGTGTTTTGAGCCCTTATGTAATTATGTTTGTTTTGATTTCTATAAATTAAGAATCAGGGAAGGAAGCTCTTTATAGGCCTATTGTGTTCATTATTTTACTTGGTCTTCTCAACAGCTGTTTAAGATAGGTAACTTATTGGATAGGACTATTTTGGTTCCAGATGATAAAACAGAACTCATATTGACCTAAGTTAAAATAAAAGGGAATTTGCAGCCAACAAATGAAAATCTAATGGGTAGATCTGACTTCACATATTAACACATTTCATAAGGGTTTGGTCTCTACATCTTTCCAATCTTTTCTCTGAAGAGTTGGCCTTTCCACACACAGAAGCCTCAGGCTTACTCTCTACAAGTTTAGTAACTTCAGAAAGGGAATAAATTTTTCCTCATTGCTCCAGCAAAAGCCTCAGAATTGGTTATAATTGGCCCAGCATGGATCACATGCCTATCCCTGAACCACTAATTAAAGCTCGGGGGATGCAGGTATTTCATTGGCTAAGTCTGGTTCAATGTTCAATCTCAGAGTAGTGGTTTGAGAGCAGGAAAGCCCTTTCCCTTACAGGAAGAGGGAACTTCTTAACGGCTTACCCCCAAAAGGGATGCTGGATGGCAAAGACAAATGTCTATTAGGATCTTATTCGCATTTCACTAATGAGGAAGTTGAGGCTTGAGACGCCTGGGTGGCTTAGTCGGTTGAGTGTCTGACTTCGGCTCAGGGCATGATCCCACCATCTGTGGGTTTGAACCCCACATTGGGCTCTGTGCTGACAGCTTGGAGCCTGCTTTGGATTCTGTGTCTCCCTCTTTCTCTGCCCCTCCATTGCTTGTGCTCGTTTGTTCTCTCTCTCTCTCAAAAATAAATAAACATTTAAAAAATATTTTTGTAAATGAGGAAGTTGAGGCTTAATTAACTAAATTTCCACAAGGCTACACAGCTGAGTGATTAAGTCCTAATTTTGACCCAAATCTGCCTAACTCTAATTTCTATCCTCTTTTCCCCACACCTTGTTGTCTCCCTGGAATACCACACTCCTTCTCCTTACGTTTCTCTAGGAAACTGTGATGGTTGCCATTTTTCTATAGCACTTTTCCATCAGGGTGTGATTTTGCTGCCAGAGGAAATTTGACAAAGTCTGGAGACATTTTTGGTTGTCAGAACAGTGCAGGGTGGTTTGAGGGGTGTTGTGAGTAGAGACCATCCTGCAGTCACAAGCCAACCCCCACAACAGAGTTACCCAGTCTAGAATGTCAACAGAGCTGAAATTTGAACCTGCTTTACAGTTTTCATTTCTAGGCTATTACTATTAACATAACTTTGAAAGAAAGATGTAATGAAGAGCAAGACTGAAATAATTCAAATATCTAGGTACAATTAAGTAACTTCTCAATTAAGGGAAACTGCTTTATTTTCATAGCAGCCAATTTTAGAATACTGCATTCTCTTACTTAATGGGTAAATTGAAATAGCACATATGTGCCTTTAAAAAAACTGTTTTATGCAGGCTTTAGCTAACTTCACAGGCATAATTTTTTTTCATTCCAAAGCCATATAAATTTTCCTCAAAATGTAGATCTAGGGAGATTTTAAATCAAATACTGAATACTTTTAAAACAAATATATAAGTTTGTCTTGGAAGCCTTTTAAAGATTTCAAATAGAAGATTCTATACCAGGGGACATATTTTTAGAACTTTCAGGCAAAGCATTTTTTAAATTGCTGATGATAATAAGAAATTTAATGATTAAATAAGAGGTTTAATTTAATAAGAGATTTAATTTCTTTCTATGAGCAAGTGCTTTGTAAAAGAATAACGAAGGCAGAAGAGTGCATTTAATGTGTTATAGCTGCTAGTTTGGGGGTTTGACACTTCAGAGAAATCAACCTTCATGTTTAATGATATTAAAATGGATCGAACTATCCACTTCCTTGAGACTACAAGGGAGTTCTGAATGGTGCAAATCTGAATTATCCTAGGAAAGTTATGTTTCTATAGTTCACCACAGTGTTCCAGTAGAATAACCCAATGTTTAGGGGGATCCTACACATTGCATTCACATAAGAAATCTTCCGCAGTTCATCAAAATCAAATTTATTATTGGAGTTGGAAGATTGGGGGTTTAGCATTTTCCGATTTTGCCAGTTTTCCACAAATAGTTTTTCAGTGTTATGTTCCAAAAACCTCATGACTACATCCATGGAATCCATTCCTCTCTCAGGTTCTTTTCAACCTAATCAGACCCAACCCAGATCAACAACATTTTCTCTGATTTCAACCAGATAATTCCTATTTGCTTTGATATCTCACATGGAAAACCCTCCTCCCATCATCTCTCTTAATCACTTGAGGTTCCTTCAGCTCACGCCCGTCCCCACTGGCTTGGCTTCACTCCCTCACCTGACCGAGCTGCCTAATCCAGGAAATACGCACTGGTTTTCTATTTCTTCTGTTCTTCTGCCCTCTCTTGGGGCCTCTCTTCCCTCCCCTGTATTATCTTTTTTCCCCTCATGTGTTACTCCTACTTCCTTCTGTTTCCCAAACTTTATTTACTGGCTCCCTGTCCTGAGACTTAGCCGTTTCTTAGTTCATGACCTCATCTCCTAAGGTGTCTGTTGTCTACCCACTACACATATTCTAGTAAGGTATGTGTGTACTTGGAGGCCATCTATTTGTTGTTAATAAACTAGTTTGTAGTTTCCTTGGAAATAAGGCAGGCAGCTTCTGATCTTCAAACCACCCAAGGTCTTAACCACTAAAATGCAAAGTCTTTTGTCACATTAAGATAGGCAATAATATTTGTCTGCAAAAAAATGTCAGAAAAATACTTTGATAAATGGTGCTGGGTAAAATGTTATAATTTATTATTATGCAGGCCTACTATTTTTCTTGAGAAGAAATGTTCTTAGAGATTTGGAATTTCTTTTCTATTTATGAGCATTTTCCTGGTGCTGTCTGAAGTTTACTCCTCCCCATAGCTTTGTTATGTAAGTTGGTATTCCCTGTTTTATAGAGCAGAGAGATGAGAAGTCACTTGACTAAACAAGTCATTTGACCTGTTTAGAATTTCACAGCAAGCTAATTGCAGAGCCCTTGAGTTTCCTGTGTCTTAGCTCCCGTGACATAAATATAAAATTATTTATTTTGCATTGCTTATTGATATGAATGCCTTGGAGCATTTCCTTTCCTTTAATAAAATCATGAAAATTATTACCTAGTAAAGAAATTGTTAGAATAGAAAAGAAATGAACTAGGCACAATGTACCTGCATTTGATTACTGCCTTTTCAACTGACTGGTAATGGGGGATGTTGTTTCCTAGGCTCTCCTTTTGAATTGTGAAAACTGTACTCATTTTATTCTGTCTTGGTGATGTTCCTTGAAGCTCTTTGAGGGGGAAAAAAAAACTTGAAGTGCAAACTGTTATTATTGATTAACTTAAATGACCCTTGTTTGTTTGCAAAGCTCCCAGTGCTTTCTGGGGCAGGTGCTCCCATTGGGGAGCGTTGTGGAGTGTGGTGGGAACCAGCCGTGTCACAGTAATTTCTTTTGGATTTCTAGAACTGTTTTTCTGTTGGGTTGAAATGGGAGAAACAGCTTGTGGAACTGCTTTTGGTGCTGCCATGAGTGTGTTTGGGAAGAAAGAGTGCATTCCGATGGAATGTTAGGGGGATGTTAGCTGTTCAGGAAAAATAACCCTTACCAAAGTTAATGGCTCCCACTAGCATTTTCAGTAACATGTACCAGATGTGAGTAGTTAATTATTCTCAGATCTGATAAGTACCTGCCAGCCAAGGCTAATTTTATTTTCAGTAAACAGTGGCCAAAGGTCCTAGCTGTTCATTTGATAGGATAGGGCCTGTTTGCACTTATCTATTAATAAAAGCACAACACTCCTTCAGTTTTCCTTTCCCAGGGCCAGATAAAACATTTCAGACACTCAACGTATTTGTCTTCGTAAATCAGACAAAGTAAACAAATCTGGTAGATTAACTTGGTAAACAGAGTGGTTAAGTGTTACCTTTCGAGTTTAGCTCAACGCCATATAAATAGCATTAATCGCATGGTATTTTCAATAACCTTTATGGAGCAAGACAGAGGGTTTTTTTTTTGCTCCCTCTCAACCACTAGGAATACAGTGTGTTTCTTAAGTACTTTCAGATGTCCTTCTGTAGGGAGATTTGAAAATCACTCTAAAATGAAATTTCTTTTGTCCCATTAATAACACATTGGGAACTTTGCACCAGTTAACATTGTATATAAACCTGGAAACCTCTGTGATTCATCTCAGAAGGAAAGACTGCACAGTGGCGTGCAAGCCTTGCCAGACAGAGATAACAGCCATTCAGAGGTTATTGATTTGGATGGAGCAGTGAGAAAAGGGTCAGCTTTTACAGTGGAGAGAGGAGTAGTTAGGTGGAAATTCAGACTTTATTCATCCAGGTTTTTTCCCTTGGGCGGAGAGTCCTATTAAGGTCACAAATACTATTTATTTTGTGATGTAGATTCTTGACTTGTGAGAAGTGGCATGAAACGGATCAGTTATTTCACACTAGCCAGAAAGACACTATTATCTCAAAGTAACTTCCAGTTATACCAAGGCTCAACTAGATGTGCACGATGACCAGGTGGTATGATACAGGGCTCCGAGTCTCATGCCAGCTCTCAGTATCATCTTGTCCACCTCATTAAACTTTCTTTTTTTAGTAATGATCAAAACAACTCTCTTTACCAAGATAGAGTATCTTTTGCATTGGCATTATACTTGAAGTTGCAAGTACTTTATAAAATTCTTTTTAGTTTTGCATAATATGTAGTAATCCACTTAATTTGGTAAAGATGGTACATAAAAGAAATAGCTGAAAGGCCTCAGAGAAAATTCCCACCCCACACCTCCAGCCCTGCCCCTCCAATGATCTTTGCATTAATATCTTATTCTGTGAGAATGGCTGGCATGGTGCCATGAATATAGTGCCAGGTTCCTGGCAGTACCATCCTAAAGGTGACTGATGATGGTGACAGTGTTGAGTGAAAACCAAGAGTCTGGATATCTGTATTCAGTTTCCAGCTTCACTTTAATGACCTGCTGGGAGAGCACAGGCACATTACTTCTACTCTTTTGGTTTTAGTTTCTCCAGCCATGCCATGAAGATACAAGTCTTTGTCCATTTCCCTACCTGACAGGCAAGTTGTTAAAGCTGAGGAGAGAAAGTATAAAGTTCTTACAGCCTAAATGGATAAAAAGTGCTGTAACCAAGGGGTAGAAAATATTTATCCAGTTCAGAAGAGTAAGCCTTTGGAGTAAAATTTTTCTGTGTTAATATTTACTAGTCTTGCATATAACAATCATTTGCCATATTTAATGGTTTTTTTTTCTCTTTTAACTAGACCCTGAGTATAGTAAAATCCATGGCATGACTTTTAGAAATTGCTTTGTTATCTGTACCAACACTTCAATTAAATATTGTATTTTTAGCTATAAACTAAGTCACATCTTCAACGTATCCTTGGTTTTAAATGATCTGGGAATACTTATCTGGTGGCACAGGCTAAGTAAAGTAGCAGCAAAGAAAGTGTTTGGAAAGTGTTGCCGAATTCGTGATTCCAGTTAGCCCCAATCTGTTAATGATTCTCAAATCTGTATTTCTTCCGTAGATCTTTTTCCTGAATAAGAAAAAGTTCTAGACCCATAAATTTCAAGTAAGTATACAACCTCTCTATCTGGATGGCCTATGATAATTTCTAGCTCAATACATACAAAACTTAAGTTAATATAATGTTCCTGAATTTCCTCACTCTGTGAATGGAAGCATCCTTCTCTCAAGCCACAAAACTCTCATCCCTTCCCCTCAAAGTCTGTGGATTTGGCTCTCAGTATTTTATGCCCCTTCTCTCCATCGCCCTATTACTACCTTAATTGAACTCTTGCTGTCTGTCACTGGTTGGCTGCAATTGTCTTCCTGCAACTAGATTTATCCGATTGCTGTCTATTCTCATACTATTTCCAGATTAACCTTCCCCAGATGCAAATCATAAAGTGTTACTTTGTCACTTAAAAAAGGTTAGTGGTTTCTTGTGTCCTACAGGACAAGATCTGAACTTATATTGATTATTGAGGTCTTAGTGATCTTTGCCTTGTTTCTGGCTTCAAATCCTCTTGTAACCTATGCCCCAGCCACATTGACAGTTTATGGGTTCCTAAACATCCACATTGTTGAACACTCTACACTCTTCCCATCCACTTCTTTGACTGGCAAATACCTATTTATTTTTAAATCCCGATTCAAGCATGATATCTCTTGTGACTCCAATGGAATTGGTTACTCCTTCCTAGTATCCCATCATATCCTGAGCATATTACTTACATGGCTCCTGTGAAACCTGTGGCACTTATTTTGTTCTCCTCTGCCTACTTGACTACTTGAAGGACTGTATCTTGTTCATCTTTGTATTTCCATGTTTAGTTCAGTAGTTGGCACAGAGGTAGGACTCAGTTGATAGATTGAATGGATGGATGAAGTAAACCTTATGACCATATCTACCTGTTCAAATCCCACTCCTTTTTCAGTATTGAATGGAAATGACCTTAAAAAGTACCCAGATTAAGGGGGCACCAGGGTGGCTTAGTTGTTTAAGCATCCGACTTTGGCTCAGGTCATGAGCTCACTGTTTGTGGGTTCGAGTCCTGTGTCGGGCTCTGTGCTGACAGCTTGGAGCCTGGAGCCTGCTTCGGATTCTGTGTCTCCCTCTCTCTCTGTCCCTCTCCTGCTCACACTCTGTCTCTCTCTCAAAAATAAACATTAAAAAAATTTTTTTGAAGTACCCAGATTAAGATTTGATAGGAGTACTAGGTTTTTATTTACTATTCATATGATTGAGGGGGCAACAAGAATGTCCTTGTAGCCCCTCCACCTACCCAAAGATTTTATGGATAGTCTGAAATTTCACCATGAAGATTCATTTGTTAAGGTTCTGATATTCCATTTATATTTCTTGCCCTCTGATAACTTTATAGTTACAAAGTACTTCCATGAACAAATGTTATCTTATTTAATTTTGAAAACAACCTTATGAAGATTTTTATCATATATGCTTTAGAGATAAAGAAATACAACTTCAAGGCAATTCACCAATCTAAGGTCATTCCATTGACATGGTGGAGCTACGGCTTGAGCCTAGGTTCATTGATTCCAGCATCCTCTTTTCCTCAGGCTCTTACCTTAGAAGGAGACACAAATGTATTAACAGTTAAATACCTTAGTGTATATTAGTCACACAGATCACTTGCTCACCAAGAGGAGAATTCTGAGGAAATGAGAGTTGTAAATTCTATATTGGAAAAGAGAAATCGATTACAGAGAGAAGATGGAGCATAGTTTTGGAGGCTGGGGCAAGCCTAGGGAAGTTAGACTTTGGTGAGATGTGACAATGGGCCTAGGATGGACACTATCTTAATATAAATGTACAAAATTCATATTTCTTCATTCACCACTTCTTCGTGAAAACTACATTTTGTTCTTCAAATTTTTATTTGAATTCTAGTTGGTTAACATGTAGTGTAATATTGGTTTCAGGATAGAATTTAGTGATTTGTCACATATAAAACCTTGTGCTCAACACAAGTGCCTTCCTTAATACCCATCACCCATTTAGCCCACCTCCCTCCATTAACCCTCAGTTTGTTCTCTATGGTTAAGAGTCTCTTATGTTTTGCTGCCCTCTCTTTTTTTCCCCCTTCCCCTGTATTCATCTGGCAAAAACTACATTTTAACTTAACCTTAATAAAAGGTGTGTAGAAAGTTTCTATCATCATTATATTGATAATCATCTAGATCTTATCAAAGTACAAGATGCTGACTATTAGAATCATGTACTTAATATCCCCATAAGAGTTCTTTAAAAATCTTTAATATAATTGTTTCATTGGGAAACACAAGCTATTTTTATGACACAGGTAACACTGGTGGGGTTAAGATCTGTTCTTTGTCTTTCATGTGGGAGGCTTTCTTTAAAAGTCTGCTGATCTTTGGCAATCCATTCATATTGGAGAGAAAGAGGTGCAAGCACATGCAGACACACACACACACACACACACACACACACACACACACTGGTAATTCTAGGTATATGGGCAGTTATGTTGATTGGTGTCTTCATTAGAGGGTTGTGGGCACGGATCCCAGTATTTTGTAGGTGGAGCTCCACATACCCTCATCTGTATGTTTTTTCTTTATAGCTCATCTCTATGTGTAGAGAGGAACCTTCCAGTTTTCTTTTTGGGGGTGAAACAGATGGTCATCCGAGCTTAGGGGGCTGAGGGAAGGAAAGAGGCTATAGATGGGGATCTTGCTCTCCCCATACATAGACTTTTATTAACCTCCCAGTTTGGTTCAGTACATTCCCAGCTCCACTTTTTTTCTTTGAGTCCAGAATCTGTTTAGGTACACTCTTCCAGAGAATAAACCCTCTGAAGCATGTGCAGGACACACAACCAAACTAAGAGTGTGGGTAAGATTCGAACACTGGGGAGGGTGAGGAAACCTTTCTGTGCAAGAATAATACAACCAAAGACATGAAGTTGGAGGCAAACCAGAGTGAATGGGAAATAACCAATAATTCACCTTACCTAGAGTGAAGCACACATGAAGAACTGAGTTAGGAGCAAAATAAAGGTGGTAACAGAGACTGCAGCTTCAAAGAGAAGACTAAGAAGCCTGGACTTTCTTCTGGAGGTGCCAAGGAGCCAGCTTCCTCATACTAGTTCATTAAATTATGAAGACAGCTTCTGAGTGCATGGTAGATTACTAGCAGGGGGTCACGCATGAATTGAGTTGGGATGCTTCTCTGTGACTTTGACACAATTGACTGTGTTTCTGTTGGGGTCTCCACACCCAAAGTATTTCATATGCATAATGCTGGAGCTTACAGATCCTCAGAGGGTTATCATGCTTGGTTGGCTTGATGTTCTTTTTTTGTGATCTGCACCTCTCTGATAGCGAAACCGTCTTGTTCTAATGTGAGAGCTCACAGACGTCTCCCGTCTTCTAGATGTTATCAGTTACAGCACTCCTGCAGGTGGGCAGCATGGCCATGGAGCCAGAGACCCTCAGATGAGAAGAGGCTTGAAAGGACCTTAAAACTTTGTAAATGCAGTTTTACTAAATGTCATAGAAATGGACTCCTAGGATTTTTATGCCATTTAATCGGGAGCCAAACGAGAGACGAAATGTTTGTTGCCTAGTACCTTGCTCCGTTCTGCCTTTTATGCTTTTATGCTTTTGATGATGATGGTAGTGATAATTTAGAAACATGTTTTGCCCATGTATGTGTACTGTAGTAAGACTGTTTTCTTTCTGAGCAGCCTAGGAAGAACGTTCTTTTTTATAGGCCTCAGATACAAGTTCTCTCCCTCAGACTGTTTGCCCAAGCCTTAAAAATACGGCATGATTACACAAGCACTCTGGAATTTAGATTAAGCAGCATTCAATTCGAAAATCTAATCACATCATCTAAATATCATTAAGTTCTAATAGGCTGATTGATAGGGACCAAAGCTGTTTTTGCCTGGTGCTGCATGCCTTTCCCTCAGCCAGCCTTTTCAAACTAAGATGTTGATAAAGGCATCTATAAATCTTAATAGTTGGAGACAGTTTAAAAGCATAGTTCACTGGGTAAGGTCACACCCACTTAAGTGACCTATTTTGTATACTTTTCAAAAATAGGTTAATTAACTTAATAGAAATAATAGGACTCTCGTATTGATGTGCAATTACTACTAAAACAAGTTTTTTTTTTTTTCTTTCCAAGTGAACACGATGTTCATGAAATTGAGGGCATAATAGCCATGACAAGAACCAGGCTTAGCAAGGCAGGTCATGTGCAGTGAGTACATTTCAGACTTGCCCTTTAAAACCCGCTTTTATTCCAGTGCTGGGATGTGGGCATACCTCCACTAAAGCATTTCACTCCCAGCACTCTCCTATTTCAGTTTGCAGTGCGTGGGGGTGGTTTATTCTAGCTGTTGTTGTTTTCCCAATCACTAAAACAGCAGTCTATGTAGGCCCTGTTCCCTAAAGACTTCAGCATGCATAGGAACCTCAATGAATCTCAGTCTCTCTTCTTTTTAAACTGAGGCTGTTTTCTCCATTTTTCTAACAAATGATTCATCTGGTATCCCGGGAGAAGCATGATTTCAAAGGAGACTGCAGTGTAGGAGGGCAAGGGAGTGCCCAGGCAAGAGTCCTATTTGGGACGAGTACATTATCCTAAAGCAGCCTGGTTGTATTTATTTTTGTTGTTGTGTAGTGCCTGATTCAAATTTTCTGCTCCCAAAGCATTTTGTCCTAGTCTTAGACCTCTTGCTGATGGCTATAACCTTTTAATTTTATTATTGATCACTAACTTTGCATAATTTGATTTTTCCATTCATCTGTTCCTTAAAATATACCTCACTGATGTTTTATATCATAAGTTGAGCATGTGAGTATTACATTTTTCTTCAGAACTTTTATTTTTTTATTTAAAAAAAATTTTTTTTAACGTTTATTTATTTTTGAGACAGAGCATGAACGGGGGAGGGGCAGAGAGAGAGGGAGACACAGAATCGGAAGCAGGCTCCGGGCTCTGAGCCATCAGCCCAGAGCCCGATGTGGGGCTCGAACTCACGGACCGCGAGATCGTGACCTGAGCCGAAGTCGGCCGCTTAACCGACTGAGCCACCCAGGCGCCCCTCTTCAGAACTTTTAAATATAGCTTAAATAGTAAGTTACATTTTAAAAAGTTAATTCCCCTCCTCCATGCGATTTCTTGTACCACAAACAACTGTGTCTGTGGACATTGCTGAGTCCCTCATGGCTTGAATTGTCCTTGGCCCAGGTGGTCTGAGAGGCAGTTAGCAGCACACATTCATAGGAAGGCGGGTTGTTCTTGCAAGTTAGTCATGATGTATGCATTGACCTGAAAGGTTCATTTTGAACCAGAGGTCCTCAATGGACTCCTCACTCACCTTCCAGAAATGACACCATTTTCCCACTTGCTTATACTGCCCTGACAACACAGCCTTAAATGGAAACAAGTTTTGTTTGCATGTATGTGTGCATGCACAAAGAAAATAACAGATCAAACTAGTCTATGGGCCTGTCGCTATGTTAGAAAGAACCTTATAACCATCCCCCAGCAATGGGATCTTCATTAGGAACATGACTTTCTTACAGAAGGTTATAATGCTTATGAAGTTCAGTTTTCTGACTTCTTGTGAGAGCATAGGCATATGAGAGAAGTCTTTGATTTTATGTTGAGTAACGGAATGGTTCACTCTCCAGTGCATGGAACCCACCCTACTTGAATATGCTAGTTTCCTCCTAATGGCTAGGTTAATGTTGGTGGTTTTCCCTCCCAAGCATTTTCTCTAGAGTTAAGCAGCATCTCTTTCTTGAAAGCAAAACCCTCATTTCCTATTTCATATCCTCTAATTTGCCTAGTATAAGGTCCAATTCAGAGCAAGTATTCATTAAAAACATTTTAGTTAATTAACTACAAAACGTCTGGCTTTGGTTTAGGAGAGAATAAGAGATTGGGCAGGGAAAGCACTGGCACACAAGAGAATTAAAATCAAAAGGATATCTTTTTATGTTACTTTTTTTCTTAAATAAGAAAAGTATTATATATGGCTTGTGGAAAATTTGGGAGCCCAGCAATGTTTTAAAAATCACCCAGCTGCTCCTGGCTATATGCTTAAGATAACTGAAAATAGGTTGTTACACGAATGTTCATAGCATTATTCATAATATCTAAAAGTAGAAACAAATATTCATCAATAAATGAATGAATAAATAAAACGTGGCATGTCCATACAATGGAATATTATTCGACAATAAAAAGAAATGAAGTACTGACACATATTACAATGTAGATGAATCTTGAAAACATTGTGCTAAGTGAAAGAAGCCATTCACAAAAGACCACACATTATATGATTCATTCATATAAAATGTCCAGAGCAGGGAAATCTATAGAGACAGAAATTATATTAGTGTTTGCTTAGGGGTGGGGATGGGGGACTTGTGGGTAGTAGCTAAAGGGTACAGGATTTTTTTTGGAAGTGATAAAAATGTTCTAAAATTGACTGTGGTGTAATGGTCATACAACTCAGTGGATAGATTAAGAACCACTGAAATTTTTTAATGGGTGAATTTGGATGGTATGTGAACTATATCTCAAGAAAGCTGTTATACAAAAAGTTAATCATCTAAAACTCAATCCTGAAATGTCTACTAATTAATGGCATTTTGTTATATTTCCTGTATTTCCTTCTAGTCTCACTTTACATAAATCTAAAATGTTTCATAGTTTGGCTCATACTTTGTGTACAGTTTCTATATAGTGTTTTTCATTTACCTTTTTATCATGAACATTTTCTCATCCCATTAAGAACATTTTTGTAAACACAGTTCTAATGGCAGCATAATAACTTACCTCATGATTATAACATAATTTCCATAGCCATTCTTCTAGTGTTGGACATTTTAGCTTGTGTCTATTTTTCACAATTGTGAATAGCAAGTTGCATTTTAGAAAGGCTGTGAGACCTTTTATTGTCATTTCTGAGCATAAAAGTTTTATGTTAAAGGAAAGAAACATGCAGAGAGTAATGCCTTCATTGAGTTTTAGACCAAAGTTTCCGAAAATAAAAGCTTTGTGTCTTGGTTTTATTTAGCCTTTGGGTGGAGCAAAGTAAATTTTCATCAGGAGTCACTAAAAGGGCAAGACCCACCTTCTCAGGGAGAATTTTGAGGTCAAAATGCAGATTAGCCCCACCTCAGCAGCCCAGCAAGTGGAGCAGTCTCCCACTCTTCTGTGTGAACACGTGGACAGGGTCTCAGCCTGACTGAGTTTGTGCATTTATTATATAAGAAGTTCTCTTTTTCTTGAAGCATCTTCTCTGGAGAAAAGGATTAAAGGCTGCAGTCTTTTCACTAGAAATATTTATTAATATTATTTTTAAATGTTTATTTATTTATTTTGGGGGTGGGGAGGGAGGGAATATGAGAATTCCAAGCAGGCTCCATGCTGTCGGCGCAGAGCCCAGTGTGGGGCTCGATACCACAAACTGTAACATCATGACCTGAGCTGAAATCAAGAGTCAGAGGCTTGGCCAACTGAGCCACCCAGGCACCCCTTTATTTTTTTTGAGAGAAAAAAATTAAATGTAGTTTTAGACAGTGATTACCTTTCATCTGGTTCATCATATTTTATATTCTTATTTGAGGCTGATGAAAATATTTAGAACTTTAACACCTCTGTATCCTAGCCCCAATTTTAATGTACTTCTTAATGTTGTATTCTGTTTGGTCTTCGGTTGAACAGTATCTCCCCCAATTTCACTTTATACCTTCCCTTCTCCTTAATACTGTCCAGTTCTCATTTGGAAGGTGTAAGGAAGTGCTTCATCTGTTGTAGAGAAGAGGATGTGGATCCTGTATATTTTCCAATCATTGCATTCTTAACCTATTACATGTACATTTGTGTGGTCCTTACTGACTTGACCTGATCATATTGCAAAGTACAAACATATTACTTAAGGAAAGGAGAGCCAGGCACTAATGGTCTTTTTTCATTAGCCAAAGCCCAGTTCATAATTTCTGTTTTCTAACTTGGAGAAAAAGAAGTTTAGCTAGATTTAGAGACTTTTCTAAGTCACATAGCAAGAAGCTAAGAACAAGAGTAAGAACCCCTGCCAAACTATTCCACAAGAATTCATAAGCTTCCAGGCTCAGTTTTACAGTATATAAGTGGTTGCATAGGTTAAGAAAAATAATTTAATCTCCATGTATCCAAGTTGCACTGGTATCTTCCAAATTTCAAGCGAAGAAAGACCCTTAGAGGAAGAACTTAACAGAATTAAAATTATGTGACCTGAACCATGGTTCCTTTCCCATTCAATTATTTCCTTTTAACCACTGATGGCTTTTTGTGCTTGGCTGGGTATGCTAGTCAAGCCTATGTTATGAAAGAGAAATAAGACACTTAATCCTGTGAATCATTAACCTGCATTGGCCTCCTTTCCCAGTAGCTTGCCCTTCCTGTATGTAGTCTGTTTACTCACTTCTGAGCCAAGTCTCCAAGGTCTCTTATTATTGAGTGTAGGGACACCTGGATCACAGGGAGTTGGGCCTTTGTTTTATTCTGACGATGACGTGACTGATTATACAGCTCCAGGCATTTGCATGTTTCAAAGGCATTTTTAAAGTTTATTGCTTGTGAAAACCTAGTTAGTAAAATATCATTAATTTTTTTTTTTTTTTTTTTTTTTTACCAAATGAGGCTGTTGAACTTAGGGAAGTTTTGACTTGCCAAAAGCTCCACAACAAGTCAGTGGCAGAATTCAAATGGGTGCACACTCTTATATACTTAGTTCGGTGTCTAACTCATTGAGGCATATTTTTGTTTTTTACTTATAAATCCAGGTAGGACTGACTTGAGTCATTTGTAGTTAATAAATTTTTGTGTTTGCTCTGTTGCCACTGAAGCCTAGCTCAGACTTATGAGTATTATATTCTCTGGAAAGAGCTGGAGAAACCTAACCTCAGAAACACAGCAGTCAGTAGGTTCAGTGAGACCTAACCAGGAGATCACCTTTGGGCTACAGATTTTTCTTCTGTGAGCAGGAAGTCCTCATCAGGATTTTAGAGGTGACAGGAATAGAGTGATTACTCATTGATTTAAATTCCAGGGTCTGGGCACCTTCTGTGAAATATGAATCCCATGGAATATGCGTGATTTTGTATAAAGGTCTTTAGGACTTGGTGCTGGGGCATCGACTGTCCCAGTTTCTCAGTAGTGGGAACTTAGAAAAGAAATGACTTTTGCATGGTCATATTGAAGAGCAGAGGCAGAGTATGGGGTAACATCCATGTTTCTTGGCTTCTTTCCTTGGGCTGTAACCACTAGACTTCATAGATAAATATTTACTCAAGGAAGAATGCTTAGCATTGAAAGAGTGAAGTCTTAAGATGGGTAAGATACACAAAATACTCCTACATAAGTCATTATATTGACATCTGTGGCCACATATTGGTCCATGAAGGGAAAAGTTCTAGCCACTGAAACCTCAGCCACTAGCAACTTACTCTTTAGGCCATCTTTGTAATTATGGCACTGACTAGCCCAAGTCTTAGGTTATTTCATCATGATATTTTCAGTATAGCATTGACTATATCAGTGATTAGCAGCTTCCTATTAATTCATACTCCCTTCCCCTTATCATTCTTTTTTTGATGTTTATTTATTTTTGAGAGAGAGAGAGTGAGGGACAGAGAAAGAGGGAGACACAGAACTTGAAGTAGGCTGCAGGCTCTTAGCTGTCAGCACAGAGCCTGATGCAGGGCTTGAACTCACAAACTGTGAGATCATGACCTGAGCTGAAGTCGGGTGCTTAACCTACTCAGCCACCCAGGTGCCTCTCCCCCTTATCATTCTGATGACCCTAGCATATGTTGCTGTATGTTCTTACTCTCTGCACATAACACTAGTTTTTACTTTGCATGTTTAGACACTGATGGAGGCACTAGTAAGTTCTGCGTGTAGATTTTAGAGTCCAGGGTAGTCAAGGAATAAAGAACAGAGAAAGAGAAGATCAGTTTGACTAAGACGAGGATATAATCTTGATGGGCTTCAGTGACCCCAGGCTAAGACAAGAGCAGCTTAGACTTAGTGTTTTGAACCCTTTAATGAAAGCTGTTTTAAAATAAAGCATATGGACATAGGGCAGGATACACTGAGAATACAGAACGATGCTGGAGTAAAGCCAAGAGCATGTGGCGAGACTATCCAGGGGGCCAAGACCAGGGGCATTGGGTGGACTAAAATGCTCCTCTCCCTGATATACACATAACTAACTTCCTCACTCCCTTCAAGTCTTCGCTTAAATGTCATCTTCTCAATGAGACCTACAAATCTATGCTGACCCACCTATTTAAACTTGCAATGATTTGAATGAGTTAATTGAAACCTCATGTTGATTATTCCTGCATAACACAAGAAAATGTAATGCAATAGATGGTGAGCTCAGTGGTGTTCCACATCTTGGTTTTTATTTTAATGCTCCTTGCAAATAATGGTATTCGGTTAGTGTAAATATTAATAATATTTACTCACGAGAAAGGAACAGAATGTTCTCCTTTTTCTAGCTATACTCTGAATTCTTGTATTCAGGATTTCCCTGAAAGATTAAAAGTTAAATAGAGTGATATTGATAGAGTTGGCATACATGATCTTTGTTTATACTGATATAGCACATTTTGTCATTCCATTTGTTTCTTCCCCATGGTTACTTTTTTTTTCTCAATGGAAATTTGCAACTTCAGATCGCTTTTTCCATCTTTTTGATGTCAGTGAGGAAGGAAAGAAGCAGGGTACATTTGCTGAACTTAAAGACACTTGGTGTGTTTCGGGGCGCCTGGGTGGCGCAGTCGGTTAAGCATCCGACTTCAGCCAGGTCACGATCTCGCGGTCCGTGAGTTCGAGCCCCACGTCGGGCTCTGGGCTGATGGCTCAGAGCCTGGAGCCTGTTTCCGATTCTGTGTCTCCCTCTCTCTCTGCCCCTCCCCCGTTCATGCTCTGTCTCTCTCTGTCCCAAAAATAAATAAACGTTGAAAAAAGTTTAAAAAAAAAAAAGATACTTGGTGTGTTTAAATAGAAATAAAGCATACCAGAGAGGCACAGTAGTTGAGTTTCATCAGTAATGCAGGGTAATTTAAGTATTAAATGCGTCAGGCTGATTATTTCCACTTTATTCATTGTAGGCATGGCTTATAAAGACTTGGTAGGTGTACTTGCCTATGGCCCTCCCACCTGTGTTTGGGATGAGCTCATCATACTTCACAAACATAGCTCACAGGAGATGGTCTCCATGTCGACTAAGAAACACCTATTTGGGGTTGTATAAGGTGAACTACTACTGACTCAGTCTGTGATTCTTTTCTGTCTAAATCAGTGCTGGGATGTGATTAACTGTGCAGTGCCTCACCAGAAGGACCAGGGTTTTTCTATGGTTCTCAAACCAAATTCAAGTTTTGGAATTATGGTGTCTGTTTAAATTCCAAGTGGCTGAGATAAAGTCTCAGTTAACATTTACACATTGGATTATCATCTCCTAATAAATTCAGAGTTTTGGTAGAAAATGTATGGGTCAGTCTGATCTGGATTCGAATCTTTCTACTACCTTATTGTGTGAATTCTGTTGAATGAAACTCTCTGGACCTCCACTTCTTTGTAAAATTGGATAGTTTCAAGACAATGGCTTCACATTTCTTAATTACATGTTCATTTTTTAGAATAGTTGCAAAGAATTTGCAATATCTGTCATCCAAGTATTTCCTGTCCCCCTACCCCCTTCCTCCTTGCTCTTGTATCATGGTAACTGATACAGCAGCCTACCTACGGCAAGCATTACAAAATCTCCAGGTGTGTGTTCTGATAGGCTGGGTCCTCTCACTGAGCCCAGACTCAGTTTGGGTACTGTGTTCTATTAGCTGGGATCTCAGAGTATGGGATGATTTGCCAATGATCTAATCCTTAAAACATCTTTAGGAGTTGAGGAGGAGGCAGATTTTCTCCCTTAGGTATACATCTTGGGAAACATACCACCTCACACCTATCTACTTTTCTGGGGCTTTGCATGGCTGGGTAGAAAGTGAAGCACAAGAAGTTAAGTCACTTATTCAGGATCCACAACAGTAAATAGTGAAACTAGTATTCAAAGCAAGGTCCACGTAATTCCAAAGCCTGGATTCTTAATTGATAGGCTGATCTCAAAGAGTTAGCTCTCAAATCCTTCATCATATCTAAAAATAAGATGATAAAATCTAGTGCTGCAATGTTGAATCAGGAAATTCAGATTTCACTTTTGAGCTTCACTACTGACTTCACCTCAGGCAACTCAATCATCCTTGGATGATTTCTCCATGAAGAAAATGAGGATCATGATGTCTGTGCTCAGGGGTAGAATAAGCATTAAAAAATAAAACATAATAGCATCAGTAAAGCCCTTTGGTCTCCAGAGAGGATGAGCATTGCATGAATTTCTAGTGTTAATATTTCATGTTGAAGACTTCTGAGCACATTCATTTTAAATGCAAAAAAAGGTAAACTTTGGACCATGAATATCCTGATTCTGGGAATTAAATGGTAACCGATCTTGAAATAGTTATAGCAGTGCCAAAAGAGGGTAGAGTAATGGAACAATATCACCTAGCTAACTCCCAGAGAAGGCTTCTGGATTGTTTCAGTTAGCAGCAAGAGTATGTATTTTGTGGGCCCAGAGCATATTAATCAACTGCACTATGCCAAGATTGAGTTCTGTTTTTTACTAGAGATCTGTTCTAAATCACTTTGTTCATAATATTGTCATCAAGTGTGCCATCCGCAAATGGGACACGTACAAAAGGAGCAAAGAAGCTTTTGTCCCAGAGTATAACTCCCAGAATAAGCCAAGAAAGATAACATTGAGGATTAAGACATGTTTCTGGGAAAGGTTTTCCTTCCAGACTCCAGAATACTACTGAGTGTACATTGCCACACCTACTCCCCAGGGCAAACAGCATGCAATTCTGTACACAAATATACTTAGTGATGTCTCTCCTGGGAACTTTTAGAAGTACTGCCTTTTCCTGGGTGCCAGAAAGACAATCAGCCTACCAGGAGGTGCCTCTGCAAGTGTGTGTGTGTGTGTGTGTGTGTGTGTGTGTGTGTGTGTGTACACATGCACATAAAAGCACCAAGGTGTTTTGTTGTAGTTTTTTTGTTTTTTTTGTTTGTTTTGTTTTGTTTTGTTTTAGAATGATCCTTTTGCTGGCCAGTACCAGAATGATCTAATTATGTGTGCTTTACTGATTCTCATGTACCAAAATCCATTTTCAAGTTTAACTAGGTTTTCTCAATGGACTTTTCCTTAAAAACACACACTCAATCACCTATGGTTATCTTTCCTCTCACTAGGATAGAACTCAATTCCATTCATAAGGAGAAAATATATAAAAATGTTTCCATTTTGGAAACATTATCCATTATCGCTAAAACTTCTCCAAAAACTTGTAGATTGATGTGAGAGAGAGAGAGAGAGAAAGAGGAGGAGGAAGAAGTGGGAAGGGGAGAAAGGAGAGGAAGAGGAGAGAAAAGAATGAAGAAATGGAAATAAAAAGCAATTAAGCTTAAAAAACAAGCCAGATGAAGCTCTGGCAACATATATAAATAAATTTACTTTAAGAAAGTCTTTCAAGGGTTAAAAAATTTTTTTTCTCCAGCTAAGAGGTTCAAACCTTCTGACCTTTTACCCTGTCTTGTCTATTGATCATTGAGCACTCTGAGATGAACAGATGACCAGGTGCTGAGCACACTTTAAAGAAAGTTACTTTGCTGGAAAATATTTCCCTACTCAGGTATCTTTAATAGCTCAGTACGTGACCTTGGCATGACTCAAAAGGAGGCAGCTCGTTCAAGCAGGTAGAATACCAGGTCATCTCAGCACTGCCCTCATTCATAATGTTCTTTTTCTAACACCGAGCCAAGCCTGTGACCATGCTGCCTTCTTTATTTTGTAATAATCAGGGTCTTCTTCCTTTCTCACCCTTGTTTCCTGCCCTGAGGCTCTTTTGACAATAGTAAGTATAAATTGAAACCTGTATTTCTTTGCAGAACAAAGACTGGAATGAATTCATTGATAAGTAGCTTTTTAAACCTTTGGACCCATTTATCAAAATTCTATATGAGTGTGTTTCCTGGTGACCCAATTAATTGAAATATTTTTTTTTCTGAAGCCAAAAGAGAAAGGCTGGTATTGTTTTATATGCTTTCTCATTTTAGTTGTATATCACTTTCCATTTTGCAGTGTGCTGAGCTTAGCATATTTTCTTTTTTCTTTTTTGTCACTGTCCCCTCTGCCTCTACTTTCTAGCCTTATGAAGAAATGGGGTTAGCTACTTGACCATAACCACATGAGGAGTTGGCAGTGGAGAGTGGATTAAGATTTCTATCATCCAAGTAATTGGGCCTGTTTAATCCCAATCCTGCACAAATCCTTCTTGTTAAAAGTTTGAAGTTTTAATTTTATCTTCTTCAAGTCAACAAAGGAGTTTTCAGGCTGCATCTGGAGAGTTGTGACTTCTTCCTAGTTCTGGCCCATAGCCGGCATATTGGAAATTGGCAGAATGTACGGTCAGGAGAGGAGGGAGATCTCAGTAAAGCACCACAAAAATTCCACTCCCCCCTCCCCAGCATACCCATTTCATTGCCCCAATTTTGTGTGGCTGGCAACTGATGATGTTTGGGTTGTAAAAAAAAATCATTTTGCCCCACTTTTTTAGGCAGACTGAAGACACGATTGAGGTCAGAACTAGAGCAAAGTATTTGGTTTTGTTGAAGAAGCTGAAATAAGAACCACTTTGGAGGAGATGTGTAGATAAAAGTGTTGCTGTGGTCTTAATCACCAGATGCTTGCTTGTAGAAGTTGGAGTGTGGGAGTGTGTTTCTCTATTGGCATTTTGACACAGAGGCAGGTGAGATCAATGCCACCTTTCTGCAAAGTACTCTAAAACCCCTTCTTCCTTCATTAATATTTTTCCTTTGAAGATAAAGGAGCTGCCTTTAGTATGTGTTAGCATTCCTTTCACAGTTAAATTACTGTTTAGTGGTATGTGATTTCTTTGTTACACTAGAATGTGGTAGATACTCTTCATATATAAGCCCTGGATTTCAGGCTTTGTTTTTAGGATGAAGCTCTATTATCTTTTCTTTTTTCTTTTTTGGCAAGAACCTGTTAGGGGATAAGACACATTTCATGAGGCAAATTAAAAATAAATATTTAAATTCATTTTTTTCCCTTTATCTAAAAAGTTCAAAGCACTTATGGCCATTATTGCTCTCAGGTCAATCCTCTGAGACAAATTTATTTATTTTTGACCTACAGATAAGAAATCAAAGTACAGATTATTAAAGGCATAGTATCACATGATTTATACTTATTAGGTTCTCAGTAAACGTTTGGAATGTATTGAACAGTAAGTTTCTTTCTGATAGTAGTCTAGAGCAATGCTTTACAATTTTTCTTATGTTATAGGACGCTAGAAATTGATACTACTTATATGGCACATGGAATAGGTCTTTTCGAGGAACATCTCTAGTAAGAACATAATGTAGAAAGTTGTAAATCTTGAAAAATGTTATGCTACAATATATCTGTTGAGAGTAATGCTGCCACAGAGCTCATGGGTTCTACTGCTAGTCTGTGCTAGTAAACAGACAGTGTAGGAGTATCATGCCTACTATGATGCTGGAGATTCGAATGGCTTAGAAGGAGACACAAACACTAGGATTCCAGCCAGTTCACATCTTAAAGTCTTTCAAGACAATTGGTTCTTGTACAAATGGTACAAGGTACATGTATGCATATGCTGAGGGTGGGGTGTGCTTTATACTCCACCCTTATTCCTACCTGGTACTCCGTGACTAGAGTTGGTCTGTGGCAACAACAGCTTCTCAGTTCTGAAGAACATCTGTGGACCAGAGCATTGCCTAACTCAAGTACTCATCCCAACAGTCAAGGAGAGAAGTTTTATCACTTGCCACCTTGAGATACCCCAACTTTGGGTGGATTCGGGAGCGTAGCCTACAGTTTTAGAACATTTAGTTTGATGGAGTACTGAATGTTTGAGAGCTCCATCTTCTTCATCTTTCTTTTGGCCTTGTGTGGTATTTTGCCCAGACTTGTTTGTCCTGCAGCAGGAGAGAGTTGTACTGTGAGCAAGGGCCAGCTGGAGGAGTATTCTTTGTAAAGAAAGTACTTGACCTTGATATGGAAGATATCAGCATGATGATGATTATGCTTTCCAACATTTCAGGCACTATTCCAAGATCATATAGTGAATCCTTACAACATCTCTATGTATGAGGTAACTACTATCATTATCCCCATTTTATGAATAAGGAAACTGAGGCAAAGAGGCTCAGTAACTTTTCCAAGGTGATATGAATAATACGTTGCAGAGCCAGAATGCAAAGCTAGAATGTCTGGCTCCAGAGCTTGTGGCCTTGCTTTATTTCTCCTCTAAGTAGGGATGGGGAAAAGCATCTTAGGGAGCAGATTCATGGAATACAGTGGTCCTAGTGGCTGGGTGAGCCCTATTCAGAATTATACTTGAAGAGGTACAGAAAAGAGATGGGGGAATGTGTGAAAACAGTTTCTGTGGGTGGAAGCAGCCATACTGGCTGCCATGGCAAGCCATGTTGGAGCCTGCCTGGCGACTGCAGCAAGACTTCCTTCTTTACAGGTTGGGGGCACTAAAACGGGGAACTGGAAAGACAGGCTGGCATCACCTACTTGAGGCAGATGAAGAAACGGAAACATACAGTAGAGGCATTGGTATTTTGTGGTTAGATGAGGACATAGCCTAATGCGAAAAGTCACTCATTAGTTACATCAACGTTTGGATGCTCTTTGACAGAGCTATAGGAGTGATTTGAGGGTGGGTTTTGGTCTTGACCCTATGCCACAGTAAACAAAATGAAACTCTCCTTGAGCTAAAGGTAATGGAGATGAAAGTGTGTTTACATAGATGAGCAGTGGGATTTATCCAGTGACTCTGGAAGGTAATCCCAGGGTTCAGTGCTCCATGAATACCATGCCGTGTTCTTAAGCTGGTAAATTACTGTGAGCTTTTATGAGAATGGATTGTGGGAAGCATCTAGATGAAATTCAGCCTGTTTCACCTTGAGTCCAGGGCCCACTAATGCACTCCAGGTGTGCAGGCTGCCCAGGCTTTCTGCCTTGGAAGCCTCAAAAAAGAACTTTCATCCCAAAAGGGAAGCTTTGAAGAATACCAAGGATCTTTCTATCTTTTCTTGTTTTTTGTATTCTTTCTGCCCACATTTGGTAATTGGAGATATTTGTGGTGTTAAAGCCAGACTTGTTCCTTCTCAGCCTGCCCCTCCAACAGTGAAATTTTAAGCCTGTGGCTTCAATTGTGCACAGCAGTGATTTCTCTGCAGTGTCCCTCAGATGTAAAAGGAGAATGGCTGAAATACTAGAAAGGGGGATGTAGGAAATCACCAAACGACAATTTTCCACGTCTATAGATCCTTTCATCTGAGGGCAAAAGAAGCTAGAGAGGGTGCCCTCCAAAAAGATTGAGGGGGGTGCACAATTTAAAACTCTCTAGTTATGGGCTAAGGAACTAAAGATCAAAGCACTGTGTCCTCAGAATTACACAGTGAGTCACTGGAAAAACTCTGAGTAAAAGTCAGGCATCCTGTTCTCCAATCTTACATGGCTAATAAGTACAATTGGCTTTAAATAGTGCATTTATTTTTTTTTTATTTAGATCCAATACTATCTTAAAGAATATAATTATCTGCGCATTATAGATTAAGATTTTCAAGCCCTAGAGCATTATGAGCTATTTTGCCATGATGATAAAGTGGGTGAGGTGAAAAGGTGCCTGAGAAGCCCTCATGTCTGTTGTGTGGTCCCTATGCTTCCAAGGCATATCGGCCTCCCTTAAAAAACCACTGCCATTATTCAGGCCGTCTTGTGGCTTCCATTTAAAAGTTCTCCTTTAAGAGAGATTTTTCCAAAGCTAAATTAACAGCTATGAGGTGCACTGGGTAAATCTGTGATTTACTTTTTTCCAATTTTGACTGCTGTAAGCATTTCAGTCTGTTGCCCACTAGTTCAGATCAACATACTGGTTTTAACTTTATCTCCAATGTAATGATTTAACATAATATAGACTAATGTGTTTGCAGGGTTGAGGGCAGTAGAATTTGCTTGAACAGGAAATATGTAAGTTCTGTAAATGTTTTAATGTTCCCTTCAATTTTGGCTCTTTTTCTTTTCTTCTTATTTTTTAATGTTTATTTCTGAGAGAGAGAGAGAGAGAGAGAGAGAGAGAGAGAGAGAGAGAGAGAGAATGCACAAATAGGGGAGTAGAGAGCGAGGGAGACATACACTCTAAAGCAGTCTCCAGGCTCTGAGATGTCAGCACAGAGCTCTATGTGGAGCTTGAATCCATGAATGGTGGGATCATGACCTGATCCTAAGTTGGTCGCTTAACCAACTGAGACACCCGGGCATACCTAGATTCCTTTTCATATGTCCTCTTGATATATGCCAGTTTCTGATCATGGGTGACCTGACTTGAAGGTCAGATGACTTGAAATTCAGACGGTTAAATTGTGTGTGTGTGTGTGCACATGTGCACACGCACATGGTGTTCATATAGTAAAGGAGAGTCAGAGTTGTCAATCTTCTCACCACCTGCCAGAAGCTGGAACAAACATCCACTGCCGAGAGGAGTTCTAAGGCACCTTCCCTAAGCATGTTCTAAGAAGTCACCTCCCAGGGAAAAATTTGAGGCATCTGTCTCTTCACTTCTTAGAAAATTAAGGGGCATTGACTCTCTGGGACTGTTACCTAGAGAGGTGAGACACAGGACAGTCACCTTTGGGGCCATCCAATAAGTATATTAGGGTCAAGGAAGCTTTTGCAAATCTTTTGAAATGTGTGTAAATATCAATAACAAGGCTGTAGTGAAATGAACATGAGCTTTGCAGTAAGACAAACTAGGGCTTAAGTTTGCAGTAAGACAAACTAGTGGCCCCACCACTTTCTAGATGTGTAAGCTTAGATTGATGACTTAATTGGCATGACTCTCAGTTTTCTCCTTTGAAAAAATGAGGATTGGAGTGCCTGGGTGGCTCAGTTGGTTGAGCATCTGACTTCGGCTCAGGCTATGATCTCACAGCTCGTGAGTTCGAGCCCCGTGTCAGGCTCTGTGCTGACACCTTGGAGCCTGGAGCCTGCTTCAGATTCTGTGTCTCCCTCTCTCTGCCCCAACCCACTCGCATTCTGTCTCTGTCTCTCTCAAAAATAAACAAACATTAAAAAAAAGAAAAAATGAGGATAGTAATAACTATCACATGGATTTGTCGTGAGGACTAAGAATATATATATGAAGTTTCTAGGATATAGACTTTGAATAAATATTAGTTTTACTTTCCCTCTGTCTTAACCACCTGATTGGGTTTTTTTTTATATTAAGCATAATTTATTGTCAAATTGGTTTGCATACATTACCCAGTGCTCATCCCATCAGGTGATCTCCTCAATGCCCATCACCCACTTTTCCCTCTCCCCCACCCCCCATCAACTCTGTTTGTTCTCAGTATTTAAGAGTCTCTTATGGTTTGCCTCCCTCCCTCTCTGTAACTTCCCCTCCCCCTTTCCTTCCCCCATGGTCTTCTGTTAAGTTTCTCAGGATCCACATATGAGTGAAAACATATGTTATCTTTTTTTCTCTGCCTGACTTATTTCACTTAGCATAATACCCTCCAGTTCCATCCACATTGCTACAAATGGCCAGATTTCATTCTTTCTCATTGCCAAGTAGTATCCCATTGTATATATAAACCACATCTTCTTTATCCATTCGTCAGTTGATGGACATTTAGGCTCTTTCCATAATTTTGCTATTGTTGAAAGTGCTGCTATAAACATTGGGGTCAAGTGCCCCTATGCATCAGCACTCCTGTATCCCTTCGGTAAATTCCTAGCAGTGCTATTCCTGGGTCATAGGGGAGATCTATTTTTTTTAATTTATTTTTTTTAACATTTATTTGTTATTGAGAGACAGAGCGCAATCATGGGAGGGGCAGAGAGAGGAGGAGACAAAGAATCTGAAGCAGGCTCCAGGTTCTGAGCTGTCAGCAAAGAGCCCGATGTGGGGCTTGAACTCACAAATCGTGAGATCATGACCTGAGCTGAAGTTGGACGCCCAACTGACTGAGCCACCCAGGCACCCCAGGGTAGATCTATTTTTAATTTTTTGAGGAATCTCCACACTGTTTCCCAAGGCGGCTGTACCAGTTTGCATTCCCACCAACAGTGCAAGAGGGTTCCTGTTTATCCACATCCTCTTCAGCATCTAGAAGAGTAGGGAAAGAAGAAAGCTCTTTTGTGTCTCTCCCTATAAGGTACTAATCAAATCACGAACGCTCCACCCTTATGACTTAATTACCTTGCAAAGGCCCCATCTTTGAATACCATTACATTGGGGATTAGGGCTTCAAATTGTGAATTTGGGGGATAACACATTTAATTCATAACATGCCTCTCCCTTTTGCATATCTGATTTGGAAAATCTATATGCTCTAATTTGTTTTGTGTTTTTTTTCTCTATAAAACATTATCAAAGTGTTCTCAAAACTTGAATGGACATTTGGATTTTGTTGAATCTTTTCATGATTTGCCTTTAACACATGTATGATTCCATCTGTCATTTGATTTTCTTAGCCTATGTGAAATTCAGAATAAGAGTTCACTGACAGAAAGTAATTCAGCATGCTGAATTTGCATATCAAAGCCTGGTCAGCAGGTATGGCCCTAGACTGAGGAAGATAGGCAATCCATGACTATGTTGGAGTCTGGCCTTGCCCACATGGCCTGGTTGATTCATCACCTGTCAGGGAGACTGTAACACTAATTACTGTAATACATAAACCCCCAAATTTCAATGATGTAATAAGTACAAATTTATTTTTTCCTTACATCAAGTTTAATCAGATGTTCTTGATTGATCGGAAGCTCTTCTGCAAGCAGAATTGTTTTCCATCATGTGGTTCCTTCTATCTTGTGGCTTTACCATTTTCAACAGATTCATGACTTCCAGAGTCACCCTGTAAGAAGAAAGCGTGAGGGATAATGAATCAGGAGGTTTTTAGGGGCCAAGTCTGAAAGTGTCTCAGATCATTCTCATTGATATTCCATTGACTAGGACTTACATGGCCATACTGAACTGCAGGGATAGCTAGAAAATAGCTAGCTGTGTGTCCAAGAAGAAGAGGAAATAGGTTTAGTGATCAGCCAGCAATCTCTGACAAATGTCATCCTTCCAGACTTACATACATTTCTTTTCTTTCTTTGACTGACCCTTGTTCCAATGTATGACATATTGATTTGTGATTTTAATTCTAGTTTGGCTAACTCCTTTTTTATGAGATTTTGATTTACTTAACTTGCCCTCATCTGATAGCCTTTTGACTCAGATTCTTGACCCTGTCTTCTGGCCATTTTTCATTCAGAGAAGATTGGAGTTAGAATATTTTAGAGATCACTGAGTTTGACAGTGGTTTTTATACTAGAGGTACTAATTTCCAAAGACCATTGGTAAGCTCACTTAGTACATCTAAACAAAACATGAATATATCAAAATCTGTGTTTCTAAGGCTTTCTTCTTTATAATGCTTGGACATTTTGAAAGAGGAAGAGGTTAGTAAGAAGGAAGGTATGATGAAAAGTGTTCATGGATGTTAGCCCTTGCTTTGACTCTCATTAGCCATGTGAAAATTTTCTTTTTTTTTATTTTTTATTTTTTATTTTTTTAATGTTTATTTATTTGTGAGAAACAGAATGTGAGTGGGGGAGATGCAGAGAGAGAGTGAGACAAAGAATCCGAAGCAGGCTCCAGGCTCTGAGCTGTCAGCACAGAGCCTGACACGGGGCTCAAACTCACAAACGGTGAGATCCTGAGCTGAAGTTGGAGACTCAACTGACTGAGCCACACAGGCACCCTGAAAATTTTCTCATCTTCTAATGGGCTTAATGGAATACAGAGAAGAAATATTGGAAACTTATACAACCAAAGAGCAATGTTATCTCTGGTGGTGAGATTATGAATAATTTTTGGCTTGGTTTGGTTTTCTGTTTTTTCTGTTTTTTATTTTCCTCCAAATTTTATGCAGTGGCAATGTGTTCATTTTGTATTTACTTCCCCTCCCAAGCCCAGTATCTCTTAAGATGTAAAACTCAGGAAGAGCAAAAAGGATGGAGATTGTTACCAGCCCCAACTACCTCACAAAGTTATTATGAGAATCACATGAAACAATGTAGAAGAGTGTACTTTGAAAAATGAATAATAACTAATAAGGTAATGCTGGCAGGTTATTGCCAGCAGGGTAGATTTAGCCTTGAAAAATTTAGAGTTTCTGTGTAGGGGCAGTAGAAATGCACGCAGAAATCCTGAATCTCTTGAATTCACCATTTGGGTTTGCTGCTCCTCCAAGAGGAGGAAATTCCACAGGCCCAAAATGCATATTTGTTCTCACAAAGACAAAAATGGAAGATTATTTGTGGCTGGTATAGACTGACCATAAATTAATCAGCCTTCAGATAATCATTTAATTAAAAAAAGTTTTTTAAGTGTTTATTTTTGAGAGAGAGAGAGAGAGAGAGACACAGGCAGAGCACGAATGGGGGAGGGGCAGAGAGAGAAGGAGACACAGAATCCCAAGCAGGTTCCAGGCTCTGAGCTATCAGCACAGAGCCTGATGTGGGGCTCACACCCATGAACCATGAGATCATGACCTGAGCTGAAGTCAGACACTTGACTGACTAAGCCACCCAGGTGCCCCTCAGATCATCATTTTAAAGTCCACAGAGAAAAAATTATGTTAGCAAGCAATTACACCATGTTCTTGAATAACCTGAGGAGACAGAATAGAAGAAGGCAGATAGATGACAATTGCCTGCCCGCTAATCTGAAGACTCTCCTATTGGTATGTCATGCTGACCACATAGAAATGTGATGAACCTGCTTGTTGGTGGTGAATCTCACATGGAAACTCTTAGTTCACTTATCAGGCTTCCCTCAACTTTTGTGATTATAGGCCACCACCAAAAGGTTTTATTTAAATTAAATTGATCTTTCATGCATTTTTCTGTCCGTAAAAGTAATACATACTTATAAAATTTAGACCTTTAAGAGATATATTATGGAGAAAAAGAAAAAGCCTCCCATAATCTTAGACATAACTACTGATAGCATGGTTCTTTTTTTATACTTCTTCAAAATTTTTCCATGCATATATGAACATGTTTACTATTCATTGTCCTAACAAAAATGTGTTTCTATGCCGTATACAGTTTCACACAATTTTCTCATATTACATCTTGGACATATTTTACAGGAGGATTTTGATACCAGTTTTCTTTTCTTATATTCCTTCAGAACCCCTTAGACCCTGATTTGGATGGTAAATACCTTACAAAGTTAATAAAGAAGGGTGCTGGAGGGCAACTTTTGTTGTTGTTTTCCTTTAAGCAAGAGATTTTTAGGTTTGGCCATATTGGCCAATCTATTACTTGTGATCGTTGTATTAATAGTGTGAATCCTGAAGTAATGATTTCAGGAAAGCAATTTTTTTTCCACCCTGTCATTCTTTCCAGCAATGAGCTTGTGAAAACTAACTGAATTTAGAGGTGATGTTGCTTTGCTCTGGAAAGAAGGAATGAGTGAGTTATTTACCTAGAAACAAACCTAATCTAGTCACTAGAGAGAGAATTTAAATTCATTATCTTGGTATGTGGGATTTTCTTGGTCTATCTCTCTAGCCTCAACTCCCAGCACCCCATCCCATGTACATGTGCTTCAGACACGTTGTATTTCTTGCTGTTCCTCACCTTTGTGTTTTTGCATTGATTTACCCTCTACTGGGTTACTGTTTGCTAGCCTCTTTGCTAGGTGAGGCTTTCATGTTCATTAGCTCTTTGGTCCGGTTTTGCTAGACTCCCTAGACAAAGAAAGGAACCGCCTTTTCCTCTTCTCTGCTTCTCTATTACGATGGTTCAGATGCTATAGTATAATTTGCCTTATGTGTCTTCACCCTTTTAATTTTTTTTATCGTGGCATAATTATACACAATAAAGTGCACAAATCTTAAGTATACAGTTGATGAATTTGCCATGTCTGAATTTGTACCTGGACTGTGAGCTTTCAGAGTTTTGGAACCATATTTTATTCATTCTTACGGCTCCAGAGATACTTAGTAGTGCCTGAATGAATGAGCGACCACAATAATTTCCTCAGTCTGTCTAGTGTCTATTCCTTTATGGGAAAGGGGCATTAAAGTTTGTTTCTTGTAGGAGTGTGGAACCAGTTGTATTTGTTCACCTCCTTGCTATTAACCCTAAAAGAGATACAGCCTGAATTATTATTGATTTCCTCAGGGGCGATTATGGATCTATGAATAAAAACAAGTTTCATCCATTTTTCTACCCATTTGATAAAGTTATATGAGAAACTATAAATCTTAAAAAAAAAGAAACTATAAATCTTAAGACTTGAAGTAGATAGAAAAGAGATGTAGTTAAGATCAAACTGCCTTTTTCTTACAATTTGTTCCTAATAGAAAAAAAAGCAACAAATCCCTCCCTTAAATTCCTAAATCTAGGTTTAAGTTGCTTAAGAACTGGAATGACATTTAATTTCAAAATTACTTCTCCCATTAAGAGTTGCTGACATACTAAAGGAAATGGTATTTATGCATTTTTTAAAGCTAGATATCAGAAAACTTAGAGTAATTTGATTTAACAAAAGGGTTTAGTAGTCTTCCTTGAAAGATGATCCTGAAATCAATCCCTTTAATTTACATTAGGCTCTCCAAGGAAATAAACAAACTTCCCTATTTAAAATGAGGCTGGTCTAGTTACCTTCTCTGTGCTAGAAAATCCAGGCTGAAATATCAGTACCTTGCTCTAATTCAGATTTTAAACTTTTTTTTTGTAAACTTATATAACAGTTTATTTTATACTTTTATTTACATTTTTACCTAAGCTCATTCAGATTTCATAATTTTTCTATGAGGAAAACATTAACTCTGTTGCAGGTGGGAAAACAGATTAACTCTTTTTTTGAAAGGTATATATAGAAATAGGCAATATATAGCACCAAATGAACCTGCTTTTTTCACTATCCTTAGTGACCTAGATGGCCTTATCCTTTCTCTGCCTGTCTTAGTATTCTTATACTACTGCCCTTATTCTATTAATTAATTAATCAGCTCATTCATTCACATAATCAGTCATTGTTGATGCCAATTATGTACAAGGCACTCCATACTCTGGGGATACAAAGATGACAAGTTCAGATTAAAATTTTATCTCTGCCCCCTGTTCTTAAGAAATTATTTTTTATTCTCTGTGGTTCATTGGCTCAAGTTAATGAGTACCCATTTAGGATTTATTCTGTGCTCAGTACTGTTCAAGATCGTAATCAAAATCTCTCTAGAAGCTAGCAATTCATCCCATTGATTTAAATAGTGACTAATGAATTTTCAGTTCTTTGTGTGGTTAATGTTATACGTTTCATTAGTAATAATGAAATGGAAGATCTAAGCAAACTCCTTTTTCCTGGGAAACATGTATCTTCCTAGTTCCCAGTATTAATTGTCTAAATACTTATAGTTAATGCTGTATCACTGCAGGGCTTATTAAAGAAACAATATCCTTTTTCAAATTGTTATTGTAAATTCACAAAGAATGTATTTATGTTAAATGTTATTGTTCATTTTTGGAGGAATTGAGTGGTTTGTTGGCAGAGTTGGGACTAGAAATGTGATTGCTTACATCTTACATTGTGTTAAGATATGGACTAGCGACAAACAGACAAAAATTAATCATATGTGCTTTGGTCATGGATCTGCTTTATGGAAACTTGAGTTTTTGTGTAACAGCTTGAAACCATTACCTGATCAGGCCAGTTAATAGGACAACCCAGTAAAAGGTATGGGAGGTTCTATCGTAAGAAACTAGGTATTAAGTGATATGATTACTTACCAATTGAAGTGAGAAAAGTCAGGCTCTTCCTTTAGTTTTCATCTATTATGGTCATGGGGAAAGTAGTTTTTAGAATTAGGTCCTGAACCCATCTAATTAACTAAGACTGGAGGGACACTGGCAGCTTCTCAGAGGATAGTTAACGGAGCAAAGGGATAATGGAAGATCCTTTCTTCCTTGTCTTCGGTGGTCTCTCTTTTGAGAGCCCATATCTTCCTCAGGAATAGCTTCCCATACTCAGAGAAAACTCAGATTGCTTTGGTCTGAGCCTATAAATCAAGAGGTAAAGCCTTTTCCTGCTCTCCTTAAGAGAGTTCTGCCCTCAGTAGAGGGCAGAGAAATAGTGTATGCCATTAATCACTCGAGAATTGTTTACCATGTTAATCTAAAGGGCACTTGCCCATGGCAGGCAGTAAAGTTACCTTAGTTGTTTAAGAATAACCTGAGTGGTTTACTCAGAGGGTTTGCAAATGTTTGGACATTATTCAAGAGCTGACCAATTAGCTTTATTTTTCACTGCTCTTCTCAGATTTATCTTTATACCATCCAATTGCATTGAGAGGAGCAAGGGTTCCCAAAACTGCAACATTACTGACTTTCCAGCCATGTGACATAGCTTTTCAGACACCGAGTTAAATTTCAACCCAGACATCTCTCTTCAATTCAGGTCACCTACAGTCCAGACAAAACCAAGGTCATGTGTTGAACCAATGTAAGGAGTTTTGTTAGTTGCAATAACTATAATGTTATTCACTATTTGAAATACTATACCATGGTTAATCATAAGTTGCAGCTGTTGTGTCCTTTTATTTATGAGCCCTTAATCAAGAGGACACAGCAAGGGCCACTGTTTGAAAGGAGCCTTTCATGAGGTCTTCCTTTTGGATGCTCTCCCCCTTTCATTGTGAAAAGAAGAGGACTTCGTGTTGACTTGCAAAAGTTATTGAATATTATATATTGACCTCTCTGAAAACAGATATTTCTATTCCAAATTGAAATGATCAAATTGTAATCTTTATATTTCAGCTAATGACAACAGAAACAGTAGGCGAGTGCTCTCCAGACAATTTCTTTCAGTTGGCCCCAAACATGATTAGTTCTTAAATGTCAGCCACCAAATGTTATATATTGTCTCTCTGAAAACAGATTTTGCTATCCAGAATTCAGAGTGTCTGTTTTTAACCATATGTTTCCACTATTGGTAATGTAAACAGCCTAGATGTCACCAGAGAGCTCTTTTTCCTGCCCTCCACCAACCTGATGGATGCGACTTGAAACGTCAGTCTCTCTCTTTCTCTCTTTTTGTTTGCTTTTATTTATATCCTTACCTTATTTTGTGAGAATACGTCTTGTGATTTACCCTTGTTGGAAGGGGGAGTCAGATCCAGGAATTTGGATAGAATCATTTTATGAACTAATTTTGGAATAGATTGCTTATACAAATGGATTTTTTAAACCTAAGAATATAGTAATAAGTTATGTGTTCAGATTTGTTGATTCGTCAGTTTCATCCTGCCCTGGGTTTGTAACACTAAAACTGGGACAGCTGCTTTTCTTTGAGGCACTCAACAATGTTTCCAGACTTTCAAATTGCATTTCCTTTTTACTGATAGCTTTTTCGTGGATTTCACTCAGGTGAACTTTTACTCTTCATTTGATGATCTCTTGGCGAGTCTTTTGCTCCAACCATTTAGATTTCATGTGGCTCCCTGAATACAGCATGCTTTTACACATCTGTGTGGCTTGAACTATGCTCTTACCTCAGCTTGGTGTTCTTCTCTCATTTCCCGCAACGCTTGGCATCTCTCAAGGCAAGGCTCAGACGCTTCTGCCATCATTGAATTTTGCCCCTGCTTTCCAGTTGGACTTGAAGGCTGCTCCCTTGTACTGCTCTCTTTGACCTATAATTGGAGCACTTAGTTCACTCTACCTTATGTTTTAATTGATTTTGGTACATTTCCCTCCTTTATGAGAGGCAGACTTTGAGAACTAGGAGCATATCTGTAAGCAGCATCCAGATGATCGGCCGGTGCAAAGTTGCATGCATTTGCTGTTTTCTCAGCAATATCTGGAAGCGGGGCTATTTAGAGTTCTCAGAACTGCTGCGAGACAACAGCTAAGAGACTGATAGCAAAACACTTGGTAAAACTCAAAATGTGCTCTTTAAAATAGTCAATACTGTCTGCCAAATGAATACCTCAAGTTTTCAGTGACACATGGGTGATGTAACCCATCATTTGCATTTTTCTGATACCCAGAACTCAAGAGAGATAGTTGGCCAGAATAAAAGGTGATCTCTGCCTCTAGTCTGTTTTGACCAAGTGCATTTCTGACTGAATGTGTTTGTTCAGGCCTCCTTCAAAGTTCTTAACCCTGGGCCTCCTCTCTGCTTACACCTACCTACCCTTTCAGTGTTCTTTTTGTGTGGGATGGCGTGTTGGCTGTAAGAGATGGTAGAGATCATACGCATCACACCAGTGATAGTCTGTCTTAGTGAGATCACACGCAGTGAATAATTTATTACCAGGAACCTCGGGTGGGGCAGGGGGAGGGGGGTGCGGTGAACAGCATGGGACATGAAAACAAACAAACAAGCTAAGAGGCCTGTCTGGGACCAAAGGAACAGAGTTACTGGATTTGTTTAAAGAATTAAGCTTATGAGCTACACTTTCCCCTTTGCAGCACAGATAAAAATCTTTGCTTGAGGAACATTTCAACATCACAGCTGCAAGTATAATTTACAATGGAAAATGTTTTTCATTTTGGAAAGAGCCAATTGCTATTTTGTAATGGAAGACGGAGACGGCTGGAGATAAAACTTGCATGCAAGACCAACACAGCTTGACGAAGGGAGCAGAGTCTAGTTCAACAGCCTCTAAATCAGCAAATCTCCATGTTATTCTTACTGGCAGTCCAGTCAAGAAATATTAAGGTCTAGTGTGCTCAGGACTGCTAAGCATCATGGACAGTACAGTAAAAGTAGAAGACACAGTGTCTGCCCCTGAGGGAGTGGAAGTTTAATAGAAGAAGGCTCATATATACCAGGATCAACAAAGAATGATGTTAGGGAGAGTGTCACCAAAGTGCCACAGGGCTGCCAACAAACTGGAAGGCCAGGAACTATTATTTTGAGAGAGAGAGAGAGAGAGAGAGAGAGAGAGAGAGAGCGAGAGCGAGCATGTGCACGTGGGGGAGGGGCAGAGAGAAGAAGCAGGTAGAAAGAGAATCCCAAGCAGGCTCCATGCTGTCAGGGCGGAGCCCCACACCGAGCTCCATCTCACAAACCGCGAGATCATGACCTGAGCCGAAATCAAGAGTCAGTCACTTAACTAGCTGAGACTTTTAATTAATAAGTGGAGCTTTATAATGCAAATCTATCCCAAGTTGATTTGCTCTTCCTTGACTGTAAGAAATCTAGGACATGTCATGTTCTTGTTAAGACTAACTACTTTTTCACTTTTATTTTACTCCACTCATTAACCCATTGAACACGTAATTCCTGAGCACATACTACATGGCAGTTGCTGTGACTGTGCCTGGGACTCTCTGGTTGAAGAAGATATGGACCGTATCTAAAAAGCTCTTGTGAGCACTGAAGAAACCAAGGAGGGAGAAGCAGTTTTTACTGTTTTAAATAAGCTAGATTATGTTTTATAGTTAAATATGAAGAAAATTACAATTTTAGCTAGATTTACTGTGCCATCATCATTTTCTCATTTGTTCATGCATCCATTCATTTTTCTAGTAAAGGTGCCAGAAACCTCGAAATGCAAGCATTCATCAGGTCCTTTCAAATGTCCGTCTCCAGGTTATGTCTTGGATCCATCCACTTCTCAACACATTTATCATCCTGATTATTCCATTCACCTCTTAACCGGTCTCCCAGTTTTCACTCCTGATTCCCTCTAATTAGTGGCTTTCAAACTTTTTTCACTGTGACTCACAATAAAAATACATCCATGATACCCTCAGTACATACATACATGTATCTCTAAGTAAATCTGAAATAAAAGGTTCATGAAGTAATACCTACCTTTACTCTGTAGGATGCAGTTTGGTATTTTTAAAAACTCTAATTTTTTCATCCTCGGCATGATCAACTAAATTTATTTTGTGACACACTACTGCACTGAAATACACTGTTCCAATCCTTTCCTTCCTTCCTTCCTTCCTTCCTTCCTTCCTTCCTTCCTTCCTTCCTTCCCTCCTTCCATTCATTCCAGTATAATTAGCATACTGTATTATATTAGTTTTAGGTGTACAATGTAGCGATTCAACAATACTGTACCTTACTCAGTGCTCATGATTAGTGTACTCTTAATCCCCTTCACCTATTTCCTCCATCCTCCCCTCCCCCCAGGCTCCCCTCTGGCAACCGCCAGTTTATTCTCTACAGCTGAGAGTTTGTTGTTTTGTTTGTCTCTCTGTTTTCTCTGTTTGTTTTGTTTCTTAAATTCCACATATGAGTGAGATCATATGGTATTTGTCTTTCTTGCACTGAGTTGTTTCACTTAGCATTATACCCTCTGGATGTACCCATGTTGTTGCAAAAGGCAAGGTGTCATTCTTTTTTTTTTTTTTTTTATGAGTAATATTCTACTGGGTGTGTATGTATGTGTGTGTGTGTATTTGTGTGTGTGGGTGTGTGTATGTGTGTGTGTGTGTGTGTGTGTGTGTGTGTGTGTATATATATACACCCCATCTTCTTTATCTATTCATCTATTGATGAACACTTGAGTTGCTTCCATATCTTAGCTATTATAAATAATGCTGCAATAAACATAGGGTGTATATATCTTTGCAAATTAGTGTTTTTATATTCTTTGGGTAAATATCCAGTAGTGGAATTACTGGATTTGTATGTGGTAGTTCTATTTTTAATTTTTAAGGTACTTCCATACTGTTTTCCACAGGGGCTGCACCGGTTTGCGTTCCCATTGACAGTGCATGAGAGTTCCTTTTTCTCCACGTCCCTGCCAGCGCTTGTTGTTTGTTCCAGTCTTTTTCAGTGCAGCTGTCAGAGGGATGGTTTCTATCATTTCCCTGCTTAAAATCTTTCTTTGGCTTCCAGTTGCATTTAGGATTAAATCTGGGATTGATAGCTTGGCCTGCGAGGTCCTGCGTGGTCCTACCTCTGTTTCCACTTCACTTTATTCTACCTCTCAACACCTTTAGACAGATTCTTTCTTCTCCATGGACTAGTCTTCCTTTCTCCAGCTTTCACCTGGCCAACTCCCATTTTCCTTCTTGACTCTGTAAAGATTACTCCCTTAACAAAGTTAGATTTCCCTTAGAACCCCTCATTCTTCTCTTTACTTTTATTCTTTGTATTTATTATAATTTTATATTTATGTGTTTCTTTTTATGACTTTTTGTTGAAGACTGATGGCTCCCACTAGATTGTAAGTTCCAAGATAGGTAAGACCAGGTCTGTTTTGTTTTTGCTGTATTCACAGCATCTAGCACAATCCTAGCACAGTTAGCAAATCTCTTTGAGCACCTACTTTGTGTCAAGCTCTGTGCTTGAAAAACAAGTTCAACTTTTTTGGCATGTAGTGTTTCTGAAGATCTGATGTCTAGGGGCGCTTGGGTGGCTCTGTCTGTTAAGCATCCAACTCTTGATTTTGGTTCAGGTCATGATCTCACAGTACATGAGATTGAGCCACACCTTGGGTCCCTGCAGATAGCACGGAGTCTGCTTAGGACTCTCTCTCTCCCTCTCTCTCTCTCTCTCTCTCTCTCTCTCTCTCTCTCTCTCTCTCTCTCCCTCCCTCTCCCTCTCTCAAAATAAATAAATAAACTTAAAAAAAAGATATCTAAAAAGCATAACAGGTTAATAAATATAGTAGAAAGGGTGTTAGAATGCTGGATTTCCTACAAACAATGCTTCCTTTGTTTTGGAAGGAAGGAAGACTTTCCTTGTTTACTCTTAATACAAACTGAAAGAACATAGTGGTATTGTTGAATGATTGAGTACATTTCCCACTTACATATAGAGAAGGAGGTAAGCAAATGCTAGGTAGGTGCCTTTCATTTTTAATGTTATTGCTGTTTCATTGTGTAGTTCTCAGGTTCAGAATCTAAGGAGCCATTGAGCCCAGCCTCCCACTTAATGCTGGAATACTCATAACATCCCTGGCAGGTTTAGACTTTGAACTCTTCCAATGCTGGAAAAGGAACTATTACACAGAACAGCCGATTCCATTTTGGAGCAATTTGAATTGTTAGAAAAAATTTTTTTAATTTGGGTTATTTTTCTGTCCATTTGTCTGCACTTTGGAGATACAGAGAGAAGTTTGCTCTGTCTCCCACAGAATGACTCCCCAGCTATTTGCAGATAGTTAACCCACCCAAGAAGTTCTTTTTTCCCAGTTGAAGCAATCCTAGTTTCTCCAGTTATTCCTCATGTGACATGCTTTCCACCCCCTTTTTCTTCCCGTGACACTCTTGACATGCTCCAGTTTTTCTGTGTATTCTTTAAAACTTGGCACCAAGAATGGAGGCAGGACTCCAACTGTGTCTGGACCATTGTGGAGCATAGGGGGCTATTTCCCCCCCTTATTCTGAGCACCATACTTCTGCTAATCTGGCCTTAAATTAATTGCATTGGATTTTTCAGCAGCCAAGTCTCACTGTTGGGCTCATATCCTGTTCAGAGTCAACTAAAACCCCTAGATCTTTTTCACATGAACTCTTGTTCAGCCTGGTCACTCTCCCATCCCGAACTTTCTTATATCCATGTAATAGGTTTTTACATTTATTCCCATTCAGTCTCCTCTTGTTAACTTCAGACCGATATTTTGTGGAGTCTACAGGCTTGGCAAAAGAAAAAAAACTCAAACTCCAGTGAATACCACAAACAGTTATTTGCTTTAAGTTCAGGAAATGAAAAGTTATGCTGGTTTTAAATTTCTCAAGTTGCCTCCCGCCTCCCTCCTCCACTTCGTCCCCCAGCTCCCTTCAGTGTTTTGGTCTGAGGCCCCGTGGAGGGTGTCTGCAGCTAGACTGTCTGGAGGGAGGGCCCAGCTCTCATCTTCCACATGCCGCCATTCAGTAATAGCTGGGGGCTCTCTGGCTAAGCCAAGGGAACATCTAGCTCCACTGAGAAAACCCTTGCTGCCTAGTGATACGAAACATGCCACCTACTTGCACTGTAGCCTTGTGGGGCAGATTTTCCCAATGTCTCCCAGAGGAAACAGAAATCAAGCCTCTCCCTCCCCCCACCCCCTCCCCAATCTCTTTTGTCCCCACAATCCAGCTCTGGAAAATATCTGAAGGCCACAGAAGTGGGAGTACCCTTTGATGTTTATATTGGCTGGCTCCTTTTCCTTTTTTCTTCTTTTTTTAATAATCAGAGTAGTAGAAAATGTGGAGAATTAACCGCATGACAGCAGCAGAGGAATTCATTAGAGAAACTGAGATGAATTCTGCTCAGATTTCAGGCTCTCAAGCAGGAGTCACAAAGGAGTAATCGTCCTCTAGTTGTTTTTAATCATTTCTTTTGTGGCACCTTCCTTGTCCCTGAAACCAATCTCAGTGTCCGGCATGAGGGAGCCTGAGAACATAGGCCATCCTCAAGGAGGCTTTGATTTGGGGATTACTACAGCGATATTAGCTGCCCCCTTCGAAATGCCCTTTGACAAGATGGAACGTGTCCATCTTGGAGAGGGCAGTGCACAGTGCCGTGTCATTGCTTTTATCTAAAGTGCTTCTCATTAAAATTTTGCATTAAAATTGTAAAAAATGGGCAGAAAACTCTACTACAGAAAATTCCCAAATAGAGCAAAAATTGCTGAGGAATGAACTTCTGCAAATGTGTTTTCTAACTTAATCCTCAGAGACCCTTCCTTTCATGAACCTCAGAGGTAGCTTCAGTGATGGCTTTGCCCATGACTTAGTTAATTCATGCTTAAAATTTGACTTAGAGGAACTCGGTAAAATAAAATAGTGCTTTTTCTCCATAAATGTATTGAGGCACTGGATCCCCCAGAGGCTGTGGTAGTAAGATTTCTCTCCCAGAGTCCAAAGTAGTCCTGACTGCTTTGCTGAAATACTGGAGCTCCATTGCAATTCTGATTCCTCAGTGCAAGCATATTAGGAAGTCTCATATTGAAAAATCTTCTCAAGCACTTTCATATATTACTTATTGAGCTTATAAATATAAATTATTTGCATCTATTTATTAAAGCAGCTCTGTAAATCCCCTTCTAAGTTAGATGTTTTAGCATTGCTCTTGATAAACATATCTACCTGAAAATAATGAAAAGAACACTTCTTGAATCTTACTGATATTTTTGGAAAGAGAATTCATTAACCTGAAGTACTTAGGCATGTAATTAATTTTAAAACCATCTGGTTTTAGCGTTAAGCTAACCTGGTCAAATGCGCTTACATCAGACATAGAGGGCCTAACAGAGACAAGTCAAGTATCACAAAAAATTTCCCAGGGAACACACTTCTTGTGGCTTCTCTTTGGGCACAGGCTCTCTAACACCTACTCAGAGACTCAGAACCAGAACATCGGTGAGTAAGTCACCTTTCCATGTCATGTTTCTCCCGCCTGCCAAGTGGAGGACACATAAGTACTTTTCACCTCCTTGTCAATGAGAGTAAATATTTCAGTCTCTTATGTCAGTGGTAAGCAGAAAGGAGGGGTAACTGTGGCCTGTAGAGGTTTATAGGGAAGTCTATATGAAAGGAGGGAGACTTGGGTGAGGCCTGGAAGAACGCAGAAGATGCTAATCACTCAAAGACCATTTTTTGAGGACTTGTGATACAAAGACATTTAAGATATGTTGCCTGCTTCTGGTTTGGATTGACATAGAGGAGGCATGAAGGCAACATGAGAAAGGCAATAAAAGCACAGGAGTGAAAAAGTCATGGTGTGTTTTGTATACATTAAATAGTAGAAGATTGATTTGTAGAAGATGGGATTCAGTTTCAGATTTTTAAAAACTGCCATTTATTCTTTTTTTTCAATATATGAAATTTATTGTCAAATTGGTTTCCATACAACACCCAGTGCTCATCCCAAAAGGTGCCCTCCTCAATACCCATCACCCACCCTCCCTTCCCTCCCACCCCCCATCAACCCTCAGTTTGTTCTCAGTTTTTAACAGTCTCTTATGCTTTGGCTCTCTCCCATTCTAACCTCTTTTTTTTTTTTTTCCCTTCCCCTCCCCCATGGGTTTCTGTTAAGTTTCTCAGGATCCACATAAGAGTGAAAACATATGGTATCTGTCTTTCTCTGTATGGCTTATTTCACTTAGCATCACACTCTCCAGTTCCATCCACGTTGCTACAAAGGGCCATATTCTTTCATTCTTTCTCATTGCCACGTAGTACTCCACTGTGTATATGAACCACAATTTCTTTATCCATTCATCAGTTGATGGACATTTAGGCTCTTTCCATAATTTGGCTATTGTTGAGAGTGCTGCTATAAACTTTGGGGTACAAGTGCCCCTATGCATCAGTACTCCTGTATCCCTTGGGTAAATTCCTAGCAGTGCTATTGCTGGGTCATAGGGTGGGTCTATTTTTAATTTTCTGAGGAACCTCCACACTGCTTTCCAGAGTGGCTGCACCAATTTGCATTCCCAACAGTGCAAGAGGGTTCCCATTTCTCCACATCCTCTCCAGCATCTCTAGTCTCCTGATTTGTTCATTTTGGCCACCCTGACTGGCGTGAGGTGATATCTGAGTGTGGTTTTGATTTGTATTTCCCTGATGAGGAGCAACGTTGAGCATCTTTTCATGTGCCTGTTGGCCATCCAGATGCCTTCTTTAGAGAAGTGTCTATTCATGAAAAACTGCCATTTATTCTAAGGAAATCATTAAGAGATGAGTAAAACTATGTATGTACAAATATTTTTGAATGAAAAATTGACAGAAAAGACCCTCAAACTCTGTGAACTGATTAAGTTAGATTACACGTATACAGTGGAATGCTCTCTAGCTATTAAAAATCGTGTTGTATAAAAATCTTTATTCAAGCGGGGAAATACTCATGGTATGGGGAGGAGTGAAAAATATAGGTTATAAAATAGAATGTACAGTATAATACCAATTTTGTAAAATATATTTATTATGAGAAAAAATCAGGGAGGACAAAAGACAAGTTGTTAGCAGTGGTTATATATAGTTTTTGAGAGCATGAGTTATATCAATTTTCTTCTTTAAGCGCTGATATTTTCAACTTTCTTCTGTCATGAGAATGCACTATTTTGCAATTAAATTTTTTTTTTTTACATGAGGGTAAGAAGTTAGGCACTTATTTGTTGATTGACTTATTCATTTATTTTAGGCAATGCAGAGTCCAATGTGAAAATCAGAGGAGAAAAGTGACAGGATGAAAAACACATTTGTTGCAAGACAAATGTGTAAATAAATGTAAGATGTTTTAGAGCAGAGAGAGCCTCATATTGGAGAGATGAATCTACAGGTCATAGCAATAGTTTATTGTAAAACGATAGACGTTTGAAATAGTGTGGTGTTTGTAGGCATTCAAAAGAAAGGCAAGGTGTGAAACATTATGAAGGGTGAATAGACAATATATTTTGGAATGACTCTGAAAAGTGAGAGAGGGGAGAGTCCTGGGGACAAGTGTAATATTTCTCGCTTGCCTGGAAGAATAAAATCAATAGGAGGTAGAGACAGCTTGCTTGGAAGCTGGGATAAATTGCTGCAATCCAGGTTTAGTTTTTGTTTGCTGTTTTTTGTTTTCTGGGTTTTTTTTTTTATTTGGAAGTATAGAAAAGTTACAAGAATAAAAATAGCACATTCAAAGGGCGCCCGGGTGGCTCAGTCGGTTAAGCAACTGACTTTGGCTCAGGTTATGATCTCGAGGTCCATGAGTTTGAGCCCTGCGTCAGGCCCTGTGCCCCTCCCCTGCTAATGCTCTGTCTCTCTAGCTCTCAAAAATAAATAAACATAAAAAAATTTTTTTTAAAATAACACACTCAAAAGACATAGCCTAAAGAATACGGTGAATGATACTGTCATAGTGATGTCACAGGACAGATGGTAGCTACCCTTGGCGATGAATTTACTAAAATCATCTGTTGCTAATATTTTACATTTGCTTCATAATTTATTCTGTCTACCTACCTACCTACCTACCCACTAAATACCTACATATGCATATACATATACATAACAGTTTTCTGATTTTTTTGAGGGTAAATTACATTCATCTTAATCCTTTTCCTCCTGAATACTTCATTTTTTTATTCCCAAGAAACAGGATATTCTCTTATAACCTTTAGAGAGTTATCCCCTTCAGTAAATTTGATTAAATACTTCCATCTAATCTATCATTCATATTCCAGTTTTGTCAATTGACCTGGTGATGCAATGGTGTCCTTGATGACATTTTTTCCTCCTTTAGCGTAGGATCCTGTCTAGATTAGGTATTGCAATTAGTTGTCATGTCTCTTTAGTCTCCTTTATTTTTTTTTTTATTTTTTAACATTTTAATTTATTTCTGAGAGACAGAGAGAGACAGAGCGTGAGTTGGGGAAAAGCAGAGAGCGAGTGAGACACAGAATCCGAAGCAGACTCCAGGCTCTGAGCTGTCAGCACAGAACCCTATGCGGGGCTCGAAACCACCAACTGTGAGATCATGACCTGAGCCCAAGTCAGAGGCTTAACTGACTGAGCCACCCAGGCACCCCTCTTTAGTCTCCTTTAATCTGGAACGTATTCACAGCCTTTATTTTTTATGACTGACATTATTGAAGATCACAGTTTCCTCTATTACATGCTTTTTTTGAATTTGTCTGATGTTTCCTTATAATTAGATTCACCTTGTCAGCCAGGTGATGTTTTCCCCTTCTCAGGTTACCTGGAAGTATAATGTAATATCCATCTGCCCTTCATTGGTGATGTAAATTTTGATCACTAGGTCAGGATATAATCTAATTTTTCCTCTATATAGGAAAAATATATATTATTTACTCTCTATATGTTATCTACTCTTTTTCCCTTGTAAGCACTAAGCATTCACTGAGAAGTAAATCTCTTGATTTTCATCATCCACTCAGATTTAGTATTCCTTGGTAGTTCTTGTATAATCCAAGCTGCAGAAGATAGCTGCAAAAGTTTCCAACTCTAGCATTCCTTCTGCATTTACCGGTTATCACCAAACATTTTCTTATAAGCAAGAGAGCTCTCTTTCTTCCTCATCCATCCATCCATCCATCCATCCATCCATCCATCCATCCCTTACCAGTTTTGAACTTCTGAATTCCTATTCTTTTTAGTGGTTAATATTGTACTGAATTATTTTGATGCTCAAATTGTCCCAGATTTAGTCAATGTGTTCTTGTGTCATATCCACCCCCCCCATTATTTTTCTCTTTTCTAAAACATTTTTTTTAATGTTTATTTTATTTTTAAGAGAGAGAAAGAGAGAGACAGATCACGAATGGGGAAGGAGTGGGGGTGGGGGGTGGTGGTGGCACAGACTGAAACGGGCTCCAGGCTCTAAACTGTCAGCACAGAGCCTGATGCAGGGCTTGAACTCATGAACTGGGAGATCATGTCGTGAGCTGAAGTCAGTGCTTAACCAACTGAGCCACCCAAGTGACCCTATTTTTTTCTTTTATTTTCCTTTCCTTTCCTTTCCTTTCCTTTCCTTTCCTTTCCTTTCCTTTCCTTTCCTTTCTTTTCTTTTCTTTTCTTTTCTTTTCTTCTCTTTTCTTCTCTTTTCTTCTCTTTTCTTCTCTTTTCTTCTCTTTTCTTCTTTTTTCTTGCCTTGCTTTTTTTCCTTTTCTTTTTTTCTTTACTCTCTTTTCTTGCCTTCTCTTCTCTTTCTTTTCTTTTTTCTTTTCTTCAGCACTTCCCAGGTTCATCTTGTGCCTATCCTTCCCCAGTCCTTAAATCACCCATTTCTCCAAGAATCCCCACTTCTTTCTTAGCGGAAATGGTAGCAGGGACCAAGTTCTGGGAGGAGGTGTGCTCTGTGCTTCTTGGCCTTTTCAACTGACAGAGCTGGGAAACAAATAAACAAAGAAACAAACAAATGTTTATATGTACATATGTATACACATATGCACATACATATTTTAGAAATTGTGAAATCACTCTGATAACCTCCAGTTTCAGTCCATTCCCACAGGGTTCTTTCTTGCTCAACCCAGTTTTATATAGCTTCCACATTTGGAATAATGATAAGCAAAATAGTAAAAGATGTAGCATGCAGTAGGGGAGATAGAAAATTGAAACTCACAAAGATGGTCAAATTTAATGATTCAGGTTAGGGTGTTATTCACACAGAGTTAGAGGTGAACACAACTAGAGTTTGCCAAATCCAAAGGCAAGACTATAAGAGCAACAAGCTAACAGAGAAAGGAGATAGGATGGCCACTGAATTTTGAGATCCATGAAGAAGTTATTGTAGGACACAGAGGAGACAAATAAGAATAGCTCAGGAAGGAGATGTAGAGAATGAAATCAAAAAAGTAGGAGGAGAGCCAGTACTATATGTAGAGTCATGAAGGTCAAGACTAGAAAGGTTTTTAGCAAATACTGCAGGTAGTCAGAGAAAACTGTAGACCCAGAGTAGGCCTTTGGATTTGACATTTGGTTACCAGATATTTTAAAAACTGGATGTAGGGGCTCACTTGTGAGTTTTGGAGAGTACAACTTTGAAGTAGCAATGCAGCGCCCGTTAATTAATATTTGACACTTATATTTAGGTGTTTTTTTTTAAACTTTTTAGATATGTTCACCAAATATTATTTTGTTTCTCATTACATGCTAAGCCAAGTTATGCTTTGTGTATAAAGTGCCCAAATCTAAGAGGCATTGTAGACAGGCTATTTTTAGGGAACTCATGTTTTTCTTTAAAAGCTCGGTTAGCATTTGGAATCGATATACAGTATAATATTTAAAAGAAAAACAACATATTTCCTCATCCCCCAAGAGATTTCTTAAAATAGCATGTAATCTTACCTACAGTGGGAAAAGTTTCAAATTTTATAAATTGGGTTGAATCTAACTCAGATTACCTGACCAGGAGAGCCCCCAAGAAAAACAAGGTGTGGTAAAGGTTATAGTAATGGTAATTAAGGAATTTGTGTTGTGTATGCTGGGCCTCCCTCACTTAAAGCAGTGACCCAGCCTGTGGCTACTGGCATCATTTGTAAGTGCTGAGACATGCTGTCTTTTTAGAGAGAAGTCCAAACCAAATCTTTGCCCACTCCAAAAGCCAAAATATTCTTCTCATTCCTTGCAGCCACAGAACAGGCCGAGCTTTTGCTAATAGGATCCATGTCTCTGTGACCTGTGGATGCATCAACCTGTTTTCTGTGCAGCATGTAAGCAACAAAGGGTTTAACTTTAGTTGCTTTTCTTCCCAGGGTCATGGAGTGTTAGAAGTGCTAGAAGCTAGAAAGGATCTTCAAAGTGAACCACTTTAAGCCTCTCACATTCCAGATGAAAATACCAAGGCTCAGACAGGTGAAATAATGTGTCCATCTTCCCACAGCTAGAAAATACTAGAGCTTGAACTCAGGCCAACTGACCCTCCACCCAGGTCTGCAGCTGGGTATCATACATTATAGCATCTCTTCTCAAGAGCAAAACCTCTTTGGGGCGATACGTTACACTCTAGACTGTGTGTGCCAAATCTGTGTGATGACAGGCAGTGCCATCAGAGAGCTGTACCATGTTAAGCGGCAGTTGGGTAACCAGCAGCCACAAGCAAATCCCGTGGGTGACCTGAAAGTAAAGTCTTTTCTGAGTTGAATGGGATCTGTGGAGATCTGGGAGAGGCTCGTCCTGAGAGGATGTTTTGTTGAGTGGTTGAACATATGCTGCAGGCTGTAGCACATTATGGAAGCCCTTTCCTTTGTCATGATAGGTGATCCAGTTTGGAGACTCTGATGCATCAGGATTTTTCTCATCCTTCACATGGCAAGACTTAAAGACATTAGATTCAAAATCGTATTTCTTTCTCCTTTCTGCCAGTAATGAATAATTCTACTCTAGTATGCTAGTGTCTAACGCACACTTAGGGACGTTTGGGAGGCTGTTTCCATTTCATCTCATTTCAGTCAGCAAATATTTACAGAACTCTGTGTGAGACAGATGCCATGCTAGGAATAGCAAGAGCATTGAGGACCACTGCCCTCCCTCCTAGGTTCAGGGCAGTGACAGTGTGCATAGCCACCATTGCTGACCATCCCTGCTGTGGCCTTTGCTGGGTGACCTCTCTGGCTCCCAGGGCCTTGTGTTTTCACAGATTCCCTGATTCTTCCTTAGAACAAGTTGTCCCTCCTACTAATATTCCCTTCAAAAAGATGAGGTTTTTCCAAGAGAATTTTAAGATTTTCTTTGTCGTCTTATTTACTTCGGTTTTCGGCAACATTTGAAAGAGCTGAAGTGAGGACAAGGAAGAAGAATATTTAGGCCTGGAAAATGTAAAAAAAAAAGTCCCGTTTACATCTACTTTTGAGAAGATGATTTTAAAATATTCTGTACTCTCAGGGATCCACTGCCCCTTCGATTCACATACCTTGGCTACCGTCACGTGAGAAGACACTGTGTTTAGGCTTCAAAGAAAGGAATTATACTGAGAACTTTTAGTGATAATTCTTTGATTGTAACCTTGGTTTTCTTCCTCCTGCTAATCTTTTAAAATGGGTATTGCAGGAAGCTGCTTGCCAAGCTGTAATAGACCTCCAGGGAACGTAACACATGATCTTTTCCCTTATTTGGCACTGAAATTTCACCAGGCTGTGTTAATCTGAGTGAAACATACTCTAGGAATATCTTTAGAATAGTTCTGTAGTTGGAAAAATTGAGACCAGGTAACGATGGAACCAGGTTTTACATGCCATGCGGGAAGCCCATTAAGGCAGTCAGTGTTTCCGTGGCACTATTCAAATATAGCAGGGCCAGATATGTAGGCCCACCTTGAAAACATTCTTGTGCATGTGTGTTTTATTCTCAAGATGTTAGAGCTGATAAAGCGGCGTGGTGTGGTGTAAGTGTGCACAAATCGAAGCTGGGCTTGTCTGGATGACTAGGCTCCAGGCTAATTAAGGGTGGGAGAGGGATCATTGTGTTTTGGTTGCCTTCAGGGAAGGAGTTGCAGACCCCACTGCTGTGGTATCATGGAAAAAGAAAAACTCCTTGAACTTAAAGCAGTTGCCTTACCTGTAACAGACAGACAGCAGTCTCAGCCTCACGGACTTTGTGTGAGGGTCAAATGAGAAAATACTTGGAAAAGTGCTTCATAATCTCTGTAGCGCCCAGCAAGAGCAGGGAAATGTGCTTGTGATCATTATCACAATGACGCGGAGTGAGTTATTCCCCAGATAGTCATGATAAGGTTGTCAGAAAAGAGTCGGGAGGTCACTTTACCAAGCAGAATTTTGTATGTGTTGCAGAAACTCCCAGTCTGAGTCACTGAGCAAAGTAAGGGGTCATGAGAAGTGTGCTCCATTTTAGATGTTTGGTTCTCTTTCACATTCCGTCCTTGACCAGCAAAACCGTTTCACTTCATTTCCAGTCACTTTCACTTTCTCAAGCTTTGGTTCGGTGTCCATGACATTCCCACACTTAAACATTTGCATTGTCTTCCTTGATTTTTTCTCTCAGAAGTCTGTTTATCTGACTAATGCACTGTGGTCAGAATAAGAGCATTGCTCATGGTGCATTTCCTAGGTAGGAATGTCTAAAATCAACAAGTGGCCCAGCCCAGAACATTCTCTAGGACCTGTGCCCCTGCCCTCCCCGCCCATTGCCTAGTGGCTCTGATTTGTTTGTGTATAGGGCTACTTCCACTTCTAGGTCAAGAGCCTGACTCCCCATGCCCAGAGCCCCACTTTCCATGTACTGTAGTTTGGTGCCCTTATTAGTGTCTGGCTACCTGCTTCCTTCTATAAGTGAGAGTTGTAACAAAGTGGTGAGCCCTTCCAAAGCAGACTCATAAGGAGCCAAGGTGTTCTAGCTCAGTCTCAGGAATCATAATCTTGAAAAGATGCATAGCATATATTTCTGTCATCTTTCAGCATCCTTCTCAAAAACCCTAGAAAATATTTAGCCTAGAAGAAAAGCCAAGTAGTAGGTTTATGCTGCATTTACTCTCTACATGTCTGAGGGGGGAGTTCCAAGGGGTAGAATTAAGGCCATGGGTAGGAGGTACACAGAAACAAACTTTGACTTAATAATACGAAGATTATTCTAAAAGAGTTGTTAAGAAATGTAATGAACTGCCTCCAGAGCCCGAGTTTCCATTTCTAGAGGTGTTTAAGAGCAAATGGGACAACCAGTGAAGGTATACTATAGGGAGGATTTATATTATTGGACTAGGTAACTTTTATTTTTTTTCAACTTTATTAGAATTTTTAGCCATAAAAGTGACACACGTATTTTATCATAAAATAATGCAGAACTATATGAAGAATAAGTTAATCCTTTGTCTTTTTCATCTCTCTGACCACATTACCCACCCTCTACCCCCTTTCCCCATTGAAACCAGTGTTTGGTGAAGATAAAAAATGTTAACAGAAATGTATCTAATCCTATTTTTGTACTATGTTCACCAAACTGAATATGGTAGATATATTTTTAAGAGGTTTAAAAGAAAAATAGAAAAGATAGTAGGAGAGCTCCTAGCTGTCTTAAGTGAGTCAAAGGCCTTAGGGAAGAGCTAAGTATAATATAGAGGATAGACTAAGATATGGGGTTATTCTAGAACTTGGTTGGGAAGTAAATTAATATATATAGCCATCAGAGAATGGATCAGAGCAGAGTTGTGGACAGTCACCTAAAGACAGTGATTATCTCTAAGCCAAAGACTGGCGTAAACATAAGTGAAGCACAAATGTGTCTGAATGGGAACACCTAAAAGTGAACACTGTGCCCCAGGCTCCCGGTAGCTATCCTCAGGAATGGGATTGTCAGCAACCTTCAAAGTTTCAGTTCAACTTATAAGTCCTCCTTTGCAAGAGATTCAATTTTTACATTTCAGTCCTACAGAAACTTCTCCTCTGACACCTTGTGACTACAATTTGCCTCTGTAAATAGAACTGTCTGAAGAGGGAAATGCTGTGGTCAGACAATGACTGTTAGGGTCTGTGTGAGAGATACATTACTGTTGTCAATCAATAAATTGACATTCTGGTTTGCCGCACCACTTCATTGTGAGTTTTGTCAGGGTGAGGCAACATGACTATGTCTAGTCAACTCTGGGATACTGACAGTGTCAAGGTTTGGGGTCTTCAAGGCTGGAACTGTAACCTAGCTGTATAGTTCATATAGCCATTAGGTGGCATTTGTACAAAAGGGAAGTAATATAACACTTGGATAGAAGTTTGGTCTCCAGAAATTAATCGATGTGGGTTTGAATGCTAGGTCTGCCCTTTTCAAACTGTATGACCTAAGCCTGTTTCCTTCTTTGTAAAAAGGAGAGGGATGATCACAACACCAATCTTAAAGGGTTGTTTTAAGGATTAAATTAGATAATCCATGTAAAGTGCTTGACTCAGTGCCTTACACATAGCTGCTACCATCATCACCACCACCACCAAGGCAAATGACACCTTGTGATCATTATTGAGAGCCAATATGAGCTAAAAAAAAGAAAAAAAGTAAAACATTCCTATTTCTAAATCCTTTTATCCTTCTACAGTTCATCTGATTGGTTATAGAGTGTCATAGAGTAGATTTTTATTTCTGGGAGGAATCTGGCAGTGATTTTTATTCTTGTTGTCTAGTTGTGATTAATTAAGTAGATTCATACTTAATTTCATACTGGTTTAACAAATGTAACCAAATGGTTTTGAGCTGATTGATGGATTGATGTCCATCTGGACAGACTCAGGAGTCCGTTTGCTGATGCTGTTCTGTCCAGTCCAGTTTACTCAAAAATTTTGATGAAAGCACTGAAGATATGACTGTGTTACATATAGGTCACTCAAAGTTGGAAGAGATGGCTAACACATCTAATAAGAGACACAGGATTTAAAAAAGATATGTGTAGTTTGATGGGATGGGTTTGCTAATAACAACCACAGATAACACTTATTGAAGGCTTACTGTGTTCGGGTAGAATGCCAAATGTATTGTGTAGATTCCCTCGTTGAATCCTCCTATGACCCTCTGAGGTCTATACTATTAATATTCTATTTGATAGGTAGATATATGGAGGCACAGAGATGTTAAGTTACTTGCCCAAGTCCCACAGTCAATAAGAGGCATAGCTGGGACAGAAACCAGTTGTTTAACACTGGAGCCCATGTTCTTTTTTTTTTTTAATGTTTATTTATTTTTGACACAGAGAGAGACAGAGCATGAGTGGGGGAGGGGCAGAGAGAGAGGGAGACACAGAATCCGAAGCAGGCTCCAGGCTCTGAGCTGTCAGCACAGAGCCCGACGCGGGGCTCGAACTCACAGACTGCAAGATCGTGACCTGAGCCGAAGTCAGGCACTCAACCGACTGAGCCACCCAGGCACCCCTGGAGCCCATGTTCTTAACCACTATACTATGCTACCAGAGCCAGTGAGTCAGAATTTTACAGAGGTCAATATAAAGTCCTACACTTAGGCTAAGAAAATACTACATTAAGTCCAAAAAAGGCAGGTGGGAGTTCGGTTTGATATCAAGTAATGGGGGAAAGTTTTAGGGATGTTTGTTGATGGGAAATACAACATGAGCCAATATTGTCATGTACTTGCTTCAAGAAAACAGCAATGAGTTCTGTACTCTGAGTGAGAGAGAATGGAGCCTAATTCATGTCTGCACAGAAGTTCTTCTTGGAATTCTTGGTGAGGACTGCAAAAAGGGCCAGAATGCTCTCCTCCTCCTCCTCCTCCTCCTCCTCCTCCTCCTCCTCCTCCTTCACATTTATTTATTTTTGAGAGACAGAGAGAGACAGAATGTGAGCAGGGGAGGGGGAGGGACAGAGAGAATCCCAAACAGGCTCCAGGCTCTGAGCTGTCAGCACAGAGCCTGACATGGGGTTTGAACTCATGAACTGTGAGATCATAGCCTGAGCTGAAGTTGGACACTTAATTGACTGAGCCACCCAGGCGCCCCATGACCAGAATGTTCTGTAGCAGGAGGCCCCTCATGGAAGCCTTAGGGCAGGGGAATTGTGTTAGCCCTGGTACTTGTCAACTGTAACTCCAGTGGGGGCAACCAAGCCAGTGGGGCACTCTTGTCTCTGAAATGCCCTGCCTCTGTAGGGAATTGTGTGAAGAAGACTCTTCTAGCATTGAGGGCTCTAGGGAGTCCAGATGACTTACAAAGTCCCCCTCCCTAAGATTCTCTGAGATCAGTGAAGACTTGCATTGATGAACAACAACTCTGAGTTAAGCAAGTCAATGATTTAAGGCCTGAGTTTGAGCAACGAGAGATGGTCAGTGTTCTGAGAATTATGGCTGGTCATATTCTGGAGGTGGCTTTGCTCCAGCTGTTTGTTCACCAGTGTTTTGAGTTAAAGGGAATGACAGTCTACAAATTTATGCACAAGGCACTTCACAGAATAGAAGAAGCCAACTTCTGGCCTCTGATATCCACATGCAACAAATATAGCTTGTGTTCTTCCCCCAGGACTCAATTTGTAAGCCTCTTTATTGCATTGTGCTGTAGTAAACAATTTCCCAGTTTTGTGGGCAATCTGTGAAACCATCTTTCCCTTTATTTCAACTTTGTTGTTGTTGTTGTTTTACATTTATACTGTGAATTAAATGGACCCTTAGGGGTTCCAATTATGTTATGGAAAAAAAGAACTTGGGAGTTCTGAGAACCTGAAGGACATTTTGTTTTCCTCAGCTAGATATTTAGGACCTTTAGGACTGGGTTATCATTTTCCCCAAATTTCAAGATTAATCATTCCTGTCACCTCAAATGGCAGCGATAGTGCATTCAACTCTTTTCTGAGTTATTCTCATAATAACTCTTTATTCTTCTGTGGTGTTTTAAATTTTACAAAATGCTATTTTACACACAATAATCATCTCAAGTAATCCTGTTTGGAAGATAGAACAGAGTAGACAGGTAATATTGTGAGAAACCAAGAACACGAAACTCAGAGAGTGGTGGTGGTAACAATTATAACAGATGGTTTTTGAACACCAACTCTGTGCCAACTATCTGCAATAGTTTATTTAATCTTTGTAATAATAGTTCTGGAGTTAGGTGTTAATTTCTTCATTTGGGGATGGGGAAGCTGTGGCTCAAGAGCATAACTTGACCAAGGTCACACAGTAGTGTAGAAGTAGAAGTAGAAGAACCAGAATCAAAGCCAGAACTTTTTGATTTTGAAATCCATGTTCTCCATCAATACATTATTACTACCAGCGAGGTTATGAACCTGCCAGGGCCATCTGGCTGCCCAGTGGCCTAGGCAGGGTCAGAATCTGTGTCTTTAGACTGTTTAGCACATTTTCTACTGTACACTGCAGCTGTTTCACTGGTTTTCATTAACAATTGGTTCTTTTCAATACATAAAGAGGAAACAAATGAAAATGGATCCAAACCATACCCTTATAACCCAAGAGGAACTCACTCAGAACCTTAAAGAATCCTAGGCGATTGTGAGATTTTTAAGTGCCTAATGTTCTCTTCATATTCTGTTTATTCTTCACCACCACTGCTATTAGTTAATGCAGGTGGTTCTTGGCTGATAGTGATTCACATGCGAGCCTGTGCCAGGTACGCCTATTTTACTGTGCTTGGAATTTATAGAGGCAGTATGTTTCTTAGTCAGTTTTTGGGAAGTAAGTTCCGGTATTAACTGTAGCAGAAAAACAAACAGGAGAGGCAATGAGGTTCAGCAGAAAGAGCTCAGACCAACCTTTGGCATCAGTCCAAGCAGAGTTAAAAATCCCAGCTCAGCCTCTTCCTAAAGGAGGTAGCTTAAGTAAGTTACTGAATCTCACTAAAAATCTGTTTCTGCATTTTAAAATGGAAATACCATTTGACTCATGGGTTTGTTATAAAGAACAAATGGAAAGGGTAATTTAATGTTGATTGGGTTTTTTAGCCATTCTAACAGGTGTAAAGTGAAATTTCATTGTGGTTTTGATTGCATTTCCCTGACATTTAGTGATGTCGAACATCTTTTCATATGTCTGTTGGCCATTTGTATATCTTCTTTGCAAAAATGTCTATTCAGGTCCTCTGCCTATTTTTTAATCAGATTGTTTGTTTTTTGGTATTGGGTTATATACATTCTTTATGTATTTTGGATATTAACCCCTTATTGGATTTATCATTTGCAAATATCTTCTCCCATTCAGTAGGTTGTCTTTTTATTTTGTTGTTGGTTTCCGTTGCTGTGCAAAAGCGTTTATTTTGATATAATCCAATAGTTTATTTTTGCTTTTGTTTCCCTTACGTTAGGAGACATATCTAGAAAAATGTTGCTATGGCTGATGTCAGAGCAATTACTGCCTTTGCTCTCTTCTAAGGACTTCTGTGGTTTCAGGTCTCACATTTAGGTCTTTAATTCATTTTGAGTTTATTTTTGTGTATGGTGTTTAAAGGTAGTCTGGCTTCATTCTTTTACATATAGCTGTTCAGTTTTCCCAGCACCATTTATTGAAATGATTGTTTTCCCCATTGTATAATCTTGCTTCCTTTGCAATAGATTAATTGACCATATAATTGTGGATTTGTTTCTGGGCTCTCTATCCTGTTCTGTTGATCTCTGTGTCTATTTTTGTGCCAGTGCCATATTGTTTTGATGACTATGGCTTTGTAGTATATCTTGAAATCTGGAATTGTGATACTTCCAGCTTTGTTCTTCTTTCTCAAGATTGCTTTGGCTATTTAGTATCTTTTGTGGTGCCATACAAATTTTAGTGTTATTTTTTCTAGTTTTTATGAAAAATGCTGTTAGTATTTTGTTAGGGATTGCATTGAATCTGTTGATTGCTTTGGGTACACCTGAAACCAATGTAACATTATGTGTCAACTATACTCCAATTAAAAAAAAAATATGTTTACTGGGCCTGTAGTATATAGTAGGTGGTGTGTATGCATTTACATCATTAATTACAGCATTAATCTTCGTTAAAGCCTTAGGAGGTAGGTATTATTAGGTATTATCCCACTTTGAACCACTTGACAGATAAGGAAACTGAATCTCAAGATTTTATAACTTTCCCAATGTAAACTCCACTTTAGTACCTTGTAAATGTTTAAGAGGGCATCAAGTCAAACATACCTATTTCAGTTTCCCAGAAGCCATGAAATATCCCTAACTTTCCCTAAAAGTTTTCCCAGATAAAGCTGTCAAAGCGTAAAGAATCCCATCTAAGTTCCATTATTCTGGCTGTTCCTTCACCTTTTTATTTGTTGTTATAAAATTAAATCTAGAATTTCATAGAAATTTAATGTATGATATTCCTCTGTTGTTTGGATTACCTCCTCCATCATCAGGGATTAAGAGAGGGATAAGATCCCATTTCCCTGGCCTTCCTCTCCTCCACCAACAGGGTCAAAAGGGGTCCAGACAGTCATCCCTCTCTGACCCCACTCTCAGCCTCATCCCCAATATCTGCCTCCAATAATGCAGCTCTGATCTCCATATTCTTGACCACTATTTAGATGTCACCACAAGAAACCCAGCTCATAGGAAACCCTTTATCTCCCAAACTCTGATTTTTCTCTTCTACCTCTTTGCCACTCCTTCCCAAGTCCCGTGTCCCCTAGAATTCAGAATGCAGCATCAGCAGAATCTTCTATATTCCCAACCTCTTCTTGGAACATTCCTTTCATGTTCTAACTCCAACAGAAATATGTCTCTCTCCTGAGCATATTGCCCCCATGGTGGTGGCAGTTTTGTTTTCTACCATCTCCTGCCACTAGGCTGGGATGCTGGGTGGGTGTCATCCTTTTCCTAGTTGCTGCTTTCAGATCGTTCTTCATCCCTCATTCCTAGCTTTGAATCTCACGCTGTCAGTAATATGGAGATATCAGAGAGCTTAATCCTGCACAATATAAAGATGTGTCATTGGTGGTTGATTAAGATCCTTTGTAAAGGTCCCTTGATCAAGAACATAACTGCTTTCTCAGTCAGTCAGTGTTCTATGACGAGGGTGTGTAGGACAGGGGAAGTAGGTTCTTCCATTGGGCTGACTGGCAGTTGGAACCTTAGTCCACTCAGAGTACAAGGACTGCTGTGTTAGTAGATGGACACCTCGTCTGAAGCGTGCTACTAAGATCTGCTTCAAACATTGAACATATACAATCCTTGCCCTACCCTGATAGTCACAAGATTTTTTACTTGGTGGGACTATGCAGTATGGGCCAAGCCAAATACATCAACCTCATTTTCATAGTCTTTGGGGAGGAGTGGGACCTGAACAATGTGGTGCAGAGAGTGGGACACTCATGTAGAAGAATATTTTTCTAAAACTGTGGAAGTCATGGAAGACTCAGGGTCTGGAATATGAAGTGTTTGTCTACCTAATTTTGAAAGGACAACTTTGTATAAATTAGCAGGGCCCTCTTGTTTAAGGTTAGTCTCAAGCAAGTAAGAGGGCCTTGTTGGATTTCTCCATAATTCTCAGTAGTTCCCAGAGGTCAGAACTGTTCCTTATCTAGAAGTAGCAGGTCTTTAGATTATAGACCTAATGGGGATATAACTTTAATGTTGTATAGTTAAACCAACTTCACACTATTTACAAGACATGTCATACAACACCAAAAACAAGAAATTAGAGTATGTGGAAACTATGCTACTAAAATTAAGCAGCATAAGGAAAATTAATATAAGCCTATAAGTCACAGCTTGACTTCTGTTTCAGGAGCTGACCCAGGGGCAGTGGAGCCAAAAACAATTTTAAGACCTGTTCTGTTCTGACTTGTAAAGGGTATTTGATGTTGTTCCTCCACCACCGTCTCACTTCCAAATTAGTACGAGGGGTTAGGAAAAAGATTGTAATTTTGCCTGATTCATTTCTGCTCTTTGATTCTGGCTTCGGTAAGGTAAGATGTCTATTTTTTGTTAAGTATTCTTGGCAGTTGGCAGTGCATTTCATAGCAGTTTATGTGGCTGCCAGTAATATTTGTGACACTCTGAGGATGGGCACCCGACAAATATGTGCTCGTTAGAAAGCATGCCAGTTTGTAAGTGATGACTTAATTTTTTTATGGACAAGAGTGCTGGTGGTATGGCATTGACATTGACTTATGTCTATTTAATTAAGAGGCAGAAATTTCAAATGTATAATTGTGACATCAGTATACTGGTCTTTGTTTAGAGAGGACAAACACATCAGAACTGTGAAAAATGTCCCTATTTAAATCAGAAAATTCATATTTCTATATTGAAAAAATAGGCATAGTTAAAAGCTTGGATTTGTAGAATTTTCAGCGTAAAGATACAATGTGTTAGACAGTAGGGTGTATGGATAGTATCAAGGTATGGTATTCCCACTTGGCACTGCTAGACACGGGGGGATTACGCAGTCGAATGTAGATGTTGTTGTGGCCAGTGGCAGGGGAGCACTCGTGGTTCAATAAAGCACAAAGTCTGGTGACAGGGCGGTGGGAAAATCCCTACGTTCTGACAGACTAGGTAGGTGGATGCGAGGCCGACAGCAGAGATACTTTCAGAATTAGAGAAAAACTACAAAATTCTAAAAAGATTAGTAAGGAGAAAAGGAACTTCTGAGTAGCTAAAGCACCTAGCATGGGAGTGTTGTTTTGACAGAGCCCCCGAATCTTCTGTATCAAATCTTCTAAGTTCATTTGGGAGCAGGAGAATTTGTTTTTTTGTTTTTGTTTTTGTTTTTTTTACCCATGAGAATGCTTTATGAAGGAGAATTGTAGGAAACTGGAATTATTCTAAAGAAATTTGCTCTAACCTAAACCCGATTAGACTTCATCTGGTCCACAGGATGTCTTTCCCTTTATCCCACTCAGTTACCTTATGATAGAAAGGGTGTCCTCTAGAGGAGCGTGGTGACACATTCACAAATGGGGCTTTGAAAACATTCTCAAAAGTCCCAAAGCCTCTGCCCTTTTTTTGTAGATCTTCAGAGGTGGTGGAGAGCCCACGGCCTCCTTTAGTAACCTTGCCCTTAGTTAAACTCTGTCTGACTGTAAAGATACACTTTTTTTGTGTCTGTCCTAAATCCTTTGTATTATCTTTTGGGCCCTCTTCTTTCTGCTCTATCTTCACAAGGGATGGAAAGCAGCTGGTTGCTATTCTTTGCTTAAGAATCCTTGTATACTTGAAGAAACTGATTAAATCACCCCCTCTGACTTTGGGTTGTTAGATAGAATCATTCCTATCTCTTTAGTATTCTATATGTCTTATTTTCCAAGTCTAATCAGCTTTGCGCCTCTCCTAGAAGCCATCTGTATCCCAGAGCTTGATGCTGTCGTCCGTAGGGTCTGACTAATTCTTTAATAAAAAGAAGATTGTTTTGTGATTCCTAAGTACTTTTTCTTATGAATCTCATTGTCTTGCTTGATTTTTTTAACTTGTAATTTTTAATTGAGCTGTGATTCATAAACCCATTTAAAGTGCACAATTTGGTGGGGTTTTTTTTAGTATATTCACTAGGTGTATAACCATTGCTATGATCTAATTTTAGAATATTTTCATTGCCCCAGAAAGGAAACTTGGTGCCTGTTAACAATCACTCTCCCCTCCCAATTTCTGGCAACCACTGATCTATTTCCTGTGTCTATTGATTTGCAAATTCTGGACACTTCATGTAAATGGAATCAGGCAGTACGTGTTTCTTTTGAGTCTGGCTTTTTTCCTTTTAATGTTTTCAAGATTCATTCATGTTGTAGCATAAGTCGGGACTTCATTCCTTTTTATGGCTGAATAATATTCCATTGTATGGACGACCATATTTTCTTTATTCTTGCTTGCTTGTTAAACTTAGTACATTAGGGCCAAATAATCCATTCTGTTCCTCCTTCAGGGACATTCTGTCAAATTTGAGTTTTTGAACCTCATTTAACTTTTTAATTTTTGATTTTTTAGTTTATTAAGATCCTGTTGAGTCCCCACTTGTACTGCCTAATGCAGTATTAGTTATACATGGAAGAAAAGATCCAAAGCCAGCTTGCAAATCTGCCTAGAACATGACTTGTTCCATTTTTTTGAATAGATATATTTCATTATGTGATGAATATGACAACCCCCTTTCATTCATCAGGGTTTCATTCCTCCCAAGTTTGGACATTCACTAATAGTCTTAGAGAACAATACTTGTCAAAGCATGCTAGCTGGCTTCCTACAGTGGTCCCGGGTGGGGGTGGGCAAGGGTGTTTGATGGCAGATCCTCAGTTATTACAAAACCTCCTTCCTGTCACTGATGGTGATCATTTGTTCTGTCTTCATGAGGAGCAGACACACAGAATCATTTAAAAGAGCTTGATTTACCCCTATGATCACAAGACAAATTTGAGTCTGTGGCTTGGCTGTGCCATCTGCCAGCAGTTGTACCCTGATTGTTGCATCTGTGAAATGGAGGAGTAATACCAACCTTGTAGGGTTTTCATGGTGTTTAAATGGAATAACTTTTGTAAAGCACTTACAAAGAATGCCTGGCATATGTTATGTGCTCAGTAAGTGATAGGTATTATTCTCATGTAGAGTCTTGAGAAACAAATGTTATAGTGGCCCTTGACCTCAAGGAGCTTAGTATTCTAATGGCAGAGACAAAAATGAAAATCAATAATCCTAAATTTTAAGAACAAAATCAAAAACTTAGGAAAACGTACTGAGAAGGCATAGAAAATATAAAACAATATTTTCTATGTCATTTTAGTAAATATGGGGGCTAAGTTTAGAGAAAGTACCACTGATATCAAGAAAGAAATGTTTGTGTTTCTCAAATACCCATATGAGTTGGCATTTCTGTGAAGGCTAGAACTCCATTCTTTGCACCTCACTATGCCTGGAACTACCTCATAAAATGACTCCACAGAGTGGCTATCCAAGAGGTGTTTGCTGAATTGCTGTCTATCACAGCATTCTAGAACCATCCTCGGTTCTTTTCTCACTGTCCATTCTCCCTGGGTGATCTCCTATTTATGTCTGTGGAATCCAGTCTTACCCTGACCAGTCTCACATCTCTGCCGCCGGCCCAGACTTCTCTCTGAAGCTCCAGGCCCATGTGTCCAAGTGTTTGCTGCAGATGTCCTACTCACTACATGTTGTGTTGCTGACAGCAGCTCCAATGCCCAAATCTGAACTGTTAGCCTTTCTTTCCAAAATTACCATCACTCGCATTTTTCCTCTCTTGGTCAGTGGGAAAAATTATCTACGTAGTTGCCTACATCACAATTTGGGACCTTCCCACTCACATCCAACCAAGGATGTTTACATTCCTTTTTTTCCTTCTGGTTCAGGATCCCCTCCAAGATGGAGTTCCTTTCTCATTGCTAATTATCCTTGCCCAGCCCAAGGCCTGATCCAAGATACCCATGTTTTATGTTTTTGTTTTAATATTTTTAAAGTTTATTTATTTATTTTGAGAGAGAGAGTACGCATGTGAGCCGGGGAGGAGCAGAGAAAGAGGGAGAGGGAGAGAATCCCAAGCAGGCTCCATGCTGTCAGTGCAGAGCCTGATGTAGGCCTCGATCTCACAAGCCATGAGATCATGACCTGAGTCAGATGCTTAACTGACTGAGCCACCCAGGTACTCCAAGATACCCATGTTTTCAATGAATGTCTAATGAATAGGCGTTTTTTTCTATAGCTTTTCATTTTTTATTGAAAGGACACACACTCACAAATGTGTATGTGTGTGAGTACATACGTGTAGTGTTCACACTAATCCTTCAAGTTCACCACCTCCTCTCCAGTTCCCCAACTCCCTCATTTGATGGGTGAGAGTCTTAGGTTATGCAGGCCTGCAGGCATATGTCCTTGTTCTGGGCATGTGGATTGAGAATTCTGCCATGATAACTCAAAATTCCTTCTGGCCAGTTAAGCCACATACTCCATGCTGCCAAACCATTCGCAGACATTGCTCAACCATTTTCCTTCTCCTTTGTTAACAAATTTTCAAAAACTAAAAATAATAATAATGATAATAATAATAATAAAGGAAAAAGAGAAAAAACTCTACCCTAAGAAATTATTCTGGCCTTGATAAGAATATAGTTTGGACTCCCAGTTGACCATTTTCCATTCTGTCACTAGGATGTATTTGGAGAACAATAATAAATAACCCCCAAGTCCTGCCATTGTTTCTTTATGGTTTATGTTTCATGCTCTGCTGCTTGGCTGGCAGGGAAGGAGGCTTAGCTGACAAACCCAATTTCTGTAGCTGTGTTGACACCATACGTGATTCAAAGCCACAGTGAAAAATTACTAATCAACCTTGGACACATTTTTTGTTGTTGTTCTTCTTCTTGCTGAGAAACACACATGCACAAGCAAAGAAGTCCCATGTTTGCCAAGTGGGACCAAACTGTCCTTGTGTGGAATGAAAAAAACTTGTGGAACTGTAGTGGGTGAAATGATTTAAACCATAAAAAGCAAATGACTCTGTTTCCCTGGATTGCTTGGCCTTTTAAGTGCCTCCTTTGATGCAGTCTCCATCCTGCACGAAGCCTGTTGTGTTAATTAGTTATTTTCTTATCCTGAGATTGTACTGAAATGGCGTGACTCTGTTAACAGTACTTAGATGACTTCTCAAGGACAGCTTTTAGTTGGAAAAACTATTGCAAAAATAGCATCTCTCCAGAATCCAGTTTTGTTCTTTCCCAATCACTCTCTAGGCCAATGTCTCATTAGCTGTGTAATTGATGCTGTTCTGCCTTTCTTGGCTCAACACTGCTTCTGCCTGGTATATGTTCCTTCAGCTTGAGTGTCTGCCAAAATCCTACTCCTTCTTCAATGTCCAACTTAAATGTCACCTACTCTGAAAAGTCTTTCAGGTTCATACTATGCTTTTTTCATATTCTGTCCTGTCTTCTGGGTACGTAGTGTATGCATAGAAGGTGTCTGGTAAATATTCATTAAGTTGATGTTAATATATGGCTCAGGAGATTGCTAATTTTATACTACCACAATCTTGGTTTTTTATGTAAACAATAAAAACGTCTTAAAAAGCTATAGTTTTAAAAGCCTTAATAGCATATGCAGAAAACACAGGAGAAAGGTACATTTGTTAAAGAAAAAAAATTTAGACACACTGTTGAGCAATTTAGAAAAAATTTTTTTTTCCTAAAATATTGTACATTTAGAAGGACTGTACAAAGAAATAGAAAACAATATAGTGATGATACACGGTAACTAAATTGTGCTTTGGCAATTCATTGCTTCTAGATACCACTGACTTACCTATACAAATGCAGGAACAAGGATGCACAAAACCTAACCCTACCTGTGTTCATATTTAATACACATTTTAGGATTCCTTTTCAGCTAATTTATTTTTCTTACGTTTTACCTGGGTTCTTATTAAAGTTCGTTCTCCCTTATTAATAACTCCTCATTAAAGTTAGTAGTTAGAAATATGCCAGGAGGTAGGAGATAGCCAGTTCACATTTAAGTTTGCTGCAGAAAAGCTGCAAAACATCTACTTCCAGCCTAAATTGGGTGGCCTATAGTTTTACCAACCAAAGCATGGTCATGGAATGCTAACTGAGGTAACCATCCCATAGGAACCGTGACACAATTCATTCACTGGTCAACATTCAGGACCGTAGTTGGAAATCATGCTTGGTTCTGTGACTTGTAATCAACAGGGAGGGGTTGAGTTGAGAGGTGGCTGAGAGTTTAGCCACAAAGGTGATTAAAGCATTGGGAATGAAGAACTAGGAGGGAATTTAGAGAAACTGGGATTAGTCAGCTTGGGAGGAAGGGAGGATAAAAGATAATTTAATAGCAATCTTTGCATACATGAAGATCCTTAGCAGAACATAGTGTTTTCCATCTCACCTGAGGACAACGCAAGAGGCTTAAACTATAGCTTGAAGGATTTGGGACATAAGGAAGTATCTAGTAGCAAGCAAAACTGGAGTAGACTACTGAGCAATATAGAATTTCCATCTCTGAGGATTAAAAACTATATACTCTATTCTCTGTGGGTGTTTTGAGATGAGTCTTGCTCGATGACAATGGCATAGATTTGATGGCTTCCCAGAATCCCATCAGTCATGTGGTGTTTTTATTTTTAAAAGCTCCTTATGGGCCGCAGGAGAGAAGCAAGTAGACCAGTCAAGTCAGAAAGTGATAGAAGAAAGGGCACCAGGCTGAGAATTCAGGGAGCTTGATTGTTGTCTTGGGTGTGTGGTAATTAATTGGGTGATTTTGTGTTTATCACTTAACTCCTCTGTGCTTGAGTTTTCTCATCTGTAAAATGAGGGAACCCAGCTAAATGACTTAGAATGGAGTTTAAAAGATGGGAAACATCGCATTTAGTAAACATAGGTTAAGAGCCTTCTCTGGGCCAGCCATTGAGCAAAACCCCTTTACAAATTATCTCATTTCTAGATCATCCTATCCAACCCATTTTACAGATAATCGCACAGAAGGCCAGAGAAACTAAGTGACTTACCAGTTTATACAGCTGCTCTCAGAGCTGGGTAGACCCTAAATCTTTTGACTGCCAGGTCAGTACTCTTTCACTGAGCTGGGCCTTTGATAATCATGTTCTGATATAGTATTTGAGATTCTTTACTACTTTTTTTTTAACCTTCACTTCCCTTTTCTTCTTTGCAGAAATGTTTATTGTGCCCTATTAATATGGCACTGTGCTGGGTGCTTGTCAAAAAAGTGGAACTTTGGGAGTGCCTGGGTGGCTCAGTTGGTTAAATGTCCAACTCTTGATTTTGGCTCAGGTCATGATCTCACATGAGATGGAGCCCCACATCAGGCTCTGCGCTGACAGCATGGAGCCTGCTTGGGATTCTTCCTCTCCTTCTCTCCTTGCCCCTCTTCTACTTGTGCGCACGCTTTCTCTCTCTCTCAAAACAAATAAATAAACTTTTAAAAAAGGAACTTTGTTGGAGTCTTCAAGGATTTTTAATTCAAAGAAAAAGAGTTTCAGATAGTGAAAGAGCCTTTTGGATTTTTCCAGGCATGTAGATACCTTTAATGGTGTAATAATGCCTCTCTTGTCCCAAGTCTGTGGTCAGAGGCAGAGTAACAAGAGGAAAGGGTGTATGTCCTCCAAGCCTTCATAAATTTTTCCTTCCTTTCTCCAGACAGCCCCTTCTCCTTTTTCTCTCTCCTCCCAGACCTCTGATATGGGCCCCAATGTGACTGAAACATAAGTGGAACTTTCCCAACTCCTAAGACCAGATTCTGGAGCCCCAGGACTGTAACCCCTCCCTGCCCTGGGGCCCAAGTCTGTAGACAATCTTTTAGTCTCCATGGATTTGAATCCCTACTCTGCCAATTACCAACTGTTGACCTCAGATAAGTTATTTAAAACTTCTGTGAAATGGAGATAACAATACCGATATCTACCTCAGAAGGTGTTGTAAAGATTAAGTGAAACAATACCGGTGAGACTATGATTATTACTAAGAAAGCAGTAAGTGTTACCACTCAATTAGTTTTAGCACTTTTCATTTCCCAGACAGCAACACTACTCTCATCTCCTTAGCAATGGTCTCTTCAACCTAGTTCTGAGGAGACCAGACACCTCATAGGTCCTGTCATTTAACCTGTGCTTTTCTTCCTGAAGGTTAGTCTACTAGGGTGTATTTGTTTGGGGATGGTAAACAGATTGCTTATGTGTTCAGATTCTATAGTCTGACCAACCTAAGTTCAAATCTCTAATGTTTAATTGGAAAAACTTTCTTTTAAGTATGGTAGACACCTTTAGGTAAAGGCTTTGTAACATGTCTGCTGGGAATTATGTATTTAGTTCTGTTCCTATAGAATTGTTCAGGTTGTATGATTATGCCATTAATTATTATTGGTGACAGTATTGGTAGATATGTATTAGGAGCCTCCTCTGTGTCAGCTGAGCTAAATTATTTGCATGTATTATATCTAATTTTTATAATAACCATGTAAAGGAAATGGTCTCATCCCATTTTAGAGATGCAAAAAGTGGAGACCAAGGGAGGGAAAGTAACTTGTCCAAGGTCGTGAGCTAGGAAATGGCAGAATCAAAATTTAAATCCAGGTCTCTCTAGTTCGAAAGTCCAATGCCTGTGATTTTTTTTTTTTTTTTTTTTTTTTTTTAACCTTAGCTCCCTTTTTACCATCTGTGGTAAGACTAGAGGTCTTACCTCTGGGCTAGGAATAGGTTAGGTCGTAATGGCTTCTTGACTTTACTGGGAATGGTTTCTAGGCCTTATCTAGAAATGTTCCTTATTGCTGGCAAAACAATTCACATACTGCTTAACTGATATTGAACCATTTTTCTTACTAGGAATGCACAACTTTACTTCCTGTTTTGTCTCAATTCTCTTGCCTTTACCACAGTGTGAAAATGCATTAAAACACTGAGAGGTGTTATTTTTAGAAACCAACTCTCTTTGATTTTTTTTTAAAGGAAATTATTTCTGTTTATCATTTTGTGTCTCCCTGTAGCAGCTCCTAGCATATCAGACATGTTTCATAAATTTGTGTGCAATGGAATGAATCAATGAGATTTTAGTAGCTTTCTTTCAAAGCACTTGATATAATAAAATAAGGTCTGGAGATGAGTCAGATAATCTGTGCTCTAGATTTAGTCTGGCTGCTGTGTGACTTATATCAAGTAACTATTTCTTGATTGGCCCTCACATGCAGTTTGACCTTTGCAAGATGATGGAATTTAATCTAAGTGATTGCTAAGTTCCCTTCCAGGTGTCAACTTTTGTAGCTTTCTATAGACTATGAATGTGGGCATAAAGTATGATTAGCTCAGTGACTTATCCGAACCCTAGAAACTTACAAATTTGGGAAGCCTTAATGTATTCTAAAAATACTACAGAAATTCTAAACTTACAGATAGGTTCCAAAAGACTACTTGCTTCTAAGCCCAAAAGGTACCATCCCTGCCACAGCTAATATCATCTTTTGCTGATGGGCTAAGTTGATGGAGACATAGCTTTATATTTTTGAAAATTTATAAATCGAAAGTGTACACAAACATCTATGGACAGCTGAGAAGTAATTATTCTTTCTTACATTGAGTTGTTATATTTAAATCTTTTATATTGACTTATGGTTATCATGCTGGCCAAGCTAACATGTTTTAATGGCCAGGAGCTGGAGAAGCTAGTCACTATTGGCCTAATTGTTGTATTCTTGGCTTACCATATGGGATTCTTGGCCGTTAGGCGTTCTTCTAAAACTTTCTGGGAGGGGCTTTATGGATAAGATGTGCAATACATTGCACTTTAGAATGGTATATGATAAGAACCAAGGTGATGAAATAATATTTGAGACTTCTGGATATTTCTCAGTGTAGGTAAGAAGTAGCATTGTATAAGATGCCTCTGGCTTACTCATCTCCACAGTGACAGGAATTGTCATTTTCAAGGTCTCCTATGCTGTGGGATGAGAAAGAAGTGACCCCATGGAGTAGGTATCTACAATAAAATCTGGGTTAATCTGCTCACAGCTCATTTCAGAGTAGAGCCCTCTCCGGATTGTTGGGAGTAACTAGGCCCCAGTCTCTAGTCCTAGGCTCAGCTATATTCCGGCAAGGCCATTGGCATATGCTGAACAGTGTTTCCTGTGTAGTTGGTCAGTCACCCTGTCTCCAGACAGAGAGACTGACCCTGAAAACTGTAACCAATAGGGCAAGTATCCCACTTCCAGTGCAGGGCTTGCCATATGCCTTTTTGGTTAGACAAGCCTTTAATTCAGGACCAGGATCAGATCTGTGTTGTAGATCAGTTGTATCTGTGTGTCCCAACCAGCTCTTTAGATTGCCTCACCGATAGATTAATGGCTTAGGATTTGATAGAATGGTTGTGACCGCTTTCTGGTGCCATCACAGGCCAGACCACATCCTCATCTTGCACTAAAATTTCAACTTTGACTAGGTTGAAACAACACATATCATTTCTAGCACAGCACTGCATTCTACCCCTGCTCTTCAGAATAGGTTAAACTTTTTCAACTGGATATCCAGGGCTAAGAAGGCATAAAGAATGGGCCTGTATCCAGTTGAGAGGTTTTTACAAAAGACATTGAATTGTGGGACAGTCTTACACAGGTGACTTTTTGATTCAGCATAATGTGGATTGTATTTACTGAGACTTTTTGATTACAAGCAACAGAAACTAACTCTGGCTAACTTAAAGGAAAAAAAACAGCAATGTTTGAGTAGATATGGAGTAGGTCATAGAATTGAAGGAAACGTAAAGCAAACAAATTTCAATTAGGACAGCTCTAGAAATACAAGAAACAGAAACTAATAGACAGTCACATCATAGTACCACTTCTGGGATGAATCCACTCCAGACATTTTCTGATCTTTATTGTTTAGCTAATTATTCAGATCCCCAGGAGAGTGTCTGATTGGCTGGCTTGGGTTATAAGCCTACCCCTTGGCTGTGATGAGAGTGACTGACTTCAAACAAATCAGCAAGACAGATATTTCTGCTTCTATAGGCCAAGGGATTTATAACAAGAAGCCATATTGTGGGTAGTAGATTATAATAACAAAGGGGATTTTAAAATAAGGATGACACATTGAGTTGGAATGTTTTCTCATCTGTATTTACTTATTCCTAAATATATTCCTTCATGCTTTCTTTCTCAAGTGGACGACCAGCTGCCGCCACCTTTTTCTTGTCTCTTTGCTTCTGTTCCTGATTTCTTTCTTTTCCTGAAACGCTCTACTCTACTCTAATCTTGTGTTTTCTCTCTAAATCTTCTTGTCTCTAACCCTATTTCATCTCTCCCTTTCTTTTCCTTATTTGGTCTTGTAGTCCATAACTTCTGTTCCTTTTCCTGAAATTGCTTTTTTTTCTCCTCATCCAAATCAACATCCTAGTGCCCTACTCCCAAGTTTTTATCTCTTCACTGTTAATCTCCAAGGTGTTTTTATTGACCTGTGGCCCAAAAGGCACAATCCCCAAGGGTCTTGTCTCCAGGCCAGTGGTGTGCAAACCAGCAGCTCTCATTGCTCAACAAGTGCCCTGTGATCCATGAATCAATGGGTAAGAATCCTGCTGGTGAAAGTTTACATAGATATGTTTTGTATGTACATATGAGATGTGCGACAGCATTCGAGCAACCAGTTTGCTCAATGGAGAGATACTTGGATTTTTTTTCTGGCAAGGAAGAGAGTTAAGCAGAAAACCTTTCCCTGAATTTATTTCTGTACTAAGTTAATGGACAAGATCCTAAGAAGTTGCATAAGGAAAATGGATTATATTAAAGAGAGAAACTAGGACTGGAGACCAGTAAACAATTAGGCATTAGTATTTCCTGCTGACACATTATTGACAGCAGACACAAAGAATGTATTATGGATGCAGTGATATAACAGAAAGCAGAACCAGGAAAGAGATGGCAATAAATGGTAATAAAATCCAAGTGATTCATATGTTTAAGTGAAAGAAAGGAGAAAGAGTGCTGTGTACATATGTGAAAGAGCAAGAAGATGGAAATGGAGATATGCTGGTGGAAACAAATCAATCAGAAATTTCAGAAGCTGTCCTTGCATTAATACAACATTACATGTTAAACATGAAACAGGGAATATGCAATTATACTCCTCAGATGCAGTATCTATACTTTGGAAAAGTAAAAGCCAGACAATATTAGAGTAGTATTTTTAAAAAAACTAATTTCAAAGATCAAGTCATTGATAAAAGGAAATGGAAGAATTCTAATAGATGAAATGAAGAACAGTGGTAAGTGGTACAAATCTTGAGCAGATTTTAAATGGTACTACCAGTTTAACAATCGTCAAAAAAGGAAAGCAAGATGGTACTATATACTTTGAGTGTTGGCGGATCAACCTGGCCTAAAAAAGAGCAGACCTACCTGCTGTTTGCCAAGAACTGTGCTAGGTGCTTTATATGCACTTCTAATTTAAGCCTCACTATACATAAAAGTGAAGCCAAAGACGGAGAATGATATCCATTGGGAGGAAAAAAGCAGAGGGAATTTTCTGAGCCAGTTCCAAAGTCATAACACCGAGGGGGAATAACTTGGTTTTGTCAAGTCAGAGTGAAAAGCCAAAGGCAGCAGACATAGGATATTGTCAGAGGTAAATCACCCAGCCCAGATTGTTTTGTCTTTATTGCAAGGTCAGAGGACTGCAGCACGCTGGCCACATGTTTTCAACCATGGAAATCCCCTAACTTTCCAATGGCTGTGATCCCATAGTTCTGAAGTTTTACTCACAGGATGGCTCTCTTCCAGCTTTCAAATCTCTCCAAGTTGATTAATCATTTTTTTCTTCTGACTCATTCAGGCCTCTAGAACATAGCTGTAGGTACTGGATGGGCTGTGTAGATCAAGGAGGTCAGATAAATTGGCTTGTTAGTCTATAGAAAAACCTAGAAGATATTGCCAGAACATTTAAGCAAAACATTTAACTGTCCTCAGATGCTAGTATGTGGGCTAAGGCCGAAGGCCATTGGCTTAATCATATGTTTGAAGCAGGATGGTTTCATGTATGCTGGTAAACCTGGGTATGTGTGGGTATTGTAGTTCTTAATGTAAGGTTAAGTATCGTGGGCCACTCAGCCAGGAAAATTCCATTATGGCAGCTTATTTTTATATTTACTTAGATGGACCATGGGTCAGATCAGAACCCCCTAATATTAATAACAGCAAACATATAGTGCTTATTATTTGTCAGGTACTTTACTAATTGTTTTCCTTAAGAGACTATAGTCACAGGACTGAAAGGTCAGTTCTTGTTGTCTAAGCCAAGACCATATATATTGATTACATTATTTCACCTGGCTAATATTCCTCATCATGAAATTTATTTTAGAAGAAATGTTTATTTCATTTATTTTATTTTTATTAAAAGATTTTTAATGTTTGTTTATTTTAGAGAGAGAGACACACACACAGAGTGTGAGCAGGAGAGGGGCAGAGAGAGAAGGAGATGGAATCTGAAGTGGGCTCCAGGCTCTGAGCTGTCAGCACAGAGCCTGACACTGGGCTCCAACTCACCAATGGTGAGACTGTGACCTGAGCCAAAGTCAGATGCGTAACCAACTGAGCCACCCATTCACCCTGAAATGTTTATTTTTAAATTCACGATTATATTTTTAAATTATACTGGAAAGTCCACTTCTCTTGCTTTTGTAGTGTTTTAATTTCCTGGTTTATTTGTTCAATTCACAGACATATATTAAGTACCCAAGTGTTCTGGTCACTGAGACATCACCCTGACGTGAAGTTATACATTGTGTTAGTGCTTTGTGATTGGTATGAGCAAAATACTTGGGAAAGCACAGAGGAAGCAACAAATATTTATACAAAGGAAACACTTGAGAACTTCAAGAATATATAGAAATTGTCCAGATGGACAAAGGGGAGAGGAATATCCTCGACTGAGGGAACAGCGTGTGTAAATGCAAAGAGCTATGAAGAGCATAGCATGTTTAGGATAGAATAAGGCATTTTTTAAAGATGGGGCTGTGGCCAAAAAAAAAAAAAAAAAAAAAAAGATGAAACAGGGCAAGTTAGGGTATGCTTGTGATGCACCTTGTATAGCATACCAAGGCGTATCCTATAAGCCCTGGAGGGGCTAGTGGAGGCTTTAAAGAAAGAGTCACTTGATTTGATTATGTTTTCAGGAAGGAAATTCTGATAGCAGTGTGGAGTGGGAGAAGAGGGTAAGCAAGGGACTGGCTAGAAAGCTGTTGCATAGTCTAGAAGGGGCAGTGGGGGTTGGAGGAGCAAAAGTAAGGGGATGGAATTGAGATGCATCTCAAAAGTCAAAAGGGCAGACTGTAATGAATGACTGGTTAGATATAGGGCTTGAGGTTTAGATGATGACCCAGGCAAGGGATTTGAGGTCTCTGGATGGATCATGTCACTTTCATTGAGAAATTCGGAGGTAAAGCAGCCTTGGGGAGTGATGAGGTCACTTTGTGACATGTAGAGTTGAAATTCAGGTGCTAATGAGGTGAGACCTTGACATAGAGAGGTCCATTGGGCTATCATAGCATGGGTCAAGAAAGAGAACAGCTGAAAGGCACCTGAAGTGTGGAAAGCTGATTAGATCAATGAAGCAGAAGAGAAAGGGGGCCAGTAGAGAGTATATTCTGTTCAGATTGTGGGTCAGGAACCTATTCATGCTGTGTACAGAGTTTTAGGAATCACTAATTGGGTGTTTCACAACCAGGTTTGTTGTTCCTATGCAAGACACACTTTGGTTTCTGTTATTTTTTACACATGACTAATAACTTTTTTAATGAGGTTGGCAGACTCAGTCAAAGGCTAGCAGGACACCGACCCCCTGTAGGCTGTTCTCTGTATGTGCTGTTTTGGGGAGGGGTTGGAGAATTGTTCTTAGGGACCCAGAAACACATGTTCCCACTCCGCTTTCCCTGGCTGACCTGGATTCCAAACAACTGCGGGCCCTCTGGAGATTTGCAGGCGTCTACACAAAAGGAGTGTCATTTGTATGCAGCCCCTTAACTAATTGTAACAGTCTGTTCCTGAAGTCTCTGAGAAAGCACACAAATTGGTTCTCCAGTACTTGTTCTTTTTCAAGGACACCTGTATGACCCTTTGTCAAATCAGCTGTCCCCTCCCCACTTTATTCACCTGCTATTTCAATTATGTGAGCAGTGATGTATCTGCTGCAAAAACTCCCTGTTCTGGGTAATTTCTTCAGAAGAGAATTATTGAAAAAAGTATTTCTGTTTTTGAGCCAACTCAGGGATTTAAATCTCTTCCAGCCTGCAGAGCACCTGGAGTCAAGTGTCTGTTCCCTCTTGACTCAGGAAGAATGAGTTGCATCTTGAACTGAAGCTCATAAGCACATTTAGGAACTATGGGCCTATTTCCTCCTGCTGTTCACTGCAGCAATGCAAAATAAGTGAATTCAGATAGTCCACAGCCCGTCTTAAGTATCATAAGAGGGGGCCCAGCAGTGTGCTGGAACTTAGGAGCCCGGTTGTGATGCCATATGTATCACTGTCTTAATGCAGGCTGCTGGATCCACCTCCCTCCCAAGTGCCATGCTTCCCATTTGCAATGATAATTGACTTACCATGACTTTTTCTCTTGTTTCGCATTGCCCCTAACTTCTAGTGCCTTACACCTAAGAGGCCGATGATAAATATTTGTCAACTGGTTAGATTTTCCAAGTTGTTAGAATATGAAGGCCTCTGAGCTCCTTGAATGTGATCAACTTTACTAACGGCAAAGAAAAGGTGCATGTATTGATTCAAGGTCACAAGCTGGCAATCATGGCATCCACTGGCCCACAGACACATTTTACTTTGATGTCTCGATGATGTCTTTAACAAAATATGAATTCAGGGGCACATGGGTGGCTCAGTTGGTTAAGCGTCCAACTTCGGCTCAGGACATGATCTCACGGTTCATGGGTTCAGGCCCTGTGTCAGGCTGTGTGCTGACAGCTCAGAGCCTCGAGCCTGCTTTGGATTCTGTGTCTTCCTCTCTATCTCCCCCCACTTGCACTCTGTCTCTATCAAAAATTAATAAATGTTAGAAAAAATAATATATGAATTCAGTGTCAGTATTAAAAAATAGAGACTTATATAAAAATCCAGGTTTTTGATTTCTGAAAATTGGAAGACCTACAACATTGGGCTATGTTGCCCTTTAGAGTGGGCATGCCTCCCCATTTGCCAAAGCCCTCACCACTCCCTACTTTTCTTACACTTGACCCACCTTGCTTATGTTTCATGTCTTGCCTCTGTATGTAGACTTTTCTTTGTAGGCTCTACTAGCAAAATTATTTAGAACTCTTAAAAATTAGGATGATGTTTTTAAAATTTACTGTCTTTATTGAGATATAATTGAGATAATAATTTGTATACCGTAAAAGTCACCCAGGTGAAGTGTAAAATTCATTATTTTTTTATTTATTCAGAGTTGTGAAACTATTGCCACTATTGCGTTTTTAAAAATTTTCACCCCAAAAAGAAATCCAGTACCCATTAGCAGTTATTTCCTTTTCCCCCACCCCCACCCTCTACCCTACCCCTAGGCAACCACTGATACACTTTCTCTATCGATGGAGCTGGGTTGTTTCTACTTTTTATTTATTATAAATATGCTGCTATCAACATTTGTATTCAAGTTTTTGCAAAGACATATGTTTTCATTTCCCTTGGGAAAAGTGGCAATGTTGGGTCTTATGTTAACTCTATCTTTTAGCATTTTGAGGAACGGCCAAATTGCTTTCCAAAGTGGCTGCACCATTTTAACATTTCCATCATCAATGTATGAGGGTTCCAGTTTTTCCACATCCTCACCAGCACTTTTTATTGTCAGTGTCGTAGCTGTGATAGTTGTTGTGAATTACATTTCATTGTGGATTTGTGTGTGTGTGTGTGTGTGTGTGTGTGTGTGTGTGTGTGTTTAATAAAATAAAATTCTTTACTTTTTAGAAGGAAATGTTGCTGATAGATTATGCTAACCTTACTTATCACTGGAACTTTCAGCTTGGTTTCAACTCTTTTTTTTTAAGTTTATTTATTTATTTTGACAGAGACAGAGACAGCCTGAGTAGGGGAGGGGCAGAGAGAAAGGGAGAGAGAGAGAGAATCCCAAACAGGCTCTGTGCTGCCAGCACAGAGCCCGATGTGGGTCTTGAACTCACGAAATCATGAGATCATGACCTGAGCCGAAACCAAGAGTCGGATGCTTAACCGATTGAGCCACCCAGGCGCCCCTGGTCTCAACTCTTATAGTCAGACCACATCAAGTGATGCAGTATACCCTGGGCTGTGGTCTATGGAGCCCTCATGAATGGGATTAGTGCCCTTATAAAGGAGCCCCCAGGGAGCTCTGTGGCTCTCTCTGCCATGTGAGGTTACAATGAGAAGAAGGCAGTCTGAAGCCTGGAAAAGAATCAGAACTCACCCATGCTAGAACCCTGGTCTTGGACTTCCCAGCATCCAGAACTGTGAGAAATACATTTCTATTGTTCATAAGCTACCCAGTTAACTGTACTTTGTGACAGCAGTCCGGGCAGACCAAGACACTGACCTCCAAGGAACGAGGCAGTTGTCCTGCTCCAGACTTAGGTTCTACTTCTGCCCAAAAAACCGTAGTTCTCCATAGTCCTTTTTTTCCTTTTTCTTTCACTGAGCTCCAGGACCCCACTCTCATATCCAATGTTGATATATTTTCTTCATCTCACTACTCTCTTCTTTTGTCCACTGCTCTCTGTCTTCTTCCACTCTTTCTCATTTCTACCTACCTATCCCGGCAGCCCCACCCAGGAGAACTGATTCAGGTCTGAGACTCTGGAGATCTCTTTTCTTTTTTTAATGTTTATTTTTATTTTTTAGAGAGAGACAGACAGACAGAGAGACAGAGCATGAGTGAGGGAGGGGAGAGAGAGAGGGAGACACAGAATCTGAAGTAGGCTCCAGGCTCTGAGCTGTCAGCACAGAGACTGATGTAGGACTCGAACTCATGAACCACGAGATCATGACCTGAGCCAAAGTCAGATGCTTAACTGACGGAGCCACCCAGGTGCCCTTCTGGAGATTTCTTTGATATCATCACCAGACAGAAGAATCCCCTGTGGCCCCTTTGTTCAGCAGAATCTGATATAATCCTCAGATATTTCAACAATCTCATTTCAAATGTTCGGTTCCATTTTCCCCTTAAATATACTTTACTGACAAGGTTTGTAGTTGAGAAATTTTGGCCTCCCCAAGTATAATTCAATATCTGAGTAAAAAAAAAAAAACAAGGTCTCAGGTTGCATGTGCAAAAGCTACATTCGCCACATTGTTCTGGCCCGCTGTATTTCTTATTTTTACGCAGTCTGCCAGGCCACAGTCTGACCATGAGAGCATCCATGGAGGCATCTGGAGCAGAAAGACCTTTTGGCTAAGTGTGACACTGAAATTGTGCAGGAACCCCCAGCCCCTCTTTATCAGCAGCAGTGGTTTTTATAGGGCACCCTTCATACCCTGGGTGTTATATCTGCGATAATAAAGACTGCCTCGGATCTTTAGTTTCCTTCATCTCAGAACAGGCCTTGTTGTATATATTTAGAGCCACAGCCCATGCCTATTCTGTCTGTAATGAGTGGGATGACTTAAAACAGCACCTTTCACCCCAGGATCTGGAAACCTTTAACAGCTTCAACTCCACACTTCTTACACAACCACTTAAGGATGGACAGACAATAAACAGGACCTTCTGGTGACTGTCTGCTCAGGGAGAATGGAGAGAAAAAGAAGATGGTGTGCACTAGCAGCATAAGCCTTTTTCTCTCAGGCCACTATGACTTCAAACTCATGTGAGGGTCTAGTGTCCTTTTTCTACAACATATGTATAATCAATGCATATGTATAATCAATACATATGCTTACCTAATACCTCATTGCAAGTGCTTTACTCATCAACTGCTAGAAGGTAAAATGGTCATAAAGGATGATTATTTCTCTAAATACAGAAGAAGTTAGAGGTTTCAACTGGCACAGGAACTTGCTCTTTATGGTGAGTCACTAATAGAATAAAGACAAAGTGTCCAGAGTACAAAAGGCCTCTTGTTTTCATGTGGCCTAATATTTTCTCACATCCCTGTGTTCATTTACTTCTCAAGGAAACAGACTGTATTCTCATAGTTATCCCAACTCACTCACTCATAGGTAAGGCCAGAACTCAAGGACTTTACCCCATGAACACTTGCCTTGATGTTTTTCTTTCTGTAGATTCCTAGAACTGTTTTATGTTTTTCTAACTGAAGCTATCAGAGAAAGCTTATTGATCTTACCTTTGTGTTGGATAGGATGGTAAGAAGCTGAGAAGGAAAAACAAAGGAACTAGCATTTGCTTTGTCTCAGGCACTGTGTTGGTCACTTTACATGTTAAACTAAAATGAAACCTAATTCCTAGGTACCATGTCTGCTAAGAAAAGCGATTCCAGTGAGCTTGCCATCTTTGCACGTTTGTCATGTGTTCTGTTAACCCGTAGCTGTTCATATGGGATCATGGTTTTAACCTCAGAGATCCACCAGGGCCCTTTCTATGACATCTTTGTGTCTTTCCCTTTAAATGGGGCTCAAGTAAAGCATAAGAGACTGTTAAAAACTGAGAACAAACTGAGGGTTGATGGGGGGTGGGAGGGAAGGGAGGGTGGGTGATGGGTATTGAGGAGGGCACCATTTGGGATGAGCACTGGGTGTTGTATGGAAACCAATTTGACAATAAATTACATATATTGAAAAAAAATAAATAAATAAACTTGGGGGGAAAATAAATAAATAAATGGGGCTCAAGTACATTGACAAACCCAAATGGCATGTTCTTGCCTCTTGTAAGCTGCTATTTGGTGTTGGGACCCAGCATGGACTTTCTTTTCCTCTCTTCGTTTCTTTCTCTCTCTTTTTGTTCTTCCTTTGTTATGACAAAAACATATTTTTGCTCTTTTAAAATATCAATCATAATGTCATAAAGAAAATATTCGGTTTCATCATTTTGACTAAGTCTAATAAATATAGGTTCTATGTAAATTTAAATTCTTTTGAGTCTCATATTTTATTTTTTAAAAATTTGTTTCTGCCCACCTCCTTCCCACCCGACCCGAGGCAGCCCAGCCCATGTGTATTTCCCCACCGGTCAAAGACTGTCACATGGTTCCCCTACCCCATCTTGTCTCTCTCTTCATGAATTCTGGGTTCACAATTCATATTCCACCCCCATCACTTCTGCACTGTGTGAATCTTGGGCACACACTGCCTCAGTTTCACTACTGAAGAACACTCGTTGGGCTATTATCAGGATTAAATGACCTGGTAGTGTCAGTCCCATCTCCCGATTCCCCCTGCTTCGGTCTACCCTGCACAGCTAACAGATCAGTTTGTCTCAGCCTGGCCGTGCCTTGCCTCTGAAGCTCCTCTGGGTCCTACCTCCTGTGCCTTGGCTCTGAGGTCCTTCCAGGCCAGTCTGCCATACTCTTCCAAACCTGTCTCTCACTACTCCCCAGCATAAACTCCCATCCTCCAGCTGGCCTGGCCTAGTCATCATTCCCTAAAGATGAATTTGCCTTCTACACATTACACTTGGCTTAGTCCATCCCATTTGCCCTGGGTGACTTTCTTTTCTCATATTTGCTCATCAAAAATCGCATTACCCATCACTAGCTTAGAGAACAGAAGTGACCTCCAGTCTCTGAACTCCTGGATAGTGTGCTAGATGGTACTTGTCTCCTGGAAAATGAAGATAATAACACACCTCATTTCCCCTTCTAGACTGTAAGCCCCATAAAAACGGGAAATCTACTTTTTCTTACATGTCAGTGTTTAATGAATATTGAACAGATAAATAATAAAGCTCTCTTTGCCACCATTTTGTCTTCTCAGTTTGAATTGGATTGCTTCCTCTAATGTCCAAACAGAGGAAGATAGAGTGTGTGTGCAATCGGGATTCTGCTGTACTTCATCAACACACACTTTTTGAGTGCCTCCTAAATGTTAGAAACGGTGCTAATTGCTGGCATTAAAAATAAGAATTATAGCTACTATTTACTGAGGGCTTTCTAGGTGCTAGACACCATGCTAAGTAAGTAATTTTCACAATTTCTTACTGAATACTCACGACAACCTTATGAGGAAGATATTGTCAGTGTATTGTCATGTAAGCAATAGGTCAGAGAAGTCAGTAACTTGTTCACGTTCGCCCAGCTCTAGTCAGTGGGAGAGCCGGGATTTGAACCCAGGTTGTCTGCCCCACAAATTTGTGCTCTTAACCGGATAAATAAGATATAGTTCTGGCTTTTGAGTTACGGGGTGTCCAGTAGTGAAGATATGCGAGCTGGTCTACATCTTCTCTGACTTCATCTTGGAACACCGTACTTCAGTCACCTGGCCTTCCCACTGTCCTTTCAGCATGCCAGACTCATTCCTGCCTCAGGACCCTGGCATTGCAGTAGTCCATTCTCACCTGGAATGTTCTCAACCCTGATCTTCACAGCTGGCATGTCTCATCACCTTGACTAGAAAGTCATCTTCTAGAGATTTCCCTGAACTTCCCAGCTAAAGTAGCACTCTTCTTTCCCACCTCTCCCATACACTCTCTACCCTGATTGCCCTGTTTTATTTTTTTCTGGCGATTTATCACTGTGTGAATTGAGCACATATACTTGCTTGTACATTCACTGTCTGTTTTCCCTGCTGGAATTGAAGCCCAGCGGTGGCAGGGATTTACTCAGCACTGAATTCCCAGTATTGAGAACAGGGCCTGGCACATAATAGGTGTTTAATAAATATTAGTTATATGTTGAGTGAATGAGTGAAGTTTGGAGCAGATAACTGTTTCAGGTTGCATTCTGCAAAAAGAGGATATGGGGTAGACTTTGGGTGCAAGATGTTGCAGGGATCAACACTTGTGAAAGGAAGGGAAAGGAGCAGGATTGAGCCAGAAGGAGGAACTAAGCTGTGATACAGATCCAACAGAGTTTCAGCCAATCCTGTGGCAAGTTCTATACTGCCTAAAAATAAAGTACTCCCCCCCCCCACCCACTAGACTAATAAAAAACTAGCATTATAGTTTAAAATCAGGTTTACTCTAGAACTTGCTGTGGCCTTTATACCCACGCCCTCCCCCACTGTGCCTCTTAGTTAAAGGATGTGATCTACTCCTACAAGGGTATGACCTTGGGCAAGGAGGTCCTCTAAAACTGAGGCTGGCAGTAAAGGAGTTGATATTGAGGCTGTCTGCTGACATTGACCCCATGGCTGTATGGCAAGTCTTTCCTTGAAGGGGCCTTTGGGTAATGCACTTTAATTTCTGCCAGTTAATGATACCATAAGTTGTATGTACCTTAAGCATCATTATCACTGTTTTTAAGATGTGGTCTTCAGAATTAATTTATATCTAAAATCTGGGACTATATACCAGAAATTTTAAAGCAAATTTGTTACCTTTAACAATCATTGCTTTGATTCACATATGATAATCGATGACATTTCTTTCAGCTTTTTTTTTTTTTTTGTAGCCATAATATCTGGTATTATAATTTTTGGAAATGCACCAAAAACTTACCTAGAATTATCATGCCTAGTGACATATCTTCAAGGTGATTGCATTTAAGAAAAAAATGTTGGTTTATTTATTTATTTTGAGAGAGAGAGAGAGAGAGAGAGCAAGAGAAAGAGAGCAAGAACAGGGAGGGGCATAGAGAAAGGGAGAGAGAGAATCCCAAGCAGGCTCTGTGTTGTCAGTCTGGACCCCAGCACAGGACTCGATCTCACGACCCATGAGATCATGACCTGAGCCAAGATCAAGAATTGGACACTTAACTGACTGAACCACCCAGGTGCCTCAAGATGATTACTTGTTTTTAGCCTTTACAAGTTCCAGTAAATAGAAGTTTCTTTTTTTTCTTGTATAAAGTATTGTTCAATTTTTTTCTGTTGTAAATTTACTTATACAATTTTTTAGTCTGAAAGCAACTTTCTGCATATGATTTCATATTTTTAATAGTTTATCTTTTTGGTTAGGTCATTGGCATGTAAAAATTAATGAGTAACATAACTATAAGTTATCATAGTTGGTGTTATTTGTATTTTCTGAGGTCTAGAGCTTGCTGATTTTTTTTTTTTTGGATCCAGGCTTTTCCTTCCTTGGGGAAGTCAGTTTCCCTTTGTTCACTTATTTATAGTTTTACTGTGGGCATGGTTTGGAGACTTGGTTTTTATTGCTTCAATTGCTGTATAGTAATTGACATACTATACACATTCCAGGTCCCATGTTCCATTTACATGTGGACATACACCACTTGATGACTCACATAGACTATAATAAATCCCCTTTCTTCTGGGATATCTTTGAGATTCTGGCTCATTGTGTTGGTCTGTTCTCCTTAAACATGGGACTGACAGCATAGACTATTGGAAACAACTGACCTTTTATTTCTACTGGCATTTCATCACCATGGGTGCATCAGAATCTAATTATGTGTTGATTTGTAATCAACAGAAGCTTCCTCTCATTTAGTTTTCTGCTGACTTAATTTTCTCCCTGTTTGGAAACCTCCAGAATTATTATATCAATTTCAATTTCTTAAACAGGTTTCCTTTCACATTGGCCTGCTTCCAGTCCATTATTTATGTATTCATCTACTCTGTCCACCCATGTTATTTGTTTCAAAAAGCAAAAAAACAAGACAAAAATGCTGATATATTGGTGGGCTCTGTGCTGCCATCTGAAATGTTATGGAACGAACTATTTATGTTGTTACTGCTCTCTATGAATTATCTCAATGGCCCATAAATCTCTGCTATATAAGATGGACTTGACCTTAAGGGGAAAAAAAAATCTTAACCAGAATCCTCACTGAAGTCTGATTTGGCTATAATAAGAATTCATCAAAAACATAGAAGCTGCATTTCCTAGGAAATTGAGGCTTTTTCCTGTATTTGGGAGTGGTAAAGGATACGCCCAAGAACTTGGAACAGATACGGTATTGGCAGACAAACAAAAGATCTGTAGGGTAGGACTTCCTTTTTATTCCCTGAGCTCTCTCTCCCATTGTCTCAGGGAAGATGGGGCAAATACCCAGACAGAAGCTGCTTCAGTATTGTCTTTTATTGATAGGCTGCTTGTGTTCAGTGATTCCTCTGGCCCATAGTGTTGGCTGGACAGTTGGAGGCTTTTTGAAGCCATTGTATTGTTGGAGAATAATTAGGGTGAATGAAGCAGGGGGTAGGGGTTAACAACAATTCTTTGTTGCAAGCAATTGCTAGTCTTGGCATCAGTATTGGTAACAAGGCCAATCTACTGGAAGGAATCGAAACAAAAGATGGAGAGGTTGCGGTTGGTTTGTCTAATCCATCCAGCAAATCCACCCATGCATGGCCATTGTGCCCTGTGAGCTCTCTGGAAATGCCTTTGGTCACACTGCATTCCAAGCCAATGGGTGGGTGATCTCTGGACAGTCTTGTACATGAATTTCCTAGAATGCTTCCCATAGCAAAAAAAAAAAAAAGGGGTGGGGGAGTGGGATGCACAGGTGTTGCCTTGGCAATTAATCAGCATACTTCATAAAGAAAATAATCTCCTAACATTTGGGTAGTTGAATGAGGGTGGTATGAAAGGCTTATGATCTTTCCCTTCGAAGGAGGTGTCAGAGAATATCCTGACACAAAAGAGTTGAGATGTGTTGACTGATACCAAGGTGAAAACACCTAGACAAAACTATGTCTTGCATCTTCACTGTCTCCTCCAGCCTCTCTAGGCCAGTCAGGCCTTGTCCTGATCCTAGGGGTCTTAATTCCACTTAAATTGTGATTTAGAGGACCCCCAGTCAGGCTGAGGTCCAGCAAACTGGGGTGGCTATGAATTTAATACTTCTAAGAGAGTGGTTCTTTCTGGAAGGCTTTACAAACTGGATGCCTGTCTCCCTCCTCTGATTTGGGGAACTATCCCTGCTGCTAAGTTTGAGTCAAGTAGACTTCCAGCTACGGTTGATCAGATTCATAATGTGTCACTAGTACGTGGCTGTTGCCTCCTTGGAGCCCATCATTCAGATTGTATAGCATTGGTGGGATTTGCTAGTGTGTGATGAGGCTTACGTCCTTCCCCCAAATCAGCTTTCCAGCAGGGGTTCCCAAGCATGGGGTGGCCTGCCTCAAATATTTGTTTCAAATTGCACAACAAAAGTTATCCTGTATATCTTTTCCTGTTGCTTTATCAAAAAGGACAGAAACACAGAGGCATTTGGGAGGGAGGCCTGTCTCCAAGAAGGTTTTTTGACCTCAGGCACCTATCCCCAAAAGGTGAATTCCTGCTCTTACATACTGAGCAGGATATTAATCCCACAGTCTGATTTAAACCAATGATGGCTTACATTTGTGATCTCAAACCAGGGACGTTCAAGATCACTATTAAACTCTAAGCAGTGAGGCAGAGGTGGTGTTCACCTACACATTATTTTGAGAGTGCACCTGACTTGTTGGGTGCATGTGTGCAAGAGAGGAGTGTGGGTTTTCAGGGAACGGGGGAAGGTGGTATGGATAGTAGAGGAGGGGAGTGCAGCGTGCTTACTGTAGTTTGTCAGCTGTCCTGGAAAACTGCCAAAATGGATGAGCTACAACAAGCCTTCAGGGTTTTTGTAAGCCAAGGAGAGGCAAGGCCCCTCCTTTTAAAAGGCTGTATGGAATTTAGACTTAAAGTTTCATGTGTATTTGGTTTGGGGCAAATGTGAAATCCCAGAACTTTCCTCAGAAAAGTGTTAGCTCCCAGGAACCCACAGTGGGCCTAACTCCACGGACGGAAGTGTGTCCTAAGGGAGAAGAAAGAATCCGGCCCCACCTTTCCATTTAGCCTGCTGGCTCTGTTTGGCCAGCAGAGAAAGATTGATGAGAACCCTGATTAAGTTTGTTTCCATGGCCTCCAGCAGATTATTGGCAAGGCCTGAAAAAATCCTTTTGATATGGGTGGGGGGAGTTCCAGTAGATGGGGGGAAGGGAAGGGACTAAATCTTCCTGGCCCAAATGTGCCATGATGTATACAAACATAGCAGCCGGGTGAATGAGCTGAGCATTTTTTACAAGGCTAGGCACCGCCATCACCCTAAGGGAGAGCGAATCTGGGACATTTAAAATAAGGCGGCTTCCATATGGCAAGAAGAGCTTGTAAACCCAGTGTGGTTGTGATTTCTGAAAGAGAACTCAATGACTGGCTTTTTCTAGGCTGAGTGGTATCTTTTATTGGCAATCATGTTCCAAGTCTGATCCCTCTGCAGTGTGACTTTGGTCTGACGTTCACGTCATGAAATCTCCAGACTATTTGTGCTGTACTCCCAAGTAATGTTGACATTTGTGGGGAGGGAGTAAATCTGGATAAATACAACTCTTTTCTTGGCATTGTTAGAAATATTACTAAAAAGAGCAAAAAGTGTTTTCAGGGCTAAATGGAAGCAAAATCTTTCTTTGGAATTTTGAAAGCCTAGGTAGGTGGCTGGGTAAGCACTTTCCTGCAGCCTGTTTGTTTTAGCCCACGGTGGTTTCTGAGGAGTTTTAAGAGATTCTCTGATAGAGGACACAAAAACACCGCTACTGCGACGGCCATCTCTCTTGAGGCTGTCCTTTCCTCCTGTGACTGGAAATTTATATAAACTTTTAGGACTTTTCTGAAGAATTACGGTATAGCTAGTCTACCTCGAGCTTTGAATTTTCTTTGAATTTCACTATCAAAAGTGGAAGAACAACTTTTCAATATAGAACTGGAAGGAGAGGTTAGTTTACCCCTTACTTTTTGCACATTTGGAAACTGAAATTGAGAGCAGTTAAGTGACTTGCCTGCAGTTACCCGACTTGGTTCATATGGGAACAGAAACAAAAAACTCCAGTTTCCTGATGCCTGGTTTATCATCACCCTGTGGGCTATGCCCATGAGAAGGAAAGTTCAGTTCAGGTTCTCTGTAACTTTAAGAACTTGGAGGAATATATCAACCTTAGTAGAAACAGCTAATCAAGATAACCTTATCATTCTCAAGGGAACACAATTTTAAGGAGAAACACTTGGAGTAACCTGATTTTAGACTGCAATGCTAATCTTCACTAGTCTAGCAGGGGGATCTTTTCATGTTGTTGCGTGAATATTTGAACATTTTCTTTTAACCATAAAAGCACTTTATTTGAGAATGAACACTAGCACTCTAAGACAAGCTGGTTGCACAAGCCCTTTACACAGGGGGCCACATACACATCAGTGAGAGCCATAAACCAGAGAAGGGAATAATAGTGTGAGGAGATGGTCCTCATGGTACTTTATAGTTGGCAGAATGCCTTCACACACATTATCTAAGCGACCCTCTAGGACAGTTTTGTGAAAGTTGAAAGAACAGACCTAGGTGCTGTTTTCTAGTAAACCAGATCACAGCTCAGAGACACTGAGCCACGTACGCAGCCTAGCTGGGAAGCTACTGACTGGGGACTCAAACCCAGGCTTTCTCTCCAGGCTACAACTCATTTCATTACCTCCTTAGACCTTCGCTATAGAAGGGATAACAACCTTATATAGAAATCCTTGTTTTCTCTTTTTTTTCCTCTCTTCTTCAGGGCAGAAAGTGTAAGTGGCTACACTGTCCACGCCCAGTCCTAGGTGATTTCACTTCCTGGTTTGTATTATTGTACCCATGGTATTTACCTTCATGGAAGTATTTGCCTTACCTTATATTCCTCCTTGCATGGAGGAGTAGGTCTTTTAAAAATCCTTAAAATGGGTTTTTGAGGTTCTACCCCTTTCTCCCTCACATCCTAACTGCAGACCTAATGCTTTCTGGCTTTCCATTCAAACGAGAAGAGGACTATTGTAATTGTTGGTGATGCCTCCTCAGGGTGCCAGCATAAATGAAGGAGGTTCTTTTTTAGAAAGGAAAAAAAATGCAATTAGCAATGTTCTTGATCCCACCCCCCCACCGCCACTTTTAACACAAGCGGTCATTTGCTTGTTTCGCGTACAACACTAGGTGGCAGAATGACTACACCAGAAAGTAGGGTATCCTTTGTTTCTTGCTTCTCTAGGTGCTGGGACCTGAATAGTGAGGCATAAACCATCTGTGGCCGCATGAGATCTGACCAGACAACCTGGCCAATATTTTCTTGACAGGGAACTGGCTGCAGTGATTCTAAAACATATGCTTCCAAGATACTGCCTTTAAGGTTTCCCTCTTTCTTTCTTTTTTCCCCCAGCTCCCAGCATTTTAAATTTTTCTGCCCCATTGCATTCATGTAGCAGAGGGCAGACAGGGCCTGCAGGCAGCTGCTTTGAAATGGCAGATTGGGGTGGATGCACCCAGTGGCGCTGGCACTCCAGCCCTGTGTGCCAGTGGCTCATCGAGGGTCTGGGGGAGAGGCGCCTGAGCCCTTGCCCTGAGTGGTGTCCGTCGCTCTGGCTGAGGGGCAGCAGTGGCCCGGCTGGGTCAGCTTGAAGATGCTGCCTTCACCAACCCAGGTGTACAAAGCAGGTTTTTGTTTTTAGAGAACAGCCTGATGGTGGTTCGGCTCTTTTCTCCTGTAGAAATAGGGCTGCATGGTCTGGGGAACATTGCCCCCAGTTTTTGTTTTCTAACCATGCGCTGGTGTCTCAGCACACTCCGAGGGTCTGTTACCCTGGGCACTTCACATGCCACAGGGAGCACAAGGCTACATCAAGCTGAGGCACCAGTTTTGTCCTGCCGTGTTGGGAAGCACAGGAACTTGGGGCACAGAAATACTTCCTTGAGTTTTTGCTGAAAAAGAAAAGAGTAGCATTAAAACAAAACTACATACGTACAACTCATGATAACACCAAGTAGACACTGCATAAAGGAACTCCAGTGAAATCAAGTCTGAATGTATAAAATTGATCATAAGGATTTTATTTTAATTATGGAAGCATTCTGTACTTTACAACTGGAACCACAATTGGATTTCATTAAATAGCAAGTTCCTGATGTGAATTGTAAATGGTTCCATTTACAAACATGAAAAAAATAAGTATTTAAACCTTGACTTTTCAGGACCCGCTTGTCGCATAAAACAAAGACTAACTGGACTGTAGTTTTACAGACGTACTCATCCCACACTCTCTGCTACTTTCCAACTGGGAATCTCAGGGTAGCTTTAGTTTGTAGTTGGGGGTGCTGGGATTACCCTACTTTTGCAGAGAAGGCACTGGTGGCTTGAAGGGCTTGCTGAGGTGACGCAGGTGAGTGGCCGGGGATCAGGATTAGCCTGTTGATTGGGGGAGGGGGGCTTTGTTTATTAGTTTGCCTGCCAAGGCTGCTACTCTTTCATAAAGAATAAACTGTATGACTCTTGAGAATACCTGAAACAACACCTATAAATCAGACCAAGCATATCAATCACAGGCCACCACCATAGTGATGCTTTGAAGCTAGAAGATTGTGAGACTTTCTTGTTTGTTAAGAATGAAATGTCATAAAAATTCCAGAGCAGGGTTCAAATTTCCAGGGGGAGGGGACCTCTTTATTGTTTCCTCTAATAGCTGCTTTGGTGCTTTAGTGAATCAATGTGTTGCACAAAATAACCCTAGATGCAGTCTCTGAACTATAGCCTGGCTTTGCTCCCACTTTTGTGTTTAGCATCCATTCTGAATTACTTATGATATTTTTGCTGTTGTTTGTCACTCCTTCCTCCTCACTGCCACCCCCCCCCCCACCATTTGTTCTGTCTTTATTTTCACACCCTCCAATTAATTGGTATCTTCTGCTCTTAGGACTACAGCAAATGTGTCTGTGCATTTTTATGTGGATCTTCACTATGCAGGCCATGCTTTTAAGTTTCTGGAATAGAACAATGGCAAAAATGAGTCACGGCTTGCTTCTATATTTGTTTCTGAGTCAAGAAGCTTAATTTTCTCATTATAATTTTCAAGGTATAGAGCTGTGTAGTTTACTTTTAAGGGAACTCAAATTTAAACAACTTCTTTAAATAGATACTTTTCATATATTGCAGCATTCTCTGGGTTTGTATTTCCAAAATGAACAACACGGTGGTAGTGGTTTTATTATTTTTATCTGTAGGGGGAAAAAACATCCAAAATGGGCAACATTCTCTGGGACTAGGCTTTTTAGGTGTTACCCAGACCTGCACATAGCCTTAGGATAATCAGCATTAATTCACTGAGGGCCTTATACCTACATCTAAATGACATCTCAAAACCAGAGACCTGAGGGGCTGGGGTCTAACTCTAAGAAAATAGGAGAGTAGAGGTGAGGGATAGTGGGCATCCCTAGGAGAGGAGAGAATGTTGGCAAAATAGGATGACAGAGGTGAACTGGATGCTCAGCCGCAGTGCAGTGGCAGAGTTGTGAGCAAAGTGTGACCAAAAGTTCTGGTCCCTGCACCCTCATGGACACAAGCTATAGACACCCGTTTACTATGGTTTTCAGCGTTAAAGAGCCAACTAGTGTTCCCGAGTCGCAGTTTATTGAGCTCTCCAATGCAGCCTCATAACTTACATTAATTGGGAGGAAAATGCTTCCAGAGAAAAGAGATGCTGGACAAAACAACTTCGTCTTTGACCAGTTGTCAAGGTCCTGCTGTTTGGAGTCACTGACAAGTCCTTGGCTCTTGTATGACAGACCCAAAGAAAAAGAAGTGATTCATCTTCTTCTCTTGCACCTTTCAAGGAGGAATTTTTTTTTTCTTTAAGACAGATTTTGTTTATGGACTTAACGTCACTGGCCGTGGCCAGTGGGTTCAGACTCTCTATAATTTACTATTGTGCTCCTCCCCCACTAAGTGTGTGCACCTCGAGGAGCGCCATCCCATTAAAATTCCTTCTTAAAAGCATAAGGTGAAAGAGCCAGGCATGTGTTGTTTTTTTAGAGGGGAGTGTAGCCACAGAAGGGAAGAGGTCCCAATCCTTTTCTCTTTTAAATGCCGGTAAATAGCTTGAAGCCTGTGGAAACTTTTTGAAGGAATGTGGAGGAGTTGTCACTTGACTCTCATGTTTAGGAGAACAGAATAAAGGAAATAATTTTAAGAAAAGAGACTTTCCCATGATGGGCTTCTGTTCTCTGAAGTGTTCTGCAAACATCCCATCTATTCCTCTGTGTGCACAAGCCACCTGAAGTGGCCTCGGTGTCTGCTGGGCCCAGCATCTTTGCTCATTGCCGTCATGATTGTTTTCAGACTTCAGTGCTGTCCTTTCCAGCTCAATCCTTATGAAAATGTGAAATGCTGTTGTGGTTTTTTTTTTTTTTTTTAAAGATTTGAGGATCACTTTTTTTAAATTATTTTTTAGAGGGAGAGTGTGTGTGAGCAGGGGAGAGGGGCAGAGGAAGAGAGAGAGAGAAGAGGGAGAGGGAGAGGGAGAGGGAGAGGGAGAGAGAGAGAGAGAGAGAGAGAGAGAGAGAGAGAGAGAGAGAATCTCAAGCAGTCTCCACGCTCAGCACAGAGCCTGATGGGAGGCTCGATCCCACAGCCCTGGTTCAGTCATAACAGACACTGGTGTGTTTCCCATAACATCTGAAAGAATTTTTACATAAATGTGTTAGCATAACATCTTTAAATAACACTGTTCTTTCTCACTATTGAAAACACCAGTGTCTGTTATGCCTGAACACAGTTCTCACTCAGCCATGCACATAAAGATTGACCTGTCTGCCATTTGGAGAAGGCTTTGTAACCTGTGAGGCACAGGAAGGAACTGATGTTTATTGAGAATTTAAAAGGAGTGTCTTTCACAGCCAATAGCCTTTCATTTTTGAGTCCCTTAATTCTAAAGGGTCTTTTGCAGCTTCTACAAAAGAGAAAGAGCTCAAATTCCTCTTTTAATCCTACAGCCTGAAGGAATTGAGTATACCTATAGCCAGGCAGCTAAAACTTAAAAATAGCAAAACAATTTAAACACACACACACACACACACACACACACACACACACACATTTAATTGTATTTCAGCTGTGGACATTTTGAGCTTAGAGCATGATTAGGTTCTGGTTTTCCTGGAAATCGTCTTTGTAGGAAATACAGGTCTCAAATGTAGGTCTTGAGAAATTGAATGCAGGGATGGAGAAATAGGAGCCATCTAAAAATAATGTAAATCTACCTTGGAATGTATTTTTGAATTTACATGTGAATATGGTCCTGTCTTAGATTCTGGAAATTCAATACACTCCCCCAGGCCCTAATCTATTTTCCTACTTCTCCTTCACTACCCATTCTTCCCTCCGTGCATGCATGTGTGTGTGTTGCACACACACGTATTTTTGGCGAATAATGGACAAATAGGCACAGTATTGTTAATTGGGCCATGCTTAAATAAACTGTTTTGCAAGTTGTTTCTTTTTATGTAAAAACATTGCAGAAAGAAATATACTGTATTCTTTTTTAACAGCTTCCTATGAAGTCATATTGAATACATACATACATATTATGTGTATTTTTAACCCATTTGTTATTGATGGGCAGTTAGATGATGCCTAATCTTTCACTATTTCAAGCAGTGCTGCGTGTTATGTTCTTTTTTTTTTTTTAATTGAAAAGGAACATTCCTCATTGTAAATTTGGTCAAATTCTCCATTCACAAAGGTAGAAAAATATGAAGAAGAAAATAAAAATCACTTACTCATAATTCTGTAACTAGAGATATCTTTAACATTCTCATGAGTTTCCTTCCATGCTTTTTTCAACGTATTTGTGCAAGTATTTACAAAACTAATACACTGTATTTAGTTTTGGTCCTATATTTTTCTATTTAACATTTTACTTTAGGTATTTTCTCACATCCTTAAATCTTTTTTTGAACAACTTGTCTGCATGTTATGTTTTGTCTGCTGTGAGTTGTCTGTTTATGTCCTTTGTTCATTTTCCTACTGGAATGTTAATGTGTGTTTTTATATTGATTTATAAGAACTCTTCATATAGTGAGACTATTAACCTTTTGTCTCTCTTATTTGTTTCAATTATTTTCCTTAGTTTTCCTTTGTCTTTTAATTTTATTTATGGAAACATTGATATATACAAATCTTAAATTTTTATATAATCAAATATGTATTTTCCTTTATAGTTTCTTTTGTTTAGGCTTAAAAGGATTTTAAAAGAGGTAGTAGTAGTAATAATAATAATAATAATGATAGACACATTTTTGGGAACTTAGCTACCATGTCAACTCTTATAGATGTAAATTTATATATATTTACAGTTTATAACGTATCTGTGAGGTAGGTAATGTTATCTCTGTTTCACTGATAAGGAAATTAAGGCAGAGAGAATCATATAAATAGAAGTGGCATAAACCCAAGCAGTCTGGTTGGTGAACCCACACTCTTCCTCACTTCTTTTATTGCCCTATGTTTTACTGGTACATTTGTTAAGCCTCAATACTGTACTAAATCCTACTCTGTCTCAACAATCACTAAAAACAAAGAAGAAGTAAAATACCCAGATCTCCTCCTAGTGTTTTAAGTAGTTTTAATTATACTTCATCCTAATTTGTCTGGCTGTCACCTTGATGTGTGGTATGAGGTGGGGCTCAGATTAAATTTTTTCAGTTAGTCAGTGTCACCAATATGTTAGCACCTCTTTAGGAATTTGGAAAGGACTCACCTTTTCTAAGAAGTCTTTATAATTAGTGCCATTTCATCTCAGTTGTTTCTTCAGTTACATTTCTTCAGAGCTCTTGGTTTCTCCAGCAACTTTGGTCTGCATAATTTTGTGGAATCTCATGTTGCCTGAGATTAAAACGTTCACGAAACAAGAAAGATTAACTCTTCATGTTGTTTTTATTCACTGTATAAGAATAGGATAAGCAACTCTTATCCTAGGCTCAATGAACTTGCTCTTCCCACTTCTGAATTCAGGATATCCATGAACTTAGATAAGAAAACAATTATATCTCCATTTTCACTAACCTTTGTAACTGAAATTGACCATTTCCTTGGGTTTTAAATGTAGACAACAAACTATGGTAGTATTAGCAGTACCCATGATTTTAAACTACAGATATTTAATATTACATTTTAGTTGTTTGAGATATTTTGAAATGTTTTTATGCTTATCACTACTTTGACATTATAGTATTCGTATTAGACCCACTATTGGATTTTGCTGTGTAATGGATTAAGAAGTGTATTTACTAACATTTTACATATTCAAAAATTATTTTCAAAACTGGGTTTCTATAAAACTGATTGTCTTTGTAGTCCTATGTATTTTATGCACTTAGAAACACACTTTTTGAGAAGAGGTCCACAGGCTTCATCAGACCACCAAAGGGATTCATGGCATAAACAGTATGAAGAGCCTTTCTCTATTTGAATGCAAGGTATCCCATTGGGCTTTATAAATACTCATTAGGTACTGAGTGATCAAGAGGTGATTTGGGAAGGGCTGAAAAGAGTCCAGCATATCCCTCTCTCTTGCCTTGATCCTTTCATGTCTGGAAGAGTTCTCTTTATCATCCTAAATAGAACTGCTTATTCTCTTCTTTCTCCTTCCCCTTTCCTACTCTCCCCCCCTTTTCACTTAGTACCTCTCTTTCTTCCTACTGTCTTGTTCGTTTCTCTCTCATCCTCTTCCTCCTTCACTTTGCTTTTTCTCCTTTTCTTTTTTTTAATGTTTACTTATTATTTAAAAAAATTTTTTTAACGTTTATTTATTTTTGAGACAGAGACAGAGCATGAATGGGGGAGGGATAGAGAGAGGGAGACACAGAATCTGAAACAGGCTCCAGGCTCTGAGCTGTCAGCACAGAGCCCGACGTGGGGCTCGAACTCACGGACCGCGAGATCATGACCTGAGCCGAAGTCAGCCGCTTAACCGACTGAGCCACCCAGGCGCCCCTAATGTTTATTTATTTTTGAGAAAGAGAGCGAGAGAGCATGAACAGGGGAGGGACAGCGAGAGAGGGAGACACAGAATCTGAAGCATGCTGAGCTTACAGCTCAGAGCCCTTTGCGGGGCTCAAACCCACCAACTGTGAGATCATGACCTGAGCCAAGGTCGGGCACTTAACCCAGTGAGCCACCCAGGGACCCCTCTCCTTTTCTTGCTGTACACTCTCTGAAAACATTAATATATCAAGGAGTTTGTGTTTCAGCTATTTTCAAACAATGTTTCCTCTTTGGGGTCTAAGAATGAATTTAGGACCAGGGGTAAACAAAAGGATTGATAAAAAGGGTTAATAATATCAACCAAAAGTTGAAAGCAAGATCTGTCAAAGATAAATGTAAGGTAATTACCTGGAGATAATTAAGAATTGACCTTAGAGGGCACCTACCTTGTTACTTGTCTGGCCCCAGGAAAGAGCATGTGTACCTCGGCCTGGCCCCATTGTTTCAAGGCCTGCTTCCATATCTGACTTACCCAGCTCCTTTTATAAACTGCTTGCCTCATAAGACAACCATTCACTCTTAATTTTCACAGTACCCACATGGAAGGACCTGTTTTAAAAGAATTAGACAATTAGACTGTCTTATTGAGTTGCAGTCATTTCTTTGGAATTGGTTCCAAAGTATACATATTTATGGGCAAAAGTTATCACAGGTTTTTTCACCGAAAGTGGAACTTCTGATGCCTGAATAAGTTAGGGTTTAGTTTCTGAAATGCTCATGCTGTGGTTTCACCTATCTGCTGAAATGTAATAGCAGTTCATCTTAGTCATTGGTCATGGATACCTACTGATACAATCTGTATAGAATCTGCTATAGAATCTGTCTTCTTTTTCTTAAAGTAAGTTCTAGGTCTGGGATAATGCCATTTTTTCTACACTAAAAACATTAGCTCGTCTTACAGCTAACATAAGCTGAAAATTAGAGGTGCCTGGGGGAGGGAAATGAGGCAGGTGGATTGTTTACATGAGTGCTATAGTTTCACTTTTTATGCACCAGTCACCTTGGAAGAATTAATGCCTGTAAGTTTGCCAATCAGATTGCTCCAGTCATCTCTAAACATTCCATTTGGTTTATTAGAATAATAAATACTGTGCAAAGAAAGTTCATCTGGATCCAGGACATTATACTGTGGTCAACCAAAAAAATATGTGCTGCACCCTATCTCTGACTAGATTCGGTCATGTGATACACTGAATTTGAAAAATGGCTACAGATTTACCCTATTTGGGCATTGAATTTGTGGGCTGATACGTGGAATTGTAGCCCTTATAACTGAAGTCACACCATCTTTGTAACCTGTCCTGGCCAATGTTGGTGGCCATTTCCCTGGCCATTTCTGTCATGCCCTTCAACATCTGATGTCTGCTAAGTGTTCTCTGTGGGGAGGAGTAAGGGGGCTCTCTACATTCTGCCAGATAGATTTGGGTATCTGAAGTCACATTTTCGAACGGTCCATGAAATGTTTCATCTGATTTGATGACTGTGACTCTGGATTTACTTCACTTGAAGACATCTCAGTTTTTTACGTCTGCCTTTCAGGTCCTCGCGTGATCTGTTTCTTCTCCTCTGAGTCAGGCTTGTTGTAGCTGTTCCCCAGATACCTCTACCACTTCCAGGGAAATAGCCCTGTGAAGCACACTGCTCAGTCATTATACGTTGATATTTCTCCCAAGCTCTTTTCCTTATCTGTAGTGTCCCTTTTCTCTGTGGTCAGTTCATCACCCTACTGTATTTCCAAGGCATGGGTTAAATCCCACCTCCTTCATGAGCCTTTCCTATTGTCTTAATCTTTCACCAATCCCTCTTGCCACTACACTTCCACAGATCTAACAGTTGGTACAGAAAGATAAACTTTAGCGTGGGAAGCAATCTAATAGATTACAGTAAATACTAAAGTTATCAATGTAAATTCTGGTTTTCCTCACGTAAGCTACATATTAAAGAGATTGTAAGTAATTGATATTTCTCAGGACAAAGTTTATACATAACATTTCATTGCTTGGGATATAGGATTCAGGGAAACGTAAAATCTGAAAGAAATTATAAAATGATCAATGCACTAATCAAATTAATTGTAGTGTTAATTACAAAGGGAAAAATGCCTTCAGTGTCTAACAATGGCAAAGTGACTAGGTTTGACTATAATATACACACTGAATACACTATGCATTTATTGATAACAATTTAAAATTAAGTGATGGGGGCGCCTGGGTGGCTCAGTCAGTTGAGCATCTGACATCGGCTCAGGTCATGATCTCACGGTTCGTGGGTTTGAGCCCCACATCGGGCTCTGTGCTGAGAGCATAGAGCCTGGAGGTGCTTCAAATTCTGTGTCTCCCTCTCTCTCTGTTCCTCCCCTACTCATGCTCTGTCTCTCTCTCTCTCCTTCAAAAAATAAATTTAAAAAACATTAAAAAAATAAAATAAAATAAAATAAAATTAAGTGATAACTTTTGAAGACTATGCATTGATAAGAATTTTTGTAGAGTAGTAAGCTATAAAAGCAGAATACAAAATCATAAAAATGTGTATATTTGAATCAAGATGAGAAGGGAACATGGATAAATGTTAACAGTTGATTGTTAAGGTTATGGGATTGGTAAATTTTTTGAAATATTTCTGTTATAGATATTATAAACCCTAAATTTTATGTATGTATGTATATATATATATATATACATATATATATATATATATATATATATATATATATATAAATAAAGAGCTTAATATGTTTTCTGTAATGATTTTTGGTCTCCTAACTTAATTGTCAAGCACTGTGAAAATAGTCTGTGTTTTTTATTTCTTCCATACCCCATGTTTTTAAGAGAGTAAATTGCTGCAGCCACTATAGAAAACAGTTTGGAGGCTTCTCAAAAAATTAAAAATAGAACCATCACATGATCCAGCAATTCTACTTCTGGACATTTGTCCAAAGAAATGAAATCGTGATTTTGAAGAGACACCTGTAACACCATGTTCACTGCAGCATTATTTACAATAGCTAAAACATGGAAATAACCCAAGTGTCCATCGATGGATAAATAGAGATGAGGTGTGTTATATTATATATATATATATATATATATATATACATATATATATAGTATATATATTATATGTATATATATGTATATTATATATATGTATATACAATATATACTGTAATATATAATGTATATATATTACATTATGTGTAACTATAATGTATATATAATATTACATTATACTGTATTATATGCATAATAAATATATATCAGTAATATTCCATTATATGTATATATGTAGACATAAAAACACATGAAATCTTGCTAATTACAACAACATGAATGGACCTTGAGGGCATTATGCTAAGTTAAATAAGCCAGACAGAGAAAGAGAAATACCATATGATCTCTCTTATATATGGAATTAAACAACAACAGCAGTAACACATCAACAAATTCATAGATCCAGAGAACAACAGTTTGGTGGTTGCCAGAGGTGGGTGGGGTAATGGGATCAAAAAGTGAAGAAGAGAAAAGAAAAAAACCTCTTTTAAAAAAGTAATAAATAATGGGGTGCCTGGGTTGCTCAGTCGGTTAAGCATTTGACTTCAGCTCAGGTCATGATCTTATAGTTCCTGAGTTAGAGCCCTGGTCGGGCTCTGTGCTGACAGCTCAGAGACGGGAGCCTGCTTTAGATCCTGTGTCTCCTTCTCTCTCTGTACTCCTCCCCTTCTCATGCTCTGTCTCTCAAAAATGAATAAAGGTTTAAAAAAAAGGTAATCAATAGTAAAAAAAGAACAGATATTATGTCTCCAAAGAAATATTTAGTAATCAAGAATTACCAACAAATGTAATGCAGTTTAACTTTGGGAGAAAGAAAGATTTGTTCTTCTCTAAGAATATATGCATTATTTTGGGGGTACATATGTTTTTAAAAAGTCATGTCTTCTCTGTCACCTGGAAAAGCAGAATATCAAAGAGCAATTAAATAATCTCTTGATTTATAAGGTGAACACTTAATATGCATCAAGAGTCCTCACTGGGAGTCTGGAGGTTTATAATCAGTCTGTAAAAAAATACAAACACAAAATGGTGGAGAATTGTACAGTAGATAGTTAATGCTTTTGATTAATGGATAGATGTATTAATTATAAGGAAAGTAAAGACATTCAAACTAAAGGATGCATTTTGAATACTTACCATGTGCAAGACATGATGCTAAATATTTAGTAGTTTGTTTCATATAAATATTTGTAAAACCCAAAAAGTTATTACTACCTACCTTTTAACAATGAGGTGTCTGAGATTCAGAAATAGGACTTGTGGGATAACACATGGTTAGTAAGATTTGAAACCAGTTGTTGGTTTGGTTCTTTGTTTTTTTCTTACTCCAGAAGCATATTTCTTTAGTCAGTAATAAAATTACTATGACCCTGGAAAGTTCCCATGGACTTTACATCTTAATAAAATTTAGTCTTTTGGTTCACTGACTAATAAAATAATGTGTGAGTATATGTGTGTTTATTACCAATGATGATTTCTATAGTCCCTTCAAAATACAATTTATTTTATAAAACTAAGTCATCTCAAGGACAGCATCCACAATGTAGACCATCCTGTTAGATTGTGTATGTGTGTGTGTTTGTGTGATGTCAAACAGTGAATGTACCTTTCCCACCGTATTCCAACTCAAGGCTTTCCCACAGGTTGCCTGTTTGAGGGCAGTTCTTGACCATCCCCACGAGACAGTTTACTTACTGGAGAGTATTGTTTTGTCTTTCACACACAGATACTATTTGAATTAGACTTTTGTGGTTGTGAGGAATAAAGACCCACTGAAACTAGCTCAAATGAAAAGAAGGTTTACTGACTGCAAAGGAGGAAGAGTCTCCTGGAAAGTCAAGAACAGAAGCCATGATAGGTGGAGCATCAGGGAGGTTCATACCGGAATGTTGACTTTAGCAGCAGGAACAGGGGAGCCTCATTCACTGACATGTCTCCATTAGAGTCTGAGCAGTTTCTCCTGGACCCCACCCACTGTCAAATTTTCCCCTCACTTCTTGCCCTTGACTCGGTTGCTTAACACTGGTCTAGTCAACTTTGACTAGGAATGGGTAACCATGGTCTGAAAAAAGACTACCCAAAGCCACTGACAATAGACGCTCTAGAATTTTCCATATTGGGGCATGGAAGCAGCAACAGCAATGGTGGGAGGGAAGAAGGATGCCTCTTGATGCTGTATTTTCAGAAACATTTACAGAAAATTTTATTTGTCTATATCAAAGAATGTGAGAGAGAGGGAAGTTGGGCCTTGAACCAACACTGGTAGAAGGGACTATAGATAAGTGGTCTCCCTAAGGAGACATGCTTGTGGCAGGCCAAGATCAAAGTGTCTAGTATAGAAACATGAAACATTATTGTTACTTATTCAGGCATTTTAGATTTGTTTTTAATAAAGTACTGATACTTAGACCCATGTTTAGACTCTGAGTCACTCAGAGGTAAGAGGTTCCCATTAGAGGTAGAAAAAAATATAAAACCTAAACTAGAGGAAATCAGACCAATGAAATGGCAATTTCTTTATTAAAAAAATTTTTTTATTATTATTTTTAATCTAAATTTAAGTTAGTTAACAGATAGTGTAGTATTGGTTTCAGGAGTAGAATTTAGTGATTTCATCACTTACATATAACAAGTGCCCTCCTTAATGCCCATCACCCATTTAGTCCGTCCCCCCACCCACCTCCCCTCTGGCAACCTTCAGTTTGTTGTCTGTATTTAGGAGTCTCTTATGGTTCACCTCCCTCTCTGTTTTTCTTAATTTATTTTTCCTTCTCTTCCCCTCCATTCATTTTATTTCTTAAATTCCACATATGAGTGAAATTGTATATTTTTCTCTGACTTATTTCACTTAGCATAATACACTTTAGTTCCAACCATGTTGTTGCAAATGGCAAGATTTCATATTATATATATAATATTATCTTTTCATCAGTCGATGTACATTTGGGCTCTTTCCATAATTTGGCTCTTGTTGATAGTGCTGCTATAAACATTGGGATGTGTGTACCATTCGAATCACCATTTTTGTATCCATTGGATTAAAATGTCAATTTCTAAACTATAGCCTCACCCCCTCCACCACCCTAACCCAAGTCACCATCATTTGTGATTGAAACAATTATAATAGCTTGGCTTTCCCGTTTCTACTTTTGTCCTCTTAAATCTATTCCTTGTATAGCAGCAAGTGTGGTCTTTCTAAAATATTAATCATGTCCTATCACTCCTCTGCTGAAAGCCCTCTAGTGGCTTCTCATCTTTCTCAGAATATAATCCAAAATCCTCACCATGGCCTCCAGGATTTTACGTGATCTCCCATCTTTCTCGTAGGATTTCTCTCTTGATTATAGCTGTACTTGACTACTTGTCATTCCTCCAGCCAACACACCAACACGGTGTGCCCTGCTATGATAGAAGCTCCACGAGGGCAGGGACTGTGTTTTGACTGCTATAATCTCAACCCCTAAAACAGAGCCTGTCACATAGAAGGTGCATTATAAATATTGGTTGAATGACATGAATTGAATCACACGAGAGTCTCTTTTCAAAGAAAGGGGAGGGAGTGCTAAACAGGCATCCTCTTGAGCTGTAATCAATGAAGACAAGTCATTCTTTCAAAGTTTGGGATTTTTCCTTCTCTTTTATATCTGCCACTCCTAGAAATTGTATGATTATGATGCCCTCCCAAAATTCTTGATTTTCTCAAGGAAATCTAAATGTTAACTTTTAGACGCATATGAATGAATTTTAAATGTTGGAAAACACAGTTAGTGGAAGCGTGGGGATTTCAGGAAGTTGTGGAAATACAGTGCCTTCAGCATGTTGGTCTTTCCCCACTGAACCTTTATTCCATGAGGCCTATCTGCTCTTTTTCTCATTTGAAAAAAAAAAAAAAAACTAAACAAAATGCAAAGAAAAGGAGGAGGATGTAAAAACTCAGAGCACAAATAGAATGCTTAAAAGGCCTTTGCTAGGCTCAGCACATGTGATTTAGCAAGAAGGCACTTGCCTTATTTTAGGGACTGAAGAATCAGACAAAGTTAAGAATGCAACTCCAGTTGTAATCTGACAATATGGTTATAAATGGCCATATTTTCATATGATTCCAAGTACGATGGATAGCAGACCCAGGGATTAGCACAGGTCTGTGGTGGATACACGCACAGGGCACCAATGTATTTGTTTTTTACGTTATCTCTCAGGTCAATTCAAAGAAGAAGCTGGCAACACATTTTATAAAATAAATTCTCTTAGTCATCCTAGAAAATTTTGGTAAGCGGCCAGTGATTACATTTATTTTAGTCTTTTTTTGTTTCCAGTTAGATATTTTCCAGTGCATATTTGTACCAAAAATTTTTCTGTACCAAAAATTTTTCTGAAAAAACAAATGATATAGCTCAAAATTAGTATCATTATTTCTATGCTGTCTGGAGTAGAAATTGCCTTCTTTTTTGTTGTTGTTTGTTTCTAATTTGGAAGTTTATGTAGTTATCAGCAAAAAAGCTGGATTTGGAAAATTCATTTGATGTGTGGTTTTCTGTCTCACACAGATGGGTTATGTGATATCTTGATCAAGGAAATGGTTGTAGGGAAATGAAAAGGGGACTGGATACTGAGTGTCAAGGTTGGGTCTGGTCCTGATATGTCCCCTTCATGTCCTTTATCACAGCTTTCTGAGCTCTGCGTTTCTTATGTGTAAACACAAGGACAAAAATAGAATTTCTACCTTACATGGTTATTATAAAAATTAAATAATCCTTGTGGAGGTAACAAGGATGATCCCTGACACATTGGAAGGTACTTGGGGAAATATTTGTTTGTTCCCCTGTTCATCATGGCATGTTACTATCATGCTACTGTAGCCTTGATTCTCTGGCTGTTCCAGTGTCTTTCATAGCTCAGATTATAGGGACACATAAATTTATTATTGCATCTATCAGCCTTCTGTATATTAGGTTCTGAGTAGATTATTCATTATAGTCATAAGTGATTCCTGAAGTGAGCACCCTCTGGGCCTCTTCTGGTACTTCTGTTAGCCTTGTGTATTTATATGTTTTGTGTTATGCCTCCCCCAGTTAAGTCATTGGTGCTGAGCCTGCTGATTCTTCCTCATCTCAGTGTCCTCTGTAGCACTTTGTGTAGTGTCTGATCTACGATACACTTAGTAAAGTTCTGTTGAATTTCAATAGGTACCCGAAAAGAAGGAGGGTGTATTCTTTTAGCGAAGTAAGAAAGCACTGTGGGTTTAATGGTTATGCCATAACCATGCTTGCTTCCCCCCCATAATACCCAACATTAGAACCCTGTGTTCTTACTGAGTCTGGCTGGGGCAGATAGAAGGAGCTTAGGTTTTCATTAATGGCATGGGGAGCTGGTTCTGTTGGAGATCTTAGATGGTGATGTACCTGTTATTCCTGATGGCTGATATAGTTCTGCGTCTCTGACATCTGTCTCCTTTTTTCAGTAGTCAGAAAGGGAAAATGGTATATTTAGAAACGTCAAACCAATCAATTCTGTGATAATTCTTGGCTCTCTATAACTTGAGGCTTGCAAGTTGATGTCTTAAAGCTTCATTTTCCTTCCTGACCTCTACCTAGTGCTTAAGGTAGCAGGCACCGGTTAGGCGTGGTGCCTTGGTCGTGATGCTGTGATTCAAGCAGGAGGGCTAAGGCTATATGGCCCACAGATTTATGACTATTTAGCCTATTATTTAGTCTCTTATCAGATATTTATTGGGCACCTACCTCTGAGCCAGTTGCATACTAGACATTGAGGAGAGAGTGGTGAACAAAACAGAGGTCCTGTCTTCAAGGAGCTCACATTCTAGTGGAGGGAATCAGACAAGAAGCAAAAAACCAAACATTTGCGGCATTTTTAGATGGTGATAAATGTGACAAGGGAATTAAAACCAAGGCAGGTGATAACAGGGAGATGGGTGGGTAATGGTGGAGAGACTAGGAAATGGTTGGTTAGAGAAGGCCTCCCTGAGGAGATGGTTTGAGCTAAGACTTAAAGAATGAGAAGGATCCAGTCAGGGGGAGAAGCAAGGAGAACATTCGAGATAGATGGAAATAGGTGGTGCTGAGGACCTGGGATAGGAAGCCACCTTGGAGAATTCTCCAACTGAAAGGTGGCCAGCATGACTGAAATTGTGTGTGTGTGTGTATGTGTGTGTGTGTGTGTGTGTGTGTGTGTAGTGGGGAGGTGGTGAAGCTGGGAGGAGGGAAGGATAGTGGGGTAGTGACAGAAACTTGTTTCCTTACATTCACAAGAACATTCAACTGCTAACATAAACAATCCCTGATATTGTATTTGAAGACATACTTGGGGGCACCTGGGCTCAGTCAGTTAAACAGCCAACTCTTGGTTTCAGCTCGGGTCACTATCTCAGGTTCATGGGTTCGAGTCCTGCATGGGGCTCTGTACTGACAGCAGGGAGCCTGCTTGGGATTCTCTCTCTTTCCTCTCTCTCTCTCTCTCTCTCTCTCTCTCTCTCTCTCTCTCTCTGTCCCTCCCCCATTCTTTCTCTCTCAAAATAAATAAATAAACTTAAAAAAAAGATATACTTGGAGAATGCGTTCTTAAAAAACAGCAAGCACTTTTGCAAAAATTATTAATCTTCCATTAATCCTTAAGTGCCTAACAAAACTTTTGTTTTACCCCAGACTTTAGCCAGGGATATTTTCTCTCTCTCTCTCTCTGTCCCTTCTTCCCTCCCTCCCCATTCTCTCTCTCTCAAAATAAATAAATAAACTTAAAAAAAAAAGATATACTTGGAGAATGAGTTCTTAAAAAACGGCAAGCACATTTGCAAAAATTATTAATCTTCCATTAAGCCTAATGAAATCTTTATTTTACCCCAGACTTCGGCCAGGATGCGCCTTTCTAATTCAGTTCTGCATGGTTCCTTAGCACTGATTTCCTCATCCTTCAGAGGCCTTAAGTCAATCCATGGGGCAGACTTGCATCTCAGGGCTGTTGCAGCTCAAGGAAGCCTGAACCTGGGCATCTTTCACAGCATAGTGTAGAAGTGATTGCCTGCAGTTCTTATGGGCTTTCTCTTTCAGAAATCTTTTGTTCCCACCACAAGGCAAAAACAGGAAAAGAGATCTGTGTGAAAGAATGCTCTCCCTTTTCCTTTTGTGGTGATTGTGTATCTTAAGAGAAGTCCTCAGAGGTTCTCGGAGCTGTCTGTCTTTTCATGTAAATAGAGCCCTTAAGCCTATTTAGATGTGTGCGAGAGCCCGTGGGGGTTGGGGAAAAGACACCGAGGAGTAGCATCCGCGCCCCATTTAATTTATTCGAGTTCAGCTACGCATGCTCTTTCTTGTTTATAATTAAAGATACTGCAGAATTGCCTCTTGCGTTTCTAATTTTAATTATATGCTATGCGTATTACCGTATACACATATTACTGTGCAGTGTTGTAACTACAAAACCATACATTTTTTACTGGGAGGCTTAAGGGATTTTCCAGGGTGATTTTGACTATGTAAATTTTGCCTAACAGGCCAGCTTTAGAATGCAATCCTGATGTAAAATGTGACCCTCTGTGTTAAATATTTTTAAATCGCTGGTTATACCAGAGCATAGGAGTGGGCATCCCTGGGAGTCATACCTTCAACACCAGAAACAGGTATAGGGTTGGTAATGGGCTTTACGTGTGGGAAAGGGATGAAGCCGAAGAAACTTGCGATATTCCACAGAAAAGAGAGAGGAATGAGGCAATCTGAGGCTGGGGATTCCCAGACCAGGCAGGGAAGGGGGCTGATGGATAGTTCTGCCCATGAGAAGTTTTCCTCCAGTGAGTGCAGGGCTCCAGCTATCCTGGCCAAGGGGAGTAACCCCTGCTGGGTGGATAGTACCTCTTTTCCCTAGAATCCCTTCACCTTGTGATAATGCTTACTTGTGCATTGTTCCGTGTGAATGCTGCTGCGTGTGTGTGTGTGTGTGTGTGTGTGTGTGTGTGTGTGTGTGTGTTTGTGACGGTGTAGACTGAGTAGGAGGGAGAAGCAATGGTGCAGGAAAGAAGAGCCAGGGAGGCATGAGGATCTAGGGTCTGCAATTTTAGGAGCAAATTCTGCCTTTTATTCTGTGGCTGTGGTATTAGATGGGGCGGCATGGGGGGGAACCTGAGACACTGGGGGTGGAGCAGAGTAAAGGTCAAACTCGTGTGCACCTGGCAGCCCCCTCCCTGGCTGCCCTCCCTGCCCCTTTTCCCACCCCAGCCCCACTCCCAAGACAGAATCTGTTTAATCAAATGCAGAAAACTTTTAGATCTCATAAGGAAGAAATGTGAACAACCTATCTGCGCACACCAGTTAGGCTTTTTACTAAGTGCAGTTGAATTTGTATTCACAGACTGCTGCTGTGTGAGTTTTACCTGCTCCCTCACCGAGCTCCTTGAGAAGGCTGATGGAATTTGGAGTGTCCTCCGCCTTGCCCCGGTGGTGTCCTAGCCATTGGTTTTTAAGCTAGTCTCTGAACCTTGATTTTCTCATCTGCATCGAAGAGGTGGTACCTACCTCGTTGGTGTGTTGGGAGGGTTGAAGGTAACAGGATATCTTCAAGCACTCTCCCCAATGTTTGCAGATTGCTTATCAAACAAACTGCCCTACCAAGAGTTTGAACACAAAACATTCTAATGCATAAATATGACATTTAAGTCAAGATTCCTTGTTGCAAGTGATAAAAACCCAAATCTAACCAGCTTACACACAAAGCAGAATTTCGGGTTTCACAGAAGCCAGGAAATACCTAAGTGGGAAGGAAGCTAAGATGCAAATAGCCATGTAGAAGGGTTGGGGCAGAATGGGGACTCACAGGGCAGACAGTCCAGTTATGTTAATGACATATTTCCAGCCAAAATTTAAGTAAGGTGTTTGAACTTCAATCTTATTTTATAATAACATTCATTATGAATACTTAATCTAATTTTACTTTGTAGATTTATTTAATATTGGTTACATATACAGTAAAGATTAATGTATTTCACAGTGCTTTTTTTTTCTTTTGACACTAGTTCTTATTTGAACACACGAAACTACATTTTACTGTAAGCAAAACAGTATGTCAGGCTTTCAATTCGGAAACCTGAGTCAAATCTGCAAAGTCTTCTGGAGGAGGAAAGTTGTAAGACCTACGTTCTTTCATAACAGGCCTAGCCCTTCCCCTCATCTGACATTTTCTTGTGGAAAACATCTGGTTTAAATGAGCATATTAATGGCAGCCTTGATCATCAGAAACCAGAACACAAAAATCATAAACAACGTATATAGTAGGTAAAAGGGTTGCCAAAAAGCAATGTGCAAAGAGAAGTCAGCAGCAAATTTATTTCACATGTAAATTTCACGTTTTGGGTGCTTGTCTTCTAATTGACCTACACTTCTCTTCTGGGAACAGCCAAGTCCTCCAAAACACAGGGGTAGGCACTTGTCCCATTTTGTCAAGCCTTTGAGATGATGGCTCAGCAAACATACCCTCCAATTTATGACCTTTCTTGCCACTGCATCAGAATTCACTGAAAACAACAGGTAGAGCTTAGGGTATGTTGCTTAGAGTTGGGGTGAGGATTGTGTCCATCTAAGATATGGCTCTTAAATTAGTAGGACGATTTAGACTAGCTGTCTTCTGGTAATCAGAGGTGGGGTTGCCATATTGGTCAACATGCAGAGTCCATTTGGGACTATCTTAAGGGAAATCTGAATGCCTTAAAAGCTCTTAGTTTTCTAGGAATTCTGTGACTGAGGATGATTTCCAGGCAAGGATGGAACCAGACTTCTGCCATATTATCCGGGGTTTATAAGCTTAGTGGTGGAATTTACCAGAGTGGAAAAGAAGAGAAAATTTTCTGAGTAGATAGCAGTATTTTGGATGGCCAGGGATTTGTGAGAAGATTTTAGATGAATCAGTAAGAGATAGTGTGGAGTATCAGAGAACTTAACCATAGAGGTGCAGGAGGCATCTTACAGGGTATTTACCTTTTAAGAGGCTAAGAAAGAGAAGAAAGGGAAAACTATACAAGTTAGTTTTTGGAACTTTTACAGAGTCCTGACATAGTTACAACACAAGAGGTTGAGGCTGGGAATTAGTTCAATCAGAAAAGAGGTTAGACTAGTTTAGGGGGATTGAAAAGTACTGAATAGGATGTCAGAAGCTTCCGGGATCCAAGGAACATGGATGGCAGGAAGTGAGAGAGAGAGAGGGATTTGCATTGTTTTAACCTCCTTCAACCTTTAACCTTCTCATCTGCCTTGTCTGGATATTACTAAACTCAAGTTGAAGGTATATGTATAGAGGCTGCACAGTAGTAGGAATAACATGGGATATAGTGTCTGAAGAACTTTATCTCTCTGAACTGTACTTCTGCAATGGCATATAATGCTTACCACAAGGTTTGGTGTGAAATAAATGGGATAATCTAGGCCCAGTGGATTTGGAATACTGGCCAAATGAGTGGGATAGTCTTGGATTTCAGCATCCTATCCTGTATCCAGTTCACTTAACTGATAGGACCTCCTATTACCCTGATATCTGGAGTGCATGGACGCTTAATGAACTAGAGATCTGTAATAATTTTCATCAGTGGTTAAAACACAATTCTTTTTTTTTTTAATTAAAAAAATTTTAATGTTTACTTATTTTTGAGAGAGAGAGAGAGAGAGAGAGAGTGAGTAGGGGAGGGGCAAAGAGAAGAGAGGGAGACACAGAATCCAAATTAGGCTCCAGGATCTGAGCTGTCAGCACAGAGCCTGACGCAGGGTTTGAACTCATGAACCGTGAGTTCATGACCTGAGATGAAGTAGGACATTTAACCAACTGAGCCACCCAGGCACCCCTTTAAAAACTTTTTTTAATGTTTATTTATTTTTGAGAGACAGAGAGAGACAGAATCAGGTGGGAGAGGGACAGAGAGAGAAGGGAGGGAGACACAGAATCTAAAGCAGGCTCCAAGCTCTGAGCTGTCAGCACAAAGCCTGATGTGAGGCTCTAACTCACCAATTGTGATATCATAACCTGAGCCGAAGTCAGATGCTTAACCAACCGAGCCACCTAGGCATCCCAAAATACAATTCTTAAACTAGATTTGGAGGTAGGATTTTAATAGCAGAATTACTATGTCTTTGGGACAGTGATTAGATCATAGTAAAGTTTGGTCTCTTAAGATTTATCACTTATTTATGGCTAAGAATGTCACACATACTTCTCAGGTTCCATAGTGAGTTTTTAGCAATAATTTCCTTGGAATCTGCTATGTATCAGGTGCTGTGCCAATGGCACAAAGGTGAATGACACATGGACCTTGTTTTGTGTTTAGTTCTTAAAGAAACATTGTATTTATTTTTTAAAGTAAGCTCTACACCCAACATGAGGCTTGAACTCACAACCCCAAGATCAAGAGTCATAGGTTCCACCGACCAAGCCAGTCACTGCCCCACATGGGCCTTGTTTATAAGGTGCTCCCAGATCAGTGGGACATACTGGTATGAAAATAATTCGCTTTGCTATATAAGATAGCAAGTGCTATTGTATTGGTATGAATCAAGTAGCACAGAGGAAGAAAACAGTTTGCTCTGAAAGATCTCATAGATGAGGGAGTAGATGGCTAGTGTTTTGAGGGATGAATATTATCAACAAAATATGAATTTTAAATATAGTTGGAAATGTAGTTAGTAAGATGTAGGGCCACCAAATTGGATAAAGTATGTGTATTGGGCTTATAGGTGGTAGATGGATGATCTCAACATGTTTGTTCTTTCTTTCTTTCCCTACTTGTAAGGAAGTCCTTGTCTAGCAATAGTGTTTGCACTATTGGAAATAGGCTTTAGATACATCCATCTCTGGAAGGAGGATGGCATTTTGATCTACATGGAGTTGTTAGAGGCAGTGTGGTATGAATGAGGAAAGGATAGGGTATGAGACAAGGTTCTTATTTCTACCACCTAAAAGGCGAGTGTCTTTTGACAAGTTGCATATATTCATGGTGATTTTGATACATCTATGAAATAGAATTAACAGTGCCAACCTCACAAGACTGTTGCATCAAGGGCACTAATAAATGTGAAGGCACTGTGTCAAGTGCTGTGAAAATACATAAATGTTATTATTTTATCAAAAACTTCAGCAAACCATTTATTTATATAGTTCTATGTAATATGTAGAGTCATAGAGAGAGAGGACCCATCTTCTAGGAAAACAGAATCTGGATTCTGTATCAGCTCCAAAGTAGGAGAATGAAGCCTTAAGTTCTCACCAGGTGCTCTTAACCTGAAAAGTAGACTTGTGGGTCTACTCCATTGCCTCCATGGACCTGATATACTCTTCTGCTAGGTAAGAGGACATTTGAAAAAGGGGTGGAATACTGGGCTTTCAGGAAGGACATTACTCTTTTTTCCTCTTTGGAAATATTTGCTCTTTTGGTTTTGAGCTATGAATGTGAAGGATCCAGCTGATTCTGATCCCCAGAATAACCCTAATAATAGAAACACTGTGACAAGCACAAATATTAAAAACATACCTCAATTTAGGCAACCAAGGTAAGGTAAATACGTATGGTATCATAAGAAAAAAATTCCCTTATGCAACCCTGGAAACATAATTTAAGGTCATTGCATTCAACATCAAAGAGATGACGACAAAGAGGACGTGTTTGCCACTAAAAGATTTCAATGAAATGATTAGTCTTCTGTACAAAGGCAGTAGAAGGAGAGTCGTGAAAATCAATAATTTCTCTTATGTAAAGCAAAATTGGGAGGTTCCATTAACATCAAAATTACAATTTTTAAATTTACATAAAGTATATAGTTTGAGGAGTTTTGGCAAATGTGTGTACTAATAACCCTATTTTCATCACCCCAAAAAGTTCCTGAATGTTCCCTTGCAGTCATTCCCTCCCCTCCCCTCCCCTCCCCTAGCTCCAGGAAAACACTGATTTGCTTTCTGATTTGCTGTAGTTTTGCTAAAGTGTAATTTTAATTTACTTATTAACAGAAATAATGATAGTTGGACATCATCAAAATTTAGGATTAGAAACCTTATACCTTTAGAAAGTGCAATTTTATTTTTTAATTTAAAAAAAATTTATTTTTGAGAGAGAGAGACAGTGCAAGTGGGGAAGGGGCAGAGAAAGAAGGAGACAGAGAATCCAAAGCAGGCTCCACACTGTCAGCACAGAGCCTGAGGCGGGGCTCGATCCCACTAACGATGAGATCATGATCTGAGAAGAAGTTGGACGCTTAACTGACCTAGCCAGACAGGTGCCCGTAGAAAGTGCAGTTTTAGCAATTTCTCTGGGCTTTGGTTTTATAATATTAATGAGGATGATAACAACTTTTCTATACACCTCAGAAGGTTCCTATAAAAATCCAAAGAGATAATAGATGAACATTAGGTGTTTAGAATTTGATGGATTGTTTGGCAAATATTAATGTTAATCAAAAGGAAGGCACACCAAGATAGGAGCCATTTCACAGAGCAGTTTCATGCCAGCACTTTCTTGGTGCCCTCGACAGACCTTGAAGGAGAGTCCCCCCATGGTTATAAAGGAAGTTATCTTTGAAATAGTTGACGTATGGACCCAAAAGTCAGACTCCTGTCTCTCCAGCTGATATATCTGAGTTAACATCAGATTAATCCTATATATCACTTTGGATATGAATATAATATAATAAAAGTGTTCACAGTGGCTGCAGCTTACACAGTGCTTTATCATAACAAATGAAACAATTTATTCCACGCTCAAGCTCCTACCGCCTTGATTCTGAGCTACGTCAGCTTTATGGTTCCCATTTTACACAGATAAAAACAAACTTTTCAGATGTCACGTAATATGCCAGAGGCTTCCATGTGGTCTATCAGCTACTGTTATAAATCACTGTTGCTTTAAACCAGTGAACTAAATGCCATGTTTATTGAAAATTGTTTTGAGTGGAGAGCAGAGACTAATGTATAAAACAAGTCCTCTGATCAAGCTAACATTTTTCTCTGGGCAGCAAGAAGAGAATCGCATTCCCTGCTAGTCAGAAAAACCAGGCCAATTTTATCTTCCCTCTCTGGGAGATACCACTTTAGATACTCCATAGACATGCCTGACACATTCAGGTTGTGTGTATTTTTCTTAGATGAACTGTTAGAGTTCATATATATATATGCCAATGTGCGCGTGCACATACACACATCCCAAGCTGCCATTTGTCTCTGTGTATGCATACATGTCATGTGTAAATTGCACATTTTCAAAAAACACAAATGATCACCAGCTGGTCACTCTCACTTCCTCCCATGTACATTTTGGAGCTTCCCCATAGGGAAGCGAAACTGATGGTGGGTTGGAAAAGATTGAATTTGCTGAAGTGGATTCAGCCAAGTGGCTGTTTACGGATGACCTTTGTCTTCTTGGGGGTAATAGCAGGCGGAATGTCTGATCCCATCCCATTACAATTAGAATCATAAACTGTTGGCTTTGTGAGTTCGTTCGCCTAAGACGGTGATGAATGAGGAATCCAAAGACCTGGGTTTGAGCTCTACCTCTAAATATCTACATATGTGTAAAGACAGCTCTGTCTACCACTACAGAGAATTTTCCTCTTCTCTCCTAGCTTCCCTATGAGACTCTCAAATCCTCAAAGACACACTGCATCTGTAATTTACACAGTATTCACTTTGTCCTCTTTTCTGTTCCTACTCTGCATTCAGTAGAGATGTAATAAGTACTTGCTGATGGATGCAGTGGGACCACATCCTGCTTTGGATGAACTGGAATTCTATTTCAGAGTATTTCCACTCAGAAATACTCTTCTTCAGTACTGTCGCTACTGTTAAGATTCAGCTGGAGCAGTGTCATCAGATACCTTCTTCCCTTGGGTCTCACCCTCTGGTCCCCTAGAAAATGGGGCTGTGAGCACACTCCCTGGCTCCAGTCTAGACCTTTCATGGGTAGCCTTCTACTGAGCAGTGTTTCTGGGGCCTTGTGTTTTAGTGTCTACATTGCTTCCAACTCTTAGCAGTCTGGTGAAGTAGAGCCTTAGTAGATATTCCCTCCCTTTCTTCCTCTCTTTCTTTTTCTCTCCCTTCCTTCCTTCCTGTTTCTCTCTCTGCCCCTTTCTCTCTGTCTGACCTTCCCCCTCTCCCTCCCTCTGTTTTCTCTACCCTTCTTTTGCCAAGACAGACTGAACTCTCATGAGTGTTTTCAAAAAATTTTTTAAATGTTTATTTATATGAGAGAGAGAGTCTGCTAGCAGGGGAGGGGCAGAGAGAGAGAGAGATGGAGACAGAATCTGGAGTAGGCTCTAGATTCTGAGCTGCCAATACAGAGCCCGATGTGGGGCTTGAACCTACGAGCCATGGGATCGTGACCTGAGCCGAAGTCACATGCTCAACTGCTCAACCCACTGAGCCACCCGAGTGCCCCTAACTCTCATGAATATTTTAAGTGTTTCACAGAACACAAAATCTTTACCTTCACAAGGGGGACTAAATGTTGGAGTTTTAATTCCTCAGAATAAGCAGATTTTAAAACAAACCAGACCACGTCAGTCTCCTACTTGAGGATCACCAGGGGTCTCCCACCATGCTTAGAACCAAACCCAAAGCCTTTGTGCTGGGCCTCCAAGATGCTGCCTGACTCAGCCTGGCCCACCTCTCTGACCCCTATCCTCACTCACTAACCTCCAGCCAGCCTGGTCTTCTTTGGGTTCTTAAAGCTTGTTTCTCCCTCAGGACCTTAAAACTAGACTCTTCTGCCTCAGTGTGTGCCCTGAACTCTGTGTTACCCTAGAGTTGTTGCTCAGATCTCAGCCCAGATGTCCTCTCTCAGACAAGACTTCCCTGACCATCCTATCAGTAACCCCACACACAGTATTTTATTTCCTCATGTTACTCATCATAATCTGAAATTGGCTGGCTCATCTCCTGGTTTCCTTGTATAGCGTTGGACTCTGAGTAGCGTGTACACTCACTCCACAGTGCACACACAGGCTTTATTTGTCCTGTTCTTTGTTATTCCGGAACTTAGAGCAGTGCCTGTCACCCAGTGGCTGCTCAATAAACATAACATGTGGACTCGGTGAGGGATGGAATCTGACATTATTTACCTCTCTCAGATTTTCCTTCTCTCTGTCTCTGTTTCTCTCTCATTTATTTTGCAGAACCTGCATCATGAAAAGCAGGGTGACCTAATGCTGGACCACAGGCCTTGGGTCAGAGCCCTGTCTTTACCTGTTCACTTGATCCAGAGCTGAGGGAGGGGCCAAGATGGCAGAACAGCATGGAAGGGGTTTTTTTTGCGTCAATTGATCCAAAGCTTCTAGTCTCGCATAACTGCCAATTTGAAACAGCTGTTATAGAACCACTCTCTCTTCCTGTTGGTCAATAAGTAAATCAGAGAAATTTCAAATAATCTGTAATACTTTTCTAACATTCACTCTGCTAATACCTTTCAACCCTTTCAGCCTTCCATTACTGAATGGCTTCCTCAGTTCCTTTACCCTGTGAGGCACCCTGCAATCTAGCCCAATATGAGAGAAGCCATGTAAGCTCTATATATTGCTGAGCCTTCAGATATGGCCAGAGAAATGTGCTTGTGAAGAGAAAGAGGAAGATGGTTCACCCAGGGACCATTTATGGAGGAGGCCGAGTACCAAAATCAAGTGTGTAGCTTTAGCCATTTCTTATCAGAAAGTCTGGACTAGAAAGATGAGTTCTCAGGATTTTCCTGAGAAAGGAATTCTATTTTTATTTGGATTTTGAGAGATTATCTCTGTAACTTCCCACAGTCAGAGGCTGAACTCCTAGATGACCCTCGCAGTATAATGAGCAGGATGGCCTAGGCCTTGTGTACTCATGGAAAGTGCAACATAGCTTGCCTTGTTGGTTTTTCTGGAGATATCACATTTGGGTTACAGGGGTTCAGCCAGTCTTTGGTTGTCACGCAGAGCAGTTTTATGGGAATAGTTGTATAATGCTAACATCTGTAGACTGAGAGCTTGACTGCTGGGAAAGACCGTGTATCTTGGGAGCTAATTCTTGGTAAATAAAATATTCAGCACTTCCCCCACCCTTGCCTGGGCACAGGCACCATTCCATCTACCATTTCCATCTGTATTGGTGGATGAGCTATGTGCATATTTTCTTATCACCTTGCAGTATACATTTTTGGCAAATTAAAGAGCAAAGCAAAGGCCCTTGGCTTTTTAACTTTTCTGCTTTCTTGGTATTTCCACATGAGACAGAATATTAAAAGGTTAGAGGATTTCTCTTTCAAGATTTCTGATGAGGAGATACAGACTGACTGATAGCCACATGCCTGCTGTCCTCAGTTTCAAGTCTATATTCCTATTTCTCCTTTTCCATGACGCCTCTCTTGCCCACTCTGTTTAAAATGGCAACCTGTTCCCACACATTATACCAAATCCCTTTACTCTAATTTGTTTCCTGTAGAAATGATCACTTTTGACATACCATGTAACTTACCACGTTTTGTATTCATTGTCTGCCTTCCCCTGGTAGAATACAGACTCCACAGGGTGAGGATTTCTTGCTCTTTTATTTGCATTGTATGTCTAAGTGCCTAGAACAGTGCCTGGTGTATAATTAAACCTTTGGTAAATATTCCTTGAATAAATGAGCCAACATCCCAGTGACAGGAGAACTAATATAGTGTGGTGATAAAAAAAAAACTTGGGCTTTGGAGTCAAATGATCCTGGATTTAAATCTCAGCTTTGCCACTTAGCAGCTGTATGTCTTTAGAAAGTGAATTAACCTCGGGGCACCTGGATGGCTCAGTCAGTTGAGGGTCGGACTTCGGCTCAGGTCATGATCTCATGGTTTGTGAGTTGAAGCCCCGTGTCAGGCTCTGTGCTGACAGCTCAGAGCCTGGAGCCTACTTCAGATTCTGTTTCCCTCTTTCTCTACCCCTCCCCCACTTACACTCTGTCTTTCTCTCTCTCTCAAAAATAAACATTAAAAATTTTTAAGAAAGTGAATTAACCTCTCTGAGCCTCAGTTTTCTCATCTGTAAAATAGGGATTATAACACTGATCTTGCTGGTGTGCTGTATGCTATCAAAAGAGATAGCATAGCATGGTGACCAAGAGGCAAGACTTTGCATTCCAGTAAATCTGGGGTCTGGGCTTTAGCTTCAAGTTCTGGTTCTTCCATGACCTTTTGCTGTATTTGTGAACTCTGTAAACTCACTTTCTTTGCCTGTAAAATGAGTATAATACTGTGCCCTGAAAAATAGGACAGTGGTCAGAATTAAAGAGAGGTAATCCACAAGTAGGGCTTAGCAGACTAACCAGCTCATAGTAAGGGATCAATTAATTTGGACTCTTCTGGGAACAGTGATGATAATTTTGAAGTTAGGCTCATTGCTCATACAGAGTAACTGCTTAATAAATGGTATGTTTGAAAAAAGAACAATATTAGGACTTTGGGAACCTCCTAAATTAATGTCACCGTTTTTCTCGAATTCTCTCTTCTCCAGGGGAGGTAAAGCAAATACCTGTTATCTCTGTGAGATATTTGTTTCACCTTGAAAATGGAATGATGAACAATTTTTATGTGCCATACTCCTTCCTTTGTTCCAAAATAAGACAGTTCTGTTATGATTTCAGGGGTTATTTTTGAATTTTGGAGGACTGAGTTGCCACAGGGGCTCTCTCCCACCAGGTGATCATTAGGAGAACTTTATGTACCTTGGGTGTTTAGTCAGCTTGTTCAGAACTAATGAAGTTGGCTCTAGAAGCTGTGGTTTGGGGAGATTGTGATATCTCAGGGTTTCCATTGGCTTCCACTTCCTTCTGTGAGAGATGCTTCTTCCCCCTTCTGCTCATTTGCTGTGTGAGTCTCAGCAAGACATTTCACCTCAATCAGACCTTCTAACTGTATGGCCCAGGTATGAATCCATGCTCTGTCTTGTTGTGCCCTGGCCAAGTTACTCAACTTCACTGTACCTTATTCTCCACCTTTGTAAATAGGTAGGTAGGTAGGTAGGTAGGTAGGTAGGTAGGTAGATAGACAGATAGACAGACAAATAAAAAAAGGAATGGTCCTACACTACAGGGTTTTGTGAGGATTGAATGAGCTATTACATGTAAAGAGTACTTTAAAAGTATTCAGTGATGTTTATTATTATGTCATTTACTAAAAAAATAAAATAATCCGGTACTGTAATATTTTAAGTTTATGAACACTTTCTACATTTTGAAAGCTCAGGAACTTCAGCTTCTGTTGGGGTCTCGAAAGCACTTGGTGAAGAATATCTTTGCTTGAAAAGAGCCACCAGGTGTCCACTGTGTCTTAAAGAGGTGATCAAATGCAGTGCCTCTCAGTTCGTGCAAGGAGGGAGATGATAGGGATCAACAGGGTTGTTGTGAGGGTGCTCAGAGCAGCGTGGGGAAGACCCTGAGGTCAGGGCAGCCCCTTGGGAGGGAGCTGCCACCCCAATCAGGAAGGTCTCACAAGGTGGATTTTAACTGGTGATGTGGCCTGAGCCAAATTTCAGCCCAGAGCTTATCACATTCAGGTGGACCTGCCCCTGTTCATGGTCCCAAAGCTCCCAGACCAGACTGAGCTATAAATTGTTAATTTGACAGTGAGAAAGCTGTTCTGTGCACTGGATAGGCACGCTAGTCTAACTAGCACATTTCCCTTTCAAAGCAAGTTACATGTGGAAGCAAATTATCGGAAGGTTACTTGGGTAAGTATGGAGTCAATAATATGGGAGCTACGTGATTTGGATGTTGACGGTGGGTGTCCATTAGCCTGCTGCCTCTATCTCCGCGGCCCAGATCTACCTGCCAGGTGGTTCATGTGCTCACCTGAGTCACACAGGGCCCCCTGACAGTCAGGTTTTGAATCCACACAGCCATCATTTGCCTCTCTGGGTATCCTTTATATATATTAGTTTTTTGGCTAACTTCCTCCTCACATGTTTCTGGTGCGTTTTCTTAATGTAAATTTTATTTTTCATCAAAGTAAGGCATGTATATTGTTATATAAATCTAATAATACTTAAACCAAAAAACAGCATTTCCCTGCCCCAAATCTACTTCTCGAACCCTTTGATTCCTACTCTCTGGGAGCAGCCATTTTCAAATTGCTGAGTTGTTGATTCTGCTAGTTACCTCCCCATTTCTTTCTTTTTTTTTAATGTTTTATTTTACTTTTGAGAGAGAAAGAGACAGCATGTGAGCGGGGAAGGGGCAGAGAGAAAGGGAGACGCAGAATCTGAAGCAGGCTCCAAGCTGTCAGCACAGAGTCTGACGCAGGGCTCGAACCCATGAGCTGGGAGATCATGACCTGAGCCAAAGTCCGGTGCTTAACTGACTGAGCCACCCAGGCACCCCTACCTCCCTATTTCTAAATGATATGCTTGAATTGCTATTTCTTGATGTTTTTATTGAAGATGATTCTATGAAAGATGACCATTGAATCCCCATCCTCCCTTTCAGTTTCACTTTTCGCTTCTTTCCAGTGTGGTCTTATCTTAATATTTAGTTAAAACCATATTTAACGTTTATGTTGTGCCAATGTAAGTATTCATGGAGAGCTACAAAATGTACCATGATTATGTTACCTCCTTTCTTTCTCCTTCCTTCATCCCTCCCCCCCCTCTCTCCCTCCTTTCCTTTCTTCCTTCCTTCTATTTTTTAATTTCCCTTTGGGACATACTTCTCCGCCTATTCTCCATCTTTAAATTAATAAGGGCATTTGAAACCTTAACTGCCGTACCTTCACCACACCTAACAAAATTAACAAGTCATTAATATCATCCAATACCTAGCCTCTATTCAAATTTCCCTGATTGTCTCAAAGATGTCCTTTTACAGTTGGTTAATTTGAATAAGGACCTAAATAAAGCTCACAAATTATACTTGGTTGTTATATTCCCTAATATTCTTTTGTTCTATAATAACACCCCCTCTACCCCTCTTTTGTTTGTGACATTGATTTGTTGGAGAAATTGGATGTAGAGTGCTACACATTCTAGATTTGGTAGATGGTTTCCTCATAGTGTTGTTTAAATTGTTCTTCTGTATCCTATAAATGAGTGGTTATTGGATTAGGGCTTAGATTTTTTAAGTAAAAATATTCTATAGGTGGTGCTGTTTACTTCCTATTTTATCATGTCACAAGACAATGTCTGTTGTAACACCTTTAATGGTGATTAAATTGATTAGTGGGTTCAGATGATGGCATCTGATCATTCTGTTGCCAAGTTCCTTGTCAACTTTTCACCTAATCCATTGATGCTCATTACCCAGATCCATCATTTTATGGGGTACATATTCTGTCCTTTCATTGTGCAATTCAGTTCTGAGCCAGTAAGTGCTGATTACCTAGTCTGACTCCAGTTTAACTCTAAGTACTACCAAATAGCTGACTGAATTTACATGAAAGTAATATGCTAGTGTGTTATATTGATTAATGTTTTTATGTGAACCTCTAGTTGAGCTTTGCTTTTGGCTTAGAAAACAGAAACAGAAAAGTGGAAAGCTTTCTTGTCAGTCATGTTGAAAAGTAACTGGCAGAGAAAAAAATTTTTTTAAGAAGTGGAACAAATTAGAAAACTCTGCTTTAGTTTCTAATGCCTCCTTTCTCCAGGGTGGGAAAACTCTGCAGTCTAAAAGGGTCTTCTTTGCCTGTGAAAGAAATGGAGGGAAGCTACCAGAATGGACATAGAACACACAGTCATTTGAGGACTTTTTGGTTGCTGTTGTGTTTTAGTTTTCACTCCCCTAATTGCTAAGAAGTCTTTCATAAAGATTTTCCCTAAACCCTGCTGCATATGAATTAGGGCTTTTCCTTTCCTCTGTTTCGGGACTGGTGCCCTTTGATGCATTTTAGCAGAATTTAGCTTCTAAATACAATTTAAAACATACATATATGCATGCACACACTCACGATTCTCTCAATTGACATTATTATTATTATTATTATTATTATTATTATTATTATTTTTCCTGCAAGGACCTGCCCTGTAGGAGCCAAATTCAGTGGCAGGATGGAACTATGGAGGTACCTTCCATCTCCTTCTTGCAAGGCCCTAGTGTCTCTTGGCTGGGGAGCATTTTTCCATGCTTTTTAAAGACCTGTTTGGATTAAAATGAATTCCTGGTGTAAATGCCTGGCCTGTTATTGATACAGGTTGGTTACCTTTGTAGTGCCTTCCAGTATTCCAGAATTTAAGTCCTCCTCTAAAATACTCTGTAGTTCAAATTCTCATAATATCGGGGCCTCTTCTGCCATTTATAAAAACCTTCCACATAACTTTCAATGACTAAATTGCACCCTTCTTTCAAGGCCCAGATCAAATGACACTTTCTCTGTGTCCCCCAGGGAGAAGCCATCTCTTCCCATCTTCTAGACTCCAGTGGCTCCCTCTTTTCATCCTCCTATGACAAGGATTGTTTGCTCCCTTTCATTATAGTTTGTTTCCATACTCATGTTGCTTCTCCCTTTTAACAGAAAAATATCAGTCTTGTCTTTGTTTTGTTTTGACCATGACTAGTATGTAATAAATATTTTATCAGCATTTTAAATTGTAAAAATTGAATAAAATGACTTGAGTAATTTTATTTTGTCAGATATCCAGCTTCTATTTCAGTTATGCTTCAGATATCTACAGGGGACTCTGTCAGTCAGATGTAGGGCCAGATATTCTATTTCAGAAGAGGGAGGAAAAAAATGCATAGAGGAATTAACCTGGAATTTGGAGTCAGAAGACTAGATTCAACACCCATCTCAATCACTCCAGAGTCACTGCTTTAGAGTAGTTGCTATGTTACTGGGTGCCCTCCCTGGTAGTCTGAAGATCTGTAGCAAAAGTCAGGTAAGACAATTTAAGATCTAGCTCATTAGAAAGAAGGAAGGGGAGAAAAGACTGTGTGGATTTATGAGTAGCAGTGGATGGTACAGGGATGGAGTCTTGGGCTCTCACAGCCCTTCATCATGGTGCTGGCTGGGGAAAAGAGGTCCAGGAGGGATTCCACTCTATAGCTGTGTTGGGAAGGATGAGTGTACAAAACTCATGGGGGTGCTCATTAGAAAGAAGATGGTGAGGGCTGGGGAGGGAAGCCATAAATATACACTTTACTCTTTAATCCCTTGAAGTCTTGCCCAAACCTACCAGTCCCAGATACAGCTTTTTCTCACTTCTTGCTTCCACTGTCCTCTCTTAGGAACTACTTGGCTGAAATAATAAATGGGGACTTCTACTTAACTTCTAATAAACACAACCAGCGCTTGAATAGCTTCACATTAGTAACAGAGGACCACCTTCAGGGAGAGCATAGAGATTCTAACACTACTGATAGTTACCTCTGTAGAGAGAGGAAATAAAACCAAGATCCCACTGTTTTGGGCATCACAGCTTCGCAAGCGTCTTCTCCTTGATTCAGAAAGACATTGAGACCCAGCTTTCTCATGGAAGTTATTCCTTTACCATCAGTCTGCCTCCCTGTGGGAGGTGCACTCTCCTTCAGGATCTAAGAGTATAAAGAGCATGGGATCTGGAGTCAGTAGACCTGAGTTTGGGTCCATTTATGTGCCATAGTAAACTTTAGGCTACTCACTTTTCCTCTCTGATGTGGAAAGAGGTGTAATACCTACCTTTCCACTAGATGATAAGGAGGTTCAGATGAGATTTTGTATTTGTATATGTGTGTGTATATAGCCCCTTCATTTTTCTGAAGCAACATAGGGAATGCTTCCCTATTACCAAGTTATTTCAAAAGCTACATCTTGCTATGGGTGAGAATCGGAGCCATGTTGTGGTCTAATGGCTCTTCTGCTTACTAGTGTGAGCAGTTCCCTCCACCTCTTGGCACCTTGCTTTTGTCTCTTGTGAAATGGTCAAGAATATCAGATGTCCAGAGAAGGAAGTTATTTGAGGTAGAAAATGTGCAAGGCAGACTCTATAGGACTGGTGAGTTACCATGACGCTGTCTCCACTACTACCTATTTCATTTCTTCCAACAGCATTTAGAATACCACAGTAGTTTTCCAGATGCTGTGCTTGAACGTGGCGTGTCTGGTTGAAAGAAGTGATTTTGGAATCACATAGATGTGGCTGCTAGCTGCAAGCTATGCAAGTTACAGAATAACTTTATCCCGAAAGTGGAAGAATAATGTCACCTACTGCCTAAGATTGCAATAAGGATGAAAGGAGGCTATGTAAATAAGGCATTGGGCATACTGTTTGGCACCCGCTGGGTACTCAGTAAGTATTAGTTTTCTTCCCTTGGGCTACATTTGGCTCTACAGATTTTAACTTGATCAAATCACATTTATTAAAAGTTCCAAATAAGGAAGGCATGGTACTACATAGGTACTTTAATCTTAGGGTGCTAAGAGACCGTCAGGTTGGGATGAAGGGCAGAGGGAGACAGTTATGTTTGTTTCTTAACTAACAATAGTGGTATCTCACCTCCTTGCCCTGGTTCTGAGCCTGCTGAGTCACTGTTGCAGCCCCATAGCCCCATGATCTCTGGCTGTGCCATGGAATACAGCAAAGCCCACAAGAAACCAGCACTAATAAATGGCAGATCATTTTGAGGGATTTTTGTTTGCGTTCCTATGCTTGGTCCCCTGGTGAGATAGGAAACCTTTAATAAGACTTTTCCTAAATGATGCTGCATGTGAAATGTGGATTTTTTTTCCCTCTCTGTTCTCCTAACAAATGACCATTTCATGAGGTTTCCTTTCATTTTTTTTTTTCTTCTTCTTTCCTGCTTCTCAGTACATTCCACAAAGAGCTTATTCCTCTGCTGGTTACTGATTGATGGTTCTACTCTGTGTGCCCTTTAATTTTGCAATAAACCAACAAGGAGTTGAGACCACAAACTTAAAGAGAATTGACTTATTTATTTGACTGGATTCACTGGAGTAACAGGCAGATTTAGTCATTTCAGTGTGGTCCTGGGGAGGGCAGGAGGAGTCCGTGAGCAGGAAGGCTGTGCTGTAAATAACCAGACAGAGAAGAGCTTCCTTGTTCTCCTGTTCCAAAGCAGCTGGACATTCGTTTTGCAGTGGCTATCCCTTTCCAGGCCTGGATGGGATCAAGAAGTCTTCCACAAGACTTGTCCACAGCTCCAGGATTCTGAATTCAGTGGGACTTCAGATATGCAGAAATGGAAAGCCACCACCCACAGGTCCCACGTTCCTTTTTTTCAAAGGGGATCATGGTGATGCCCCTTAAATGACTGCAGGCATGGCTGCAAACCTACCCGGGTCACCAGTCCTTCCAGGCCTGGCCTCTTGGCTGGATGATGTCAAGAACCAAGAATAAACCTCTGCCCCAACTACCTCCATCCCTGCTGGGTCTTCACCGTAAGACCAGGGCCTCCACCACAGTGCACCAGCACTAATACCTTTTGTGAATCAATTACCAACCATGTGAAGAAGCAATTGATTCACCATCGTGTGGTGTAGCCAGTCTGCAAAGAAATGCAAACACTGCAAGTTGGAAAGCAAGAACACACTTTTTGAGTGGTCGCATGGATCCTAAGTAAACTAAAGATAGCCCTTTTAGGGTATTTAAAAACACAGATACCATTATCATTAATATTTAAGGATTGCAGCATACCCAGTGCTGTTCTCTGTGAGTTGAAGCGGAGCTGGAAAGATAACTGCCCGAATGGAATTTGTCCCAGCTGTGAGCTCCTTGCCCAGATCCCAGTGTTGTTTGTGGCTCTACCTCATTTAACCAGCTAGCTGCCTGTTCTCGTTCTGCTCTCATGTGGCAACCTTTCTTCTGAAACTCTTGTCATCACATTTTAGCAGAAGTGAAAATATTAGCAGAAGGTTCATGGCCAAGACAGAAATAGAATCCAGGAGCCTGTGTCTTTTCTTTTGCCATACCTGCTGGAGCATGGTTCCTCCCTGGACTGAAGACTCAGTGTTTCCAGCTCTACCAAACGGCATTCTAACAGCCGGCTGCTGAAAGTTTGTCTTACTCTTAAACATTTGGTACAGTTTTCCTTTAATGTGATTTTGCACTAAATAACATGGCACTTGGTCAGTCTGATACCAGCAAATGCCATGCACTGAAGAAATGGATCAACAAATGTCCATGAGGCTGTGAATTTTCCTGTCAAGAACATTTTGTGTGGAAGAACCAGCATGCACTAGAGGTCCAGACAGACCTAGTGTGAATCTGGCTCTTCTGTGTGCTAGCTACGTAGTCTCAGAAAATTGCTCAATGTCTCTGAACCTCAGTTTCCTCGTCTTCAAAATTATGATAATAATGTTTGTATGTATGTAAAGCACTTGGTACAGGGTTGTATCCACAGGAAGTAGACATTAGTTTCCTCCCTTCTCCCTTCCCACTTTTAGAATGGGGACAGGAAGGCAAAAACACGTGAAATCTCAGAACATTTACACTGTAGGTAGAGAGGTAAGAATAACATGTGACATAGAGAAAAAAATCCTTGTACTGAATTACTTGGTACCGATTCTAAAATGGGAGCATTAGGAACTGAGAGATCAGTTAGTTGCAGAGAGCATGGTTGGGAAAGACTTCATGGAAGAGGTGGGATTTGAACTGGCTCTGCAAAGATGGAAGCGTGAAGAAGAGTGAAGAAGGACATTTCAGCCTGGGGCACTTGGCATGGGGATGAGAGCTGGAGTGAGTGAACCACGAGAAACAGAGAGATAGAGTGAGGATGTCATAAACCTCAGTGTTCCCACTGGAAAAACTGGCGTGGGTAGATATAATAAGTAAAAAGCTAATAGTTGTTAGGCACCTGCTAGGTATTAGGCACTGTCTTAAGTGCTTTCTGTGCTAACTCATTTATTCTCACAACAGGTACAATTGTCCTCTCATTACACCGTTGAAGAAAGTGAGGCACAGAGAGATTAAGTTATCTACCTGAAATGATACAGCTGGGTGGTGGTGGAGTTGAGACAGAGGCCCCGGGAGGTCTGGTTCAAGAGCCCACCCTCCTAACATACAACAGCAGCTTCAGTTACTGCCCAGCTTCCCTCATGAGGTAGTGAGGATCAACTGAGACCATTCTGTGAACATCCTCTGAAAAATATAAAGCATCACAGGTGCCAGCGTGGCTCAGTAGGTTAAGCGTCACACTCTTGATTTCAGCTCAGGTCATGATCTTGCGGTTCCTGAGTTCAAACCCCACATTGGGCTGTTCACTGGCAGTGTGGAGCCTGCTTGAGATTCTCTCTCTCTCTCTCTCTCTCTCTCTCTCTCTCTCTGCCCCTCCTCTGCTCTCTCTCTCTCTCTCTCTCTCTCTCTCTCTCTCTCTAAATAAACAGTTTTTTAAAAATCTAAGAGAAATAAAGCATCACACACACATGAAATGCTGTCATTATTCTTGTTAATGACATTAGATGAGAAGTGAACATCAAGATAGGCAACGCAAAATGAGGAAGGAAAAAATTATAGGATAGCATTTCTCTGCAGTTATATTTAGCAGCTCATGTCCCTCACCATCCCCTCTAGCAACTCAGAGGCCTGACAAAACCTCACACTTCCTCTTAGGACAGCACTCTGGGGGGCCATTCCCAAGCCACCAGGGTACACACTGGAGATTCTAAAAGGCTATTTGTCATCTGGCATTGGGGCTTGTGCCTTAAGTATGATTTGCCCTTGGCCAGGACATCATTTTATGGGCCTGTAGCACATGATTGGGAGCTGGCTTGTTAGTGACTGTGATCAAAGATCTCCACTCCAAGGGCATTGCCATGGAGGGAGGCCCGTCCTCACTCATTATGTAAATATTTAGCCATTTTAATGTATTTGTTCTGGCCATTCTTCTTCTGTCTCTCTTATGTTGACTCTGTTTAATTGTAGGTTATTATTGTTTGTGTATGTTGATGTCATTTATTTAAGTATGGACACAAACGGATAGCTTCAGCTCCCAACTCCCTGCCCCCCTTATAAAAAACACGCCTTACACAATATCCCTTCTATGAGGATATCAAATAGTTTTTGTTCAAAGGCGTATCTGATGAGGCTGCTATCTTGGATATTTGTTCCTAGGCAGATGTTTTGACCTCCTTTTGAACAGGTTGTGAATGACCTTTGCTCTCATTTTATGCTACAGATTCACTTTGGAGATAGAATACATCTCCAATACCTGAATGCAATGCACCCAGTTACTGAGTTTGGAGAGCTCTTGGAATGAATGCCATTTGCCTTAGTGGCCTAGAAATACAGAAGTCAGATTAGTGTTGGCTCATCCTCCTTTGGAGGCTTCTCAGAGGTGGGGTGGAAGTCAGTCGCCCCTCTGGGCTTCAGCTCCTCCCTACTTAAGCCACTATAAGAATGGCTGGGGCTGGAGTATAGCAGAGTTGGTGTTTATCAGACTGGACTCCCCCAAGAGCTGTATTTTCAGACCCCTGGGAGCAAGTGACTCAACACAACTATTTTCTTGATCTCAAATGAGTCTCAGGAGGGGAAATCAGTCAATAGCAGCCGCCTGTGATGGACTGATCATGAAGCTGTGTCTTTCTAACCCTCCTTGCAAATAAAAAGAGGGGAATCCCCAGAGCCCAGGCGTACACGTGAATAGAAAGCACCATCAAGTAACAAAAACACCTAAAAAGGTCAGCAGAAACTCAGGGGGCTGTTGGAAATTCACCTCCCCTGCCTTTCTGTGGTGCTCAGTGGGCAGTAATGGGGTGGGCGAGGACAACCAAACAAACCACGCAAAAGTGACTTGGCCACAAGAAATACATGGTGCAGTGAAGGCTGGTAGGAAGGTTTCTTCCACATCTGTGAACCTCAGAGTCATCCAGCAATTGGCCTTGTCCATTTCCAAGCCCCAGCTGGCCAGAGGCCTATTTGGTCCCATGCTAATGGCAAAATTGCATACAGTTGGCGAGTGCACCTTTAGAACTGCCACACACTGTCGCAGTTCACCAATGGTGCATGTTATTTCCTGCAACAACCCTGAGATCACTGACAGGATGTCGCCAAGGTTGGGCTGCAGGTGGAAACAGCACACCAGGCTGCTGTTTGTGGCCTCATTACAACTGTCACCCCATTTGAGACCCGGAACCAGCATGTGTTAACCTCAGCCCCATCAGAGCCAGTGGAACAGCATGTTGACAGTGGAACCATAGCTTTTCACGCCTACACAGTAGCCACCAGCCCAGTTTCCACTGCATCCCCTCACATGTGTACCCCTGGAGAAGTAGGCCAAAGAGAAAGCCACCCTACAGTGCTACAATTTTCTTGGATGTTTATTTTGACCAAATGGCAGGCACAGTTTTACTTCAATGCATTTCTTCTGAACTCAGTGGTCTAGACGATGGCTAACATGAGACAGAAACAGTATTATTATCAATCTCTGTATGATTGAGTGTGTGTTTGTGCAAAGCTGTGGAGATTCATTTCTCTTCATCTATGTGGCCTCATACTGAGCCAATATCTTCATCAGGGACTCTCCTACCTGAGGGACTCTCCTACTAAACAGTGTTTCTTGAGCATCGCCTGTGAATTCCACAGTGACACCTACAACAGATTTTCCTCCAGGTCCATAGTAAGAGGTTTGAATTTTTATCGAGATTTGAAAGTATTCTCACCATAAATGCAAAATTATTTGAAGTTGTGTCCCTCATTTTTTTTTTCCTCCTCTCTTCCTCAGCCACTGCCAATTGGTTCTGTGTAAAACAGATTTCTTAAGGGTAGATGATGAGAAACAATGATAAGGTGGAATTTTAAGTATAACACTCATCCTACCGCAAATTGAAATGTATAACATTTTGGGGGCACTGGATGGCTCAGTTGGTTAAGCGTCTGACTCTGGATTTCGGTTCAGGTCACGATCTTGCGGTTCATGAATTTGAGCTTGTAGGTCTCTGTGCTGATGGCACAGAGCCTACCTGGTATTCTCTTTCTCTCCCTCTCTCTCTGCTCCTCCCCTACTCATGCGTGTTCTCTCTCTCCCTCTCTCTCCCCCCCAAAATAAATAAATAAATAAAACTTAAAAAAATAAATTTAAGAAATGTATGACATTTTTCATAGCAGCCTGCTACATTTAAAGCCATTCATTATACATTTTTTTTTTTGACATCTATTATGGACCCAACACTTTTTAGGTATAGAGAGGTTAGGAGTATTTTCCAAAATTGCACAGCAGGCTAGCGACACAGCCAGAAATAAAAGGCAGGCTGCCTGACTCCCACAACAGTGTTTTCTTCAAGTCAAATTGAAGTTTGGTCCTTTTGCCACAAATATTTTGAAAGGAAAATCCCCCACAGCCTTTCAGATTTTCCCAGAAAACAGTTGTCATGCAGACCTTCAAGCAGGCTGGAATACTAAAACCTTATCAGTTCTTTATTCTAGAACTGACAGTTGATATTTATTTTCTGGGCTGAAGCTAAAGAAAAAATGATTATTTTTTCATAGTGGAATGATTGCTAATTTCCCAGAGCTTGGCAAAATTAAGCCAGGGAATAGTAAAAACAGATCTGTGATGTTCAAACTACAATGGTATTTGGTCTGACTTTTCCTCACAACAAATACGGGGTATCTCTTTTCAATGCTGGAAGCGACAGGAAGGAGTTGGGATGGGGAGCTGTCAGGGAAGAAGCATGAGTCTGTGAGTGTGGGCCTCTAGGCGTGCCCTTGTGGGCGCTTACCCTGTCCCTGCACTGCACCCAGAGCTCCCCACCACCCCTCCTGTCCTCCCCCACTTTCCTACCCCCACCCCATTTCCCTCTCACTCCCTGCTTCTAGGCAGCAGATGGGTCGGGGCAGACACTGTCATGGTTGGGAAGCAAGAGGAGAGTTTGGTGAAAACCACTCCAGGGCCTTTCTCTCAAGCCTTGGTGATGAAAGGACTCAATGAACCTTAACAATTTCTCACAGGAAAATTCCGGCCTCTGTCTTCTTAAAAGCAGGACATTCAGCGACCCTTAAACAGAGCCAGGATTAAAACCCAGAATTTTTCTGACTTATCCAAGACCTATAGTTTAGGTAGAAAGGCTCGAGCACTGTCCTATCTGGCAATTAGGATCATTTTAGATACCAAAAATAACAGTTTAAGAAAGTGTATCTTGGGCAGATAGACCATTTTCAATGCAAACAGAAGAAAAACTTAAACCATGCCTTCAGAACCTCTGAAAAGCAGAGCTCTGTCATTTTGAGAGTGCTAGGTTTGGCGACAGGTAGGCAGTTTGTGAGCACAGCCGGCCCACGGCCTCTGTCTCTGTTGCTTGGATGATGCCCTTTCTCTGGCTGGCCAGGGTATCTGGTGCACTGCCTATTTGCCTAGACAAACAGGAATATCAGGACAATCACTGCACCTAGCCCCACAGGCCCAATTAAAGTGATTTTGAAACTTGTCTGAATCTCCGTGTTAGATTGTAGCAGGTTTCTGCCAGAGAGTGGGTGGGAGGAAGAAGTGGGTGTTTTTATGGGCATAGAAATGCCCCAGAGGTGCCTCATGATTCCTCCAGACCAGCCTCCCCCTTAAACTCCTGCACACAGACCTGGGTTTCATGAAGAGCTTTAGATTCCAGGCCTTCTGTGGGCCTCGGAAATGACAGCCACATGCATCTGGGGCCACTGAAAATCATGAAGAAGAGAGGCAGAATTCCGCTCAGATCACCTCAAATGCTTGACACTTTGGTAGAAGCTGGAGTTATTTACCTACTTCACTTGGGGTTATTTCATAGCATTCGAATCCAAAAGGACTCTTGTCACAAGATTGGGCTTGTTACAGTGTAGGACTGATAATCTTGTAATTTCTGGACACTAAAAATAATGAACAAAGGGACCTAAGGTCTGGAGAAGTCACCTGTCCTCGGGTCTGAGCTGAGCGTTCTCTCTCCTGTCCTCTGCGCTGCTGCCTTAGGAGGGAGAGTGGCAGGAGGCCTGCGCACCCCTCTTATCTATGCTATTGATCTCAGGCAGGTGACTCTAGTTCGCCTTGTAGAAAGTGGGGATTACAAATTTTGCCTCTCACCTGCCCCCACAGAAAGTTGAATGAGGGCATGTGCCATATACTTAGCTCTTTAAAAAAATCTGACTTGTAAATACTGAGTTATTGTTTTGTTGAAAATGAGCCTTTCTTCTGCTATTCTATCCCCAACTGACCATAAATCCATTTTTCGTCACCTTCCAAGAGTCAAATAAAAGGAGCTTCTTTTGGCCTTTGGATCTGACAGTTCTTCATGCTGATTTTTCCAGGGCTGTCTTATTTTCTCTTCTGTCCCCCATTTTCCAGTACTCACCATGGGCTAGAATATACTAAATGGCTACTCCTGGAGTCCCCAGCAGAAATACTTCTAATAGTTCACTGTCAGGTGGATCAGACTAGACACACAGTGGCCCCTAAGGTAGAATGTATTCTGGACCAGGAGCAGGGGGTGTGAGGAGGGTGTAAGGATGAAATGAAACATTAAAAATATAAATAAAAAGGAAGGTACCAGTTATTAAAAGATAACTAAAGACAGTCATGAGGACTAACATTTAACCATTTACCTTTGGTCAGGCACTAATGCTGGGGACCTTATATGCATTATCCAGTGTAATGAAACCCTGTGAGTTCAGAATTATCATACCAGAGAGGTTATGAGACTTGTCCAATGTCATACGGCTAATAAGTGGTAGAACCCAGGGTCTGAACTCCGGTCTGACTCTCAAGTGCTAACCCTACTACTGTGCAAACTGCAGCCACACAAATATAGTACCAAGCATCAGAAGCCCGAAGCTTTCCAATAGAGCAAAGCAGCAGGAAAGCCCTTCTGAAGTGTCAGAACAAATTTTCAGAAACCAGATAGTGTTAAGACTCTGTTTATAAACTGTAGTAGTATTTTATGAGTTATTTTAAGAGTGTAGTTTTCAAGTCTCCAGATTGCCTCAGAGGACAACATGTCTATAGGCTTCTGCCCAAGTCGTGATTATTTGTAATTGATGCTATTTGAAAATGTTTCCATTCTATCATTTTACTGAACACGGGTTTAGAAAACCACAACAATTTAGTAAGATGGTGTGATTAGCAAACCCCTGAGTTTGGTTGCTATGTATCCTTTCAGTGATTTTGCTTTCTGATGCACAATTTAAAAAAAAAAAAGAGGATTATTAGCAAAACCCCCTAGGAGCTGATTCTCTTGCCATTGGAGAGTGAAATGTTTTCTCTTCCATCTAGTCTTCCACTGGGAGTGTAAATTGGAGTGAGTGCCTTCTGAGGGACGTCTGCACTTTGGTTTTTGGTTCCGCAGAATAGAACTTAATAGTTGGGTATAACAAAACCATCATCTCAGGACAAGTTTCCATTATAGTGGAATGGTAATGAAATTGAGGGGAAAAATGAACTGAATATTTTGGTAAATGGCTTGTCTTTTAACTTACAAGTTTCTAGAGAAGACATATGGTGCCTTTACCTCTTTATTTTCTCCTGTGTATATGGTAACCTGCCTTGGAAGGTAAGTATTCAATATATATATTTTTTCATATTACTATTGCCATATCATTAGAGTTATTTCATTTTCACCAAGCCATCTTATAGAAGAATCCTCTAAAAAAGTAGAGCTTACCTATTTTGATCTCTCAGAAGCTTCACATTTTAAAAAACTAAGGCAGACAGATAACAGTGTTTTGCTCATTGGTAAATAAAACACATGGTATTTTCAGTATCTTATTGACCTGCCTTTAAATAACTGTTATTTTTCTTACTGGTATTTTAACATAAATTCTTAGCAGTTGAATAAAACTTAAGAAGGACTAAGGATTGGTAGAAATGATCAAGTACTGAAGTATATCCTAATGTAGAAAAATTGTAATTCAGTGTTCTCACATTAGATCCAGTCGTCTGAAGCACGTGGCATTTACTAACTTATTAACCTATATATGGTAACAATATATGGCTTCCATTTATTGAATATTTACTATGTGCCGGACATTATGTTAGGTACCTCACATTGATTATCTCACTTAATTCTGGTAAAAATTCTATAAGATAGGTGTGATTTTTACCTATGAATAAATGAAGCTCAAAAGTTTAAGTAACTTTCCCAAGGTGCACAGTGTCAGAGTCAGAATTTGAACCCAGTTTTATTAAACTCCAGAGCATATGCCTTATATTATAAAGAGAGAAATGGACTTCATTTTTATTCATACTCCTAAAAATGAACATTTGTTCTTGAAAGAGCAGGCTGTGATTTGACTGTATAAAGCCATTGTAATTGAAGGCATATAGTATGTGATTCTCACCAGTCCAGATGAAAAGAGGCAATACAGAAGAATATGAAGGCAAGGTTAGCAAATACTCAGCAGAAGGCTGCACTGTCTGATCATCGCTACAGCATAGCTAGAGACCCACAAGCCTAGCTGACACAACAAAGACCTTGGAAAGGTCGTCTTTGCTAATAGAGTACTTCGTTTCTTTGCCTGACCTTGCCATCATGCTCCACCTCTCAGCCCTCAATTAAACTGCCATTGGTATAGGATTTATAATGTGGCCCTGGTTCGTTCAAGAGACAGTGACAGAGGTGTGGCTGAGAAGCTGGACAATAAAGAATAGAGACAGTTTCCATTTCTGTTCAAATTAGGGTGGCAGCAAAATCATAGCTGACCCTCGGGACAGACCAAGACAGTCCAACGAGATGCTTATTCCAGATACTAAATGCCTAGTACCCTTTTCAGAAGGGAGGTTTCCTCTGAGTGACCAAGATGCTCACAGTGTTTACGCATCATGGGAACAAAATCTTGAGAAATGATTGTGGCGTGAGTCATGTTGTAATGTTCCAGGAGAGAATCTGTAGTGTATTCTTCCTTCAGGGTTCTAAACAATATAGTAAACTTTCTAAGTGAAGATTTTTCAGGAAAAGAATGGTTTCTTGGCTGAATCAAGTGCCACTGTGTGGCAGTGGATCATATGGATTTGAAATGTCATGAGCCTTATTTTGCATAGGTAGGATTATATTAATTTGTGTTTTAAATACATAGCGAGATTGGAAGTTTTTTGTTGGCGTTCAACGAATTTAAAAGAACAGTGTTGTTCCTTTACAGATGAATCTTATTACAGTTTCACAAATTTGGAACTAAAACTCTGACCTTGAGTTAATAAGGAAGACGCTGTAGGCATTCAAATTTTAAATTACCGCTTTTATTTTGCACTAGCAGTGTCTTGGGTTGTGGATATAATCCTAAAAATTGAAGTTTGACAAAATGTGTTCCTATGCATCTTAATTCTCTCTGGGTAGAATTCTGTTACTTAGCTAATATGACAGCACCTCTCAGTCCCAATTTACTCAGCATTGAGAAAGAATTGATTGGTGGTTTAAGCTCTAAAAGAAGCGTGTTTCCCGTTTTCTGTGTTTTCAGTGACCTATAGGTTTTGCTAGATATTCTGGCCTAAAGATAAAACTGATGAAAGTCGGAGCTGGGGTTTTCCTACCTGTGTGCTTATCAGTCCTCCCCTGAACCACAGTCTGTCTTTTGAGAGCTCTAATAATTAATTTGCTCTCTTTCTTCTCTCTTCCCCCACCTTCTCCCTGTCTGTTCACAGGTTATCTTGACGAATCAAATTACAACGCATCTAAGTGGAGCCCTAGCTTCCCAGGCAGACCTGGTGTCTCCAGCTGATGATTTGTCCCTGTCTGAAGGTAAGGGATCTGTCCTAGAGGGGCTGAAATCTGACACTGACGTACAGTCCCACGGCCTCTCCTCTCTGCCCCATGTTGCGCGGGGAGATTGGGCTAACAGGCCCTGACCAGTGAACCCAGCCAGAGCCTGGAGGTTTAGCTTAGCCAACTTTCCTGGCATCCAATCCCTTCTATTTGGAGAGTCTCTTGCCCTGTCTCCAGAGGCAAGCTCCCCTTTTCATCTGAGTGAAGCACCCTCATAGACATCCATCACCTCTACCTTGAGCCTTGTCACAGCTCCGTAGGTTGCTTTGGGTCCTTAGTACGAGGGCTGGCAAACTGCTGAGTGGCTTGGTTCTTGAGATTGATGCTCACAGGTTGGCTTTCCTGGTGGTCCCATGGCAATGTAGCCTTTTGCTGGTGCTGGGTGCTTTGGGACTGGCTGAAAGTGTATACCGGCATCATGTGCTGGAGATGGGGCATTCCCAACCAGCTTCACAGAAAGATTAAGAAAAACTCTCCACGTCGGTAAATCTGCAAACTTTTCTCCACCCTCCCATGCTAGCAAAGGTCAGGCTGGCTATGGTTTACGTAGCAAGGGGAATTACACCACTGAGCCAGTGGGTGGTTTCTAGTTTTATTGAAAGTTCTTATGTGACATTTCGGAGCTCTGCTGGTTGTGGGCTGGATAAATGTGCATTAGCTGTGACAGATCCCTCTGCGCTTCCATTTTCTGCGAAGTCTTCATGAGGGAGCAGATGGGACTTGCAGGCCTGGTGAGGCTCCTGACTGCCAGGTAGTCTTGCATGGATTGGCCGCAGTTTACCATCTCGAGAATTGGGAAGGACCACAGCCCTTGCTTCTCGGTGTTTTTCAGAGTGAAAACTAATTACTTGGGGGCAGCTGGGTGGCTCAGTCAGTTAAGCGTCTGACTCTTGATCTCGGCTCAGGTCATGATATCATGGTTCATGAGATCAAGCTCCGAGTGGGGCTCGTCTGTGAGGAGCCTGCTTGGGATTCTCTGTCTTACTCTCTCTCTCTCTCCCTCCCTCCACTCACACACACACTCTCTCAAAATAAATAAATAAACATTAAAAAAACCCCTAATTACTTATTTTTTAAAGTTGTAAAATGCCCTGCATCCCCTATTTCCACATTCAGTGATGTTTCATCTCTTCCCCATCACCTGGACCGAAAACCCGAATCGTTTACTCTTCTTCCCTCCCTGCACTCCTGTCATCCAGTCTTCTTGGCTCTTCTTTCCAGATAATATTTTTTCCTCTGTCCCCTGTTCTTTGTAAATTTTTTAAAAAATGTTTATGGATAGTATACATTTTTTTTTAAGTAGGCTCCATGCCCAGGGTGGGGCTTGAACTCATGACCCTGAGATCAAGAGTTGCATGCTCTACTGACTGAGCCAGCCAGGCATCTCTTCTTTGTAATTTGTATTGTGATCAGCTGACTTATTAAACTCACAGTTAGATTATTTGTATAGACCCCAAAACGGCCTCCCAACTCCAGCCTCGCTGCCATTTCCATTCTGCCACCACCAAATTAAACTCTCCGAATCTGGCTTCCTTTTAATGTGTCACTTTCCTACTCAGAAATCTTGGAGTTGTTTTAGCTCATTTCCTGAGAATGGGCTTAAATCAAGAAGTCACTTTTAAAATATTCAGGAATTTGTGGTTTGTTAGCTTGAAATCAGCCAGGGTGGAAGGATTTACACCATGGGAATCAGCACATGCTAAAAATCAGGATTTTTTTGCTTTTCTTCTCTTTTGTGTGGATCAGTTTCCAAAATACCACTAGAGACAGTTAATGCTTCCTTACCCCTCACAGTCTGCCCTTTTCTTCCTGTTCCCCTTGGTTCTTGCCAGTGTCCTGGGTGAACTCCTATGCCAACCATGTTGACTTTCTGCCCACCACTCCCCACTCCTGTCTCCATGCCACTGCAGAGACAGCATGTTCCGTCTAGAATAGCATTTCCCTTTTTCACTTCTACTGCTTCCTTTCTTCCCAAATTCCCTGACCCCTTCAAGATTTATTTAAAGGCCACCACTTTCACAAAATCCCCTTGTTTGTTCCAGTCTGCACTGGTCTCACTCCTTCTTCCTCCTCTGTGACCCTTCTACCTGTTCTGCTTTCTAAAGAAAAGGTCTAGGAAAACTAATTTAACTTTTCATGTTTTCCTGACTAGATTGGAAGATTAAAAAAAAAAAAGACTTTTTTTTAATGTTTAGTTTTGAGAGAGAGAGAGAGAGAGAGAGAGACCCAGCACAGAGCAGGGGAGGGGCAGAGAGAGAAGGAGATAGAGAATCCGAAGCAGGTTCCAGGCTCCGAGCTGTCAGCACAGAGCCCGACACGGGGCTCAAACCCACTAACTGTGATCTCATGACCTGAGCTGAAGTCTGATGCTCAACTGATTGAACCACCCAGGTGCCCCTAGATTGGAAGATTTTTTTAAGGGCACCGGCTATCTTGTATTCTTTTTGCATCTATGGTTGTGCCTAAGTGACTAGAAAAGTTCTAGGCTTATAGTAGGCAATAAATAAATGCTGAATGGATACCAAAGTAAATACTTTGTAAACAGTAACCATGAGACTCACACAAAGTACCTGATTAAAAATTGTGATTTATTTCACACACACACACACACACACACACACACACACACACACACTCATTTAATCAGCCTTGAGGAGGAAAAAAATTTTTGTTTCCTTATTTAAAAACCAGCAGTGGGATGGGGGGGGTGGCTAGGTGGCTCTGTCAGTTAAGTGTTGGACTCTTGATTTTGGCTCAGGTTGTGATCTCACAGTTCATGAGTTTGAGCCCCATTTCAGGCTCCATACTGATGGTGCAGAGTAGGCTTGGGATTCTCTCTCTCTCTCTCTTTCTCTCTCTCAAAAGAAATAAACTTAAAAAAAAACAATAAGTAATAGTACTTTGCTTTGTCTTAGCTTTCTTATCTTAAGCAAAGAAGAGGAACAAAACAGATACAAAGGAAATTGTTTTGGGGCTCCGGTGTAACTGCTTCCAGAAAATGGTAAAGGTGTGTTCAGGGCAAGGGGAGACTTACCCGCTCATCCTTTGACAACTTTTTAAAATTATGAAATCCTAGGGGCAATAGAAATAATTGATTTTTCTAGAGCTTTCCTTTGTATAGCTGAGCAGGTAAAGAGGCTATAGAAATATTTTTTCCTGAAGTCTATAATGAAGTTCCTTACCAGTAAACTAAAATGGACAATTTTCCTAGAACATTTTCCAGAACATTTATACCTACCTATTCAAATACATTGCAATGGTTGTTAATGCCACTATGATTAATAGGTATAAATTATTTTGTTGTCTCCAGCATCCCGTGTATCAGCTTTGACATTGTGTTATTAGCTCTGTGATCTTGGGCAGGTCTTTTGATAACTTGGGTTTTTTTCTATTAAAGGACAGGCTGGATAAATACAACATTGCTGAAGTCTTTTCTAGCTCTACCGTTGTGAGATCATGATGTGGGTCTGAAGATCAGGAGTATTCACTTGTTGATGGGGTTTTAAAATTCTGATTTATGGTGTGGGAAGAATGGCCTTGTATTTTCCTAGATTAAGCATAATAGAAAGGATCTTCAGGAATCTTAGCATTGATACTTTGGCATACTTGTAAGAGCCTCCTCTCCCCACATTGCTCTCTCCTGACTCTAAACAATTCCTGTCTTGTCTGTCTCTTGCCCTCTCTGCCTCTCCCCCACACAGACCTATACACAAGAAGATGTGTGTGCAAACTTGTGAGAGCGAGAAACACACCGATGGGGTGAGCTCAGGGTCCACCCTGCCCTGTAATAGATTTCAGCTGCAGAGCAGAGGGCACGGCTTAAACAGTGCTCCCTTGAAAACGGTTGTAGGGTGAGAACAAGCGGCCAAGAGCAGCCAGCGATAAAATGATCTGAGTTGACCTAAGGGAAATACCCAGCAGGGGCCAATTCAGGGAAATGAAGTCCCTTCTGCTCTGATGCAGGGCAGGGAATGAATATAAGTGACCTGGCCCAACTGAGAGATCTCTTCCACCCCAGCGGATTCTGTACTATTAATATCTGCCAGCTGCAGGCCCAGAGCATCCCCCTGCTGAGATCAAAAGAGCCCCTATCTTAGCTGGAACAAGGTCATCTTCACAGAGCTGTAAAAGCAAGCCCTGACTGGCTGCAAGGACCTCTATGGGGGAGGAGAAGTCAGGAGATGGGGAGGTGCTCTCTCACGCTCCTTTAATCTCAGCTGACCAGCTGTTGCCCTCCCAGTGTTTGTAAAGTTGAGAGTTCTTTGTTTTTGTGTTGCTAGTTTCCCCCCCCCCCCCCCCCCTTACTAAGTTTGTGGCTGGCTTGTTGCTTGGATCATGTTGATGGAACCATGTTCACTGCTTGGGTCCATGGTATGATTCCCTTCACTGGGGTTTCTTCCACTCTTGAATTATCCAGTTCCCAGGTGGGAGAGCCCAAGAAGAGAAGCGGACCCCAGAGGTCAAGGACTTTCTCTGCATTGCTCCTGCCCCATAGCATTGTGCCTGGAGAAGGAAAGAGAGGACAAATTGAATTTTCCCTATTTTTTTAGAATAACTTCTCACAGGTACAGTGTGCTTGTCAATTTTCAGCCTGCCTTTCACAAGCATTATTTCATTCTGTGGGGAGAATGGAACCTTCAAGACTTATGCAAATTGACCAAAAATCACCGCCCTATGAACCTAAGGGTGGAAATCCAGATTTCTGGTTTTATAATCTACATTGTTCTCAACCAGGCTCTGTGAATCAAAGTATTTTCCGTTTTAGTTTTTTGTTTTGTTGACAGAAACTCAGGCAACTAGATTATTACGAAGTCGAGTGACTGGTTATTGACTAGGTTATTGTGACTGTTCTGTGGCCAAGGACATGTTTCTTAGATGCCCTTGCCAATTCTTCCTGGTGGTCATCGAAAATACTAAGAGTGACTGGATCTCAGTCATTGGGAATATCTCTTTTCCCCATACTGATCAGCAGAGAAAGGATCTAACCGTCCAGCTGGCCCAAGACTCCATGCACTATTCTAAAGTCATCTGGGATTTGGGCAGAAGGACTGGGCTCCTGTCCACACAAGCACAGTTGGTAGGTGAGGTTGACGTATGGTGACAGTGGCTCCTGTGCAAGATTGAAGCTCTGCTCAACCTGCACCATTGGCTTTCTCTCCTCTGAGGACTTAATGGGATAGCAGTAACTTCAGTGTGGTGACACAGCCCATTTCAGGAGTCCCAGACAGCTTCATGGAAAGGAAGACATGATTAGGCTGCCATCCTGGCATTTCTAGCGTCTGGCATGTTAGTATCCTCTTATCAGCATTAATAGTTTTTGACAGATAATAGCACTCGAAAACTAAAAATTAAAAGTGCATGGATGGGTAAAGGAAAGAACTTAAGAGAAAAAGTGGTACTTACTAGAACCAAGAGTGGTTTCTAGTTTTAGTGTTGGAAGCCTTTCTATTCCAGTTGAATTGATGGCTGATTTCATGTGCAAGAGAAAGTATTTTGGGATTCATACTCCTCAAGCAACCATCCCTGCAAAAAGCTGGAGTCCCTTTGAAAGATTATATGCAAGTGCATGGCTTGTGTCTCTTTTAAAATAAATTCAACAAGCAAGAGCAGCTCAGAATGGTTGGGGCGAATCAGGGACTTATGGTTGTGAAAGAAGCAAACTTCAAAGCATGGTATGAATTTTCAAGTTTTATTTCCACTCTTGCTTTCCAGCTGGATCTGCTCTGGATTTACTGCAGGATGTTTGAAAATGTGGCTCCCTGCTAATCTCAGACAGTTGCTATGATCAATGGTTTCTTTCATTTCCGATAAAAAACACTGGTGTTTCTGCTTAAATTGTGTGTACTTTCAGCTTTATTATTATAGTTGTAATTTATTGTCCAGCATTACCCAAATTTGTAATCCATTAACCACAGACTTTGGGGTTGGTTGGTCAAGTTAGCAGAACTCTCTCCATACTTTAGCTCCAAGGCCCTCCACAGCCCAATCCCAGACTAAGAATGTGCACTGGTTGGGGTAGGACCATGTACAAATGAGTCTGAGTGGAGCAGCCTTAAAAATCCACTTCTCAGGGGTATGGTGCAGGTTGGCTGTAATTATTGCTTTGAAAACATGAAGTGTCACCGTGTGCCTATGAGGTTAACATTAACAACTGTGATCAGCATTGTTAACATTAACATATCTATATAGCATTTTAAAATGTCCTAAAATGATGAATCACTTAAACCACCTCAAGCAACTGAAGCATGAAGGAGAGAAGGGAATTACTCAAAGCCCACACAATAAGCAAGTGGTGGTGGTGCTGGTCCAGGAACAGAAGTTAGAGCCCCTCCCATGAAAGCCTGGATTTGGATACCGTTGCCTTTTAGGAGTACGTTTTGGATAAAAATGGTTAAGGGTCCTAGTGACCTTTTGACCTTTTATCCCCAAGCCACAGGACATATATCAACACACACAACCTCACATGCTTCCATTCACAAGGGACACACCACACCTACCCATGTCCCATCCTCCCTGGTATTCAAGGGTCCGTGGCACTTAGCTGAATGTATATTACTTCCAACAGCTGTTCAGACGCCACGAAAGACCTAATTGATAGAAAAAGATTAAAAGCACTAAAACCCTGTGGTGTTTAGCTAAAGAAAGCCTACTTATTATTATGCGAGGTAGGGGCAGCTAGAGTTGAGAGAGGATGGACACAGCATGCAAAGGTCTGACAAGCTGTAAATCTCAAAAGGGACAGGAGCTTGTTAAAGATGTGCAGCAGGGAGACCAGGGAGTGACAGGACCAAGGAAGAGGGATCAATAGGAGGAAGGGAACACTGAAGTGAGTCACCAGGAAGTGCTTCTTGGTCAGGAGCTCTGTTTTGCTAGCAATAGTTTGCCAAAGAGAGACACATTGGAAGCATGAGGTACGTTACGATCAAATTAGATGAACATCAGAGAGCTTTCTTGGGGGACGGTCTTTGAGGTGGTTCATGGGAAGGCTGGGCTAGATATTTTGAAAATATTTTACTCCTATCCACAGACTTCTTCACTACTTAGGATTTACTGGCTAATTTCCCAGATCTGCACATGTTCCTGTTACCATCTCAGTGTCATGAAGGCAGAAGGGACAAGAACACCAAAGCCAGTCTTGTCAATTGCTTCAACTACAGAGATGATGGGGCCAAAAGCCCAAGAATGAGATGCTGGGGAGTTGGGGGGGTGTGATCCCAGAGGGGTTCAAATTGGAAGGATTTTCTGAGGTCAGATTTGTGTTTACCATCATCAAAGAGAATTCTATACCAAATATGAGAAGCCTCTAGGTCAGAGATCATAAAGAAGGGAAGAATGGCTGGTTTCTAGGAGTGGTGCCCAGAGGATAACTTAGTTTGCATTGTAATGTGACATGAAAAACCCAGAATGCATTTGTGATCTTTGCTAGGATGTGGGGAGGATTATAACAGGGTCTGGCAAGGTGGTCTAGCCCAAGGATGGTCCAGCTGATCTCTGACCTAGGTTCAGTTCTCTCTGAGGGCTTTGCTTTTCTCCATTTTTCAGATAAGCCACTCAATAAATACTGGTTGGATTAAGCTGCATTTCATTTGGTCATACTGACATTTCCTATGCAATAGCTGAATTCCTGCATATATTAGCATAGTTTTAGAGCTATGGCCCCTCCAAAAACAACTTTTTTGGCTCAATGAAGAGACTTTCAAGTGCCTTCCAACCTGATGATTTTGTGAGTTGTAGAGCCCCTGCTATATGCACTATGTTAATGTTATAGGAAATTCAGAAATGAGCAAGATATGGTCCTTGCCCACAAGATATTTACAGTGTAGTTTGAGAATAGTTCTAAAGGAGAACATTATTAGGTAGAATGTGTGTGGTGCTTTCAGACAAGACGGTGTGCACCAAAGCTTCCAGGATTTAGGAAGAAGAACACATCTCTTTGAGCAGAGGGGAATCTGAAGGGTCCAGGGAGGAAAATATAGGAGATAGCACTTGAGGGATAGAAAGGATTTCAACAGGCAAAGACGAGTAAAGATCAGGAAATGCTAGAACTAAGGCATTAAGTTCAAAATGGGCCATGTCCTGCCCGTATCTCCTGTTACTCTCCCCCCTATCTATTCTAGCCTCATAGCCCACACTCTTGTTTCTCACATTCACCAAAGTGTTTCTGCCTCTGCGCTTTTGCATTTGCTATTCCGACTGACTGGAGCACTTGTCCATATCCCCTCCTTGGCCTCCTTTTTCACTACATTCAGTGTTGCTCAAGGGTCCTCTTAGAGAAGTCTTTCTTCACCTCTCTATCTAAGATGGAGCCCCTAGCCCCATCCCATCCTCTTCTTTCTTCCAAGCCTGCTTTAATTTTCTTCATTGTCCTTATCACTACCTGACTTCATATTATAAATTAACCTATGGGTTTACTGCCTGCCTCCTTTGCTTTCATATAATCGCCTCAAGGGCAGGACTTTGTCTTGATCACTCCTATATTCTATAGTTCCTGGAGAGTACTCAGTAAATCTGGGATCTGTGTTGTAAGAAAATGCAGGATATGCTGGGAAGAGGGCAAAGGAGCCTCATTTGCCTGTGGTGGTCATTTGTAATAAATCTAGAAATGGGTTGGGGCCAGACTTTGAATGCCAGACTGAATTTAGATTTTATGCTAAAATGATCATAACTATGCACTCTCAAGGTTATCTGGATGAGATGTGTAGGATGGTTAGGGATAGGGAGATTGGAAGTAGGGAGACAATGAACTCATTGAATATCTAGGGAAGTGGAGCATCCATTGTGTACCAGCAACTATACTTAGTGCTGAGAATACAGAGATGGAAAAATGACATTCTAGATAGAGGGCATATCATTACCAAAGATATGATGGGAAGAGCATGGTCATGTGAAGAGGTGAAATAATTCCTTATGACTGGGAGTATGGGGGAGGGGGGTGGATGTAGGAGAAATGCAAGGGATGAGACTTGAGAAGTAGGCAGTGTGGATCGTGGACATCTGGCATGCCACATTAGGGAGTTTATGACTTTTCCCAAAGCCCCCGTGAGAAGAATGTGAAGATAATCCATTGGCAACACGTCATTTCCTCGATCAACATGATTGATGAGGCTTATTTGAGTGGCTGAGAATGTTTCTCTTTCCTCCCTTACAGTTCCATGTGCATCCCTTCCAAAGCCACATGCTCAATCAAAGAAGATGGACGATCTTTCCAGATAGAGTAGTGCTGTTCTTTAGTCAAGGATATAGAGTGGTTGTGTTTCCATACCAGAACCTCTATTCCAGTGGTTCTCAAACTTCAGCATGCATTAGAATCACCAGGGGTGAGGGTGGGGTGGGTATTAATGTATACATTGCTGGGCCCCCACTCCCAGGGCTTCATTCAGTCAGGAGAGGGGCCAGATAATTTGCATTTCTAACAGATTCTCAGGCGTTGTTGATACTGCTGGTCTAGGGACCATACTTTGAGAACAATTCTTTATTCAGTGGGTTTCTTATCTGTGTTAGGCACCAAGAATACCAAGATGAATGTGTCTCCATCTGAGCTCCCAAGGAGACTAGTTAAAGAACTTTGTCTGACTGAGCAGATATCATTATAAGTTTGCTTCTAAAAACAGGTGTGTGTACCTCTGTCAATCCCATCAGTCACATCCATTCTCAGAATCTTCTCCTTCTTCTTTATCAACTCATTGCTATTACTTACCTATTGCTAGTCTGTGCTTTTGAGCCAATACATTGTTTAAAAAAAAACAACAACAACATTTAAAAACATTTTTTTCCAGTCTCAAATAACCATCTGATTCCTCTTAAATTTTTTTTATATCTACAGTCAACCCTAGAGTTTCTCTTCAGGGATGCGATAGATCTCTTCTATTTATCTGGAATCTACTACCTATTCTAAATAATTATAATCCAATGAGGCGTGAGGCCTAAGCTTACTTATATTTAAGTCACCTCCTATTCAGGGACATGTGACCAGCACTTAGCACAAGCTATAGCCCATGGTCAGCCATCATTTACCACTGCTTAAGACAAGATAAACCAGAGAAGCCAAGATGGCAGCTGGATAACTGAAATATGTGTACTGGAGAATTCTGTAAGTTCAGTCCTTTCCACAATTTATGATATGCTGGAACAAAATTACTCCCTACCTTCAGGAGACGGTCTGAGTTTGATGGGTTAAATGCAGATGTGTGCATGTGTGTATGTGTGCATGTGCTAGGGAGGGGATTCTGTGTTTCAATGGAAGACAGTGAGGTCTTTCTAGATTGTGATGTTGATTTTCTTAACCATGTTTCTAAACTAATAGACCCACACAAACATCTAAGAGAATCTAAGTTTTTTTTGGAAGTATTACTTTCAGCCATAGAGGATGGATGATAGCCCAGCGGGCTAGGGATTAAGGGGACAAATTTCGTTTTGTTTTTAAATACAATATATAGATGAATGAGGCTAGAAGCAAAATAACTTAAGTGCTTCTAAGTGACAAAAGAACATGCCCCCCCGAGATAGAATAAATAATTGAAATATTTAAAAGTAGAGCCCAGGAAACAAACCTCAGTGAATAAGTGGTTGATGGAGCTTAAGGGGTAGATCCAAGGCCCAACCAGAAAGACCCACCTTGACCTTTCAGGGATCAAACTGCAACCAAGGAAAATAGCTTGTACTTTCACAAGATGATACAAAACTCAGGTAATCAGAAAAAAGAAAAAGAAAAAAATCTTGTCTTGTGGTCATTAGAAGGTAAACTCTTTGGGGCCCTTGGGTGGCTCAGTCAGTTAAGCATTGGACTTCGGCTCAGGTCATGATCTCGCAGTTTGTGAGTTTGAGCCCCGCATCAAGCTCTGTGCTGACAGCTCAGAGCCTGGAGCCTACTTCAGATTCTGTGTCTCCTCCTCTCTCTGCCCCTCCCATGCTCATGCTCTGTCTCTCTCTGTCTCTCAATAATAAATGTTAAAAAATCTTTTTTAGAAGGTAAACTCCTTGAAGGTGGGAATCTTTGTCTCTTTTGTTCGCTACTGGATCATCACAGCCTACGATAGTGCCTGGTAATAGTAGTTCCTCAATAAATATTTGATGAATCAATGAGGCACCTACGGCTGCAAAGTAGGGGCAATCAAAGAATTAGCTGAAGCTTTAGATGTGTACTTACCTTAAAGAAGCATGAAACTGCTATTGTGATTTTTCTCACTGGACATAACATATATGATTTAAAATTCCTCTAAAGTGTGCTCAACTTTATGTACCTGCACCGAATATGTGTGATAAATAACATTAGGTAATGCAGGGAAAGTGTCAGAAGGGAAAGAATGGGAGCTTAATAACTCTGTTTTTGAAGGGGAACTCTCCCACATTGACATCAGAGTGGTGACGGAAGTAGTTTAGTCTGATATACAAAAAGGATGTTTATTAGGGACCTACTATCTACTAGGTCCTGTGCTAGGCAGATGCTAAGGGCTAAAAAGCTCTTTACAGAGACAAAAGCTCTTTACAAAGCTCATAGTCAGGAGGGGGAAAGTGTAATGGATGAGTAAGTGAAGTGTGCTGTGATGGCTGTAGGTGTAGGATATCACTGTGGAAAGCATGCATGAGTCCTGGTTTGGGGATGGAAGCTCTCTAGGAGAGTTTTCCAGTGAGGAGACACTTGAGCTGGATCTTGAAGGATCAGTAGCAGTTCCCAAGAGGAGAAAGAGGTTGGGAAGGGGGCTCCTGGCCTAGAGAAAAGCCCATGTAATGGACTAGAGGCAGGTGCCATAGGGGACCTATGGGAGGGGTGCTGTGGCTGGCACAGAAGAGAGTGGCTTGAGGTCTGTCTGTCGAGATTGGCAGTGGCCAGGTTGTGAAAAGTGTTACCCATCACACTAGTCACTTTGAATTCTTTCCTGAGGGTGATGGGGAGCCATTGAAACAAGGAAGAGGCAGGATTATTTTGTGGTTCAAAGAGATTCTCAGGGAGCAATGTACAGGTTACAGGGAATGGGGATGAAACTAGAGAGCTTGGATTTTGATCTCTTTGAGGGGAATCACTTTTGGGTGGGAATGGAAACTGTAATAAGCTTTCAGCGTTCTAAAGTCTGGGTGGCCAGATCTGGTTTTGATTTCTCACCTCATCAACCTGGGAGAGATTTCTTTGGTGCATCAGGCTTCTGAGTAGCATCAGGTGAGTCTTCCATTTATCAAGGCATTTTATAATTAGAAATGGCTTATCTGTAATTCTTTGTTAGGTGGTGAGAGAAAATAGTAAATTATTTAAATGGCACTGTGGGAATTAATCAATGTTTTGTGCTCTTTTTGCTAGTGATAATAATATTGAGTGTTTAATATGTACCAAACTAAGCATGAAAAATCTCAGCTGATTTGTGGGGTTCCATTATTGCCTCCATTTTAGCAACAAAGACACTGAAGCTTGGAGCATTTACATAAGCTGCTGATGGTTAGCTAACTAGTGATTAGCATGGATTCAAACCCAAGAGTCTGGCTCCAGAGTCTGTTCTCTTGACCAGTATATTATACTCAGTTCTACAAGATGCTAATACAACTACCCTGCTGAGTGTATGATCATGTATTTCTGCCTGCCATTGCCAGAGTTGAGTGTCCCATGCTAAGTGATATGATAATTGTGGCCACTTCTTTGTAGGCACCTTGAAATCTGTTTACAGACAGACCTTAGAGCAGAGGTGTTTTTAACAGTAGATAAGGCACTGCATTTCGAATTAGGAGACCTGTGTTCAGCAACCAGCTCTGCCACAAACCACCTGTGTTATTTTGAGCAAGTCACTTAACTTCTCTGGGCCTCTGTTCCCTCGGCCACATATTGCATTAGGTGATGCCTTTGTGAAGTTTCCTTCTTTGAGGGGCAAATTGATACTTCTTTTTCAAGTTTCAGACAAACTTCTCTGTTTCTCCTTTAAAGATGAACAAAGCAGAATGGACTGAGGGTTGATGGGGGCTGGGGGAGAGGGGAAAGTGGGTGATGGGCATTGAGGAGGGCATTTGTTGGGATGAGCACTGGGTGTAGTATGGAAACCAATTTGACAATAAATTATATTAAAAAAAATTTTTTTTTTAAAAATAAAGATGAACAAAGCAAACCCCAGGCTGGACCAAACCCTCTATGAGCATTTTAGCACATCTCTTTGTCACTATCACTATTATATTGGTTATGTAGAACAGCAATCTTCACATTTTTTTTGAATCCACAACTCATGGTTTTTAGGCACACGACCCCAAAATATGTAAAATTGCTATCTCTAAAATGTAGAACTACTATACTATTATATAAAACACACCAGAAATAGAGGTTTTAAAAAATGAAATAGATTCAAACATTTTCTTCCCACATCGCAATGAGTCATGATCTATATGCCTGCCACTGATGTCATGGGGACAGTTCAAATGTATCCCCTCCTTTTCATTGCAAAGCTCCTTACTTTCCCCAAAAGAATGAGAATCAACCTAAAACTTGAGCATTGGCTCCATTCTTTCAGTTGTTCATTCATTCACATATGAAGCATCTATAATATAAAAACTTGCTAGGTGTTCAGGGGATAACAAGAATAAGATCAGGGTTGGCCTCTACCCTCTAGAACATAAAGGTTAATTCTAATTTTTGTCAACCTTATCTTGGAATCCTAGAATTCCTTCATACAGTAATGGAGCCAAACCTTACATCTAAACAGGTTGTATGTATTGTGCTACAATGGCTAGGACAGGAAAAGATAGGAAAGCCCAGAAAAGAGGTCCACACACAGTGAAAATCACACTGAGCATAGCACTTGGTGAGGTACCAGGATGTGAGAGGCAGATTGTAGATGTGTGGGGCACTCATGGAGAGGAGAGACCATCAGGACCTTTGGGTGTCTTGGGCCACCATCTTAGGGTATTAGGACACGATGAAGATGGACTCCCTGACCATTCTGTCCTGAGTCACAGGTATGCAGGGCCCTATATCAGCCAACAGACAGCCTCCATCACTCATAAAACTACAGGCTGTAAATCAGCCCCATGTTTCACTGAGAACTGGCCCGGATGGCCAAGGTAGCTCTGTGCAGCTTAGCACCTGTGGTGGGTGACTGTTTTTTTTGGCCAGCTGTTTCATGAGCACCACATCAGATAAACTGCACTTGGTTCCTATGCTCACTCCAGACACAAACAATTAAGCACATCCTGCTGGAATAGTCATGTTAGGGAACCTGGCTTTCCTGTGCTGATCATCTGGTTTTCCTGTCCCTCAGGGTCAGAGTTTGGAGATGCTGTTGAGGCAACCTTGAGAAAGCTGTTAACCCTTAAAGGGGGTTTAGCTGTTCATCAGCAAATATATTCAAAAACGGTTTGCAGCCAAAGCCTTACCATGTATGGCAGTTTTCAATAATTATCAAAATCATGATTTCATTAATTTTGTCCTCTATTCAGGGCTGGCTTAGAGAAGTAGGAGATTGCAATTAATGGATCCTTTTCTGGTTTTGTAACCAAGTTGCATTCTCAAGTTGAGGGAACCACCTTGTGCTTCTTAGTTAGTTTATTCATCTGTGTATGGGGGTAAAGTTACCCATGCCGCCAGTGAAATTTCACAAATGAAACCTCATGTAGTTGGGTTCCCAAGTTCATGAGAAATCCCTTTTCTTCACGAGAATGCACAGATCAGCCGAGACTAGCATGACTAATTCTAGAACGAGTCCAAGCCGAACAGCTCTCTGGAGGAGTCCTCTGCAATTAGTATGCATGACCCGCTAAGGCCTTTGCCCAACTAGCATTGGGAACCACGACGGGCATGGCACAGTGTCATCTTGATATTCTGCCCTACTGATAAACATTCCTGCAGTTCTAAGTGTATATGCAATTGGTGATGAGCAGGTGTTTGGGAAATCTTTGAAAACATGTAAGTTAGTAACGCTATCTCTTTGGAAAGACATACATCCTTAGAGGTGAAGTTCCAGGGGAAGGGCCTGGTGGAGAAAGAGTGGGAGTATATGTTGATCACTGGAGGACAGCTTACAGTATGCCAGGCAATGGATTGCGCCATCAGGAAAGGAATCTAGAAAGGTGAGGAGACTCGTGAGAAAGAAAGTGACTTCTGCTGACAGATCACTGTTGTTCAGACTCCATGAGGATGAGAAAGGAAAGCCAGAAACCTACATGACAACTTCTTTGGGGTTGGAAAAAAATATTGATTTTTTTTTTCTAGCTGGAATTTGACAGGGTCAGTTCACGTCTGGGTTTTCAGCACTTAATACAGGGCCCTTTTGTCTTGGGAGGCGGCTGGACTGGTTTTTCCTCCAGGCAGGTGCACAGAGGGCGTTTATTGTAGCCTGAAACACAAACACCAAGCCCCTAGGCCCTGATCCACACACTCTCCAGTGTGGCTCAAGGAAATAAAGTGAACAATGTCTCTTGCAACAGGCTAGCACTGTAAATACCACTCCTGAATGAAATATTTCTTAAAACTTTGTATCCGTAACTCGATCATCTCTTAAAACTTAATTATATGTCGGGGAAAAGGAAGCTATTGGCTCCTCCAGCTGTCCAGGTTGAACAAGAGCGCACAATGGAGCATATCCGATTCGCGGCCTTGCTTAGGTAATCAGATTAATATCTCCTGAATTGAATTTACCCTTTTGATATGGAGTCTTTCAGCTGCCTTGTTTCACATCTCAAATTCTGACAAAGCTGTGCGGCCTTTGAGTAATTTCCCTGAAATCTATATGCGGGAAGCCTGTTCTCTTTCGAGCACTTTTTGGGACTTGTACCAATTAAATCTGTTTCTGGCACACTTTTAATGGCATACTTTCCCCTGAGTCAACAACTGCTCCAAAATCTGAGGTCATTTGTTTAATTTAAAAGCAAAGGTTATGAAACAACCATTTCAGGCTTCACCAGCCAAGCCCCTGTGGCTTTGAAAGGGGTGATGAGACAGGGGAAAGGCTAATAAACTGGATTTCTTACACACAAAATAAATTAATTACCGTGTTTCTGTTAAATCAGTATCAAACCAGGTTTGTCCACACCCTCTCTGCCAACCTGGCTGTCCCTTTCTCTTCAAACACACCCCCTTCTTCTGGGACTTTCATCCTCACGATTGAAGTTCACCCTCTTGCTGTTGTTCTTGCAAAACAAACATCTGGAGTGGATTTTTGTCAGCTGGAGTTGAGAGAGAACTGTAAATGATGCGGTGATTTTTTTTTCATCCCTATTAAATTTATTTATAGCCAGTCTGAGGCCAGGAAACATGTTTTTAAATGGCTAGAGCCCTTGATTGGAAGTTCTCAAGGAACACACAGTGGATGGCATTTTCCCCCTTGCCATTTTCTGAATAATACAAGGATAAAATTACATAATTCCCCATTTGGGTGGTTGGTTTTTTGGGGTGTTTTTGTTTTTGTTTTTGTTTTTCCTGAAGAACCCTTCATTAGGACATTTTTTTATGTCAGAATTCTTCCATTGTATTAGCTTATCCAATATGCCTTTCTTTCCATCAGTGAGAGAAAAGGGAATGTAACTTGCGGGATATTTTTGAATAATTACAGTGATAGAGAGTGAGTTGCTGGTCATGTGAGACATGAACCAATGGCGTGGGTCTTTTCTTTTGCCAAAAGAATACAACTTGGATCCAATTCCCACCTTTTCTACTTCACAACCTCTAAAATCTTAAAGCTGCAAATCTTAAAGAATCCCATTCATTTTCTCGTTATTTAAGATAATAAAAGTTTCCACAAGGGGCTTAGGAAAATAATTTATAAAATACTTTGCTAGACCCTTAGACCTTATTAAATCACAATGCCTTGGGGTTTATATAATTATTTAAGAAACAAAAACATTCTAGAGGAGGCTGAGTCCTCCTCTAGATGATGATTTTTTTTTTTTTTGAGATCCCTTCCACTTCTATGATTTGAGATGATTCTTTGATTTTCTTTCACTGTCATTAAAGAAGAAGAAGAAGAAGACTGTTTGGGAATGAGGTTTGTTACCCACAGGCATTTTCTTGTCCAGAGAAGAGGCTGTTCTGCTTCCTGCCACCCAAGCCAGTCATTCCTCAGCCTGAACAATAGGGTTTAATGTTCTCCATCTTGCTAAGCATTAGTCTCTGTTGTTATGAAAGTGAATTGAAACCAAATGCACTTTCTATTGGAAAAGCTGCTATTGATCTCAGCTCATAGACAATCCTGAGAGGGTGCTTATAAAACAGAGGGAAAAATCCTTGCTGTTGTATCATAACCCCAGTTATCTCCCTCCCAGGCCTCTGAACATATCTCTGATGCTGCATCGTTCGATTTTATTTCGTTCCTGCCACTTGAAGATTGGTGTTCCGTATTTAGTTCTTGGAAGTGTTCACAGATTCTTCAGAGAATTATCTTGCTAATGGACTGGGAAAGCTATTCTTACAGCAAGACCCTTCATTAACTAAGAGGACATAAAAGATAGCTCGTGTTCTCCACCAAGAAAGACAGCTCTGTTTCATCTGTCTGATGGGGAGCGTTTGAGACAGAGCAGCCTCATCACATGTGGGTTTCTGCTGCCCACTTTCCAGTTATTAAAGTAGAAGCCGACTCAGTGGCACTGGCCTGGCAGAGAAATGAGCACAGTGAGGTCATCACTCATCACCGGCTTCATGATGCAGAGGGCCATGCATTAGAAAATAGCAGGCCCAAGGGGAAAGAGCCATTGTTTTTTAGTCAGGAGAAAGGAGAATCACAGAGAGGTAGAAAGAGGTAAAAGGCAAAGACCAAGCAAGCCAGACACTAAACAACACTGCATCTTCCAGGAGCCAAATAGTGCCTGCTAGATTTAGCTTTCATTGTATTTGGAGATGAAAATCAGAGGGTAGAGGAAGGTACCTGGAGAATAGCACTGCAGGGCACTCCATGCTAGGGGCGTGGATTTCTATGTCTGCACTTAGAATCTTCCACAATATTTTCCTAACTTAATAATAAAGATTGTAATGACTTTTATTAAATCTCCCTAAAGAATGCAATGTAAAATGTTGCAACTTGTGGTAGAGTCAGGATCCCTGCCCAAGTTTTTGTGAGGGAACTGACACAGAGCCTCTGGTGTTGGGCACTAAACAGTTGCTCTAACCAAAGAAAGGAATAATCATGGGAAATGGTTATTCTAGATGTGATGCTCAGGGAAATTGAATAGAATGTGATGACATTATATAAGGAATATTCTTAGACATGCCAGGATATTGTATGAAATCAACTGGACTGGCTATCATGGGAAACATAATTGGATTAATATGATCTTTTTTGGTAAGGTGTTATTTTATTTCTTTTATTTATTTGTTTGTTTGTTTGTTTTGAGAGAGAGAGAAAGAGCACGAGCCGGAGAGGGGCAGAGAGAGAGAGAGAGAGAGAGAGAGAGAGAGAGAGAGGGAGAATCCCAAGCAGGCTCTGTGCTGTCAATGCAGAGGCTGACACGGGGCTTGATCCCATGAACCATGACCCGAAACCAAGAGTCAGACACTCAGCCGACTGAGCCACCCAGGTGCTCCTGTCAGGTGTTATTTTATTCTGCTATATTTTGTGTTAGTTTGACACCATTGTCAGGCATGGACATCTTTCATTTATATTCCTGTTTTCTAGAATTCAAGGCTTTAAAACTTAATTAGTTTTGAATCAGCTGGTTGCCTCACAGAGGCGCTGGGGAGATTTGTGAACCTCATGAGGTTGCCCACATCTGTCCTGTGTAAATGTCTTCTTCCTCTGGCATCTTCAGTTGGGCACAAGGAAGATCAGACATCCTGATCACTCTAGGATGGAAAGGATTACATCATAACATTGTGGGCTGTTTTCCCCTCAGGCATCCAAAAATGATTTCCTCTTATCACCTGATGAATTTTTACATGTTTTACATTTTCATCCTCTGTGCTTGTGCTTTTTATGAAGTCACAAAGCCTGTAAATTACATAAAACATCAGAACACAACATATTGGACAACTCCACGCTATTGTCAGAACTATTACAGGTCTGAGTGCTTGAGGTAAGCCCAGTCGGGCTGAATGTGAGGGGGAAGAGGGCAGTCTTTTAAATGAGTAAGTAGCTGATGGCTTTCCTCTCTAAGGAAAGCTACTTTGGCTAGAACAAAAGAAACTGTAAAGTGGTAAGCAGCCTTGCTTCTGTGAACCAGGTTCAGCCTTTTCTTTTGCTTTTTCCCATCTAACACCTTTGTGAGCCATTTCACTTTCCTCTCACAGACTTTTCCAAGACATTGCAGTCATGGTGCAGCCTCTTCTGTGGAGAAAGTTTGGGCCATGTTGTTCCCCCGGCTGGGAGCTCCTGTCTATCATCACTGTATTGGAGATGTACCCCACTAGTGGTACATTTCTTCCAGTCCCTTGTGCCTCCTCATCTCCCATTTGTCCAGCCCTGTACACCTCATCTTGGTATGCATGACACTCATTCCCTCCAGAAGGTTTCTGTGTGTGGAGGAACGCAGCGGGGAGTGTGGTGACATGTCCACTTTGTTAACTGCAGCCCAAGACATAATCTAGTAGAAAAGGAAAGACATGACAAGGTCAACAAAACCAATTTTAACAGACTACCCCTAGGAAGCTTTGTCTGAAGAGGAAATAATTACCAAAAAAATGAGACTTAAGTAGGACATTTGGGAAGCAGACAATGACTGTTTAATTTAATTAATTATTATTTTTTTCATTTTTAAAATGTTTGTTTATTTTTGAGAGAGAGAGAGAGAGACAGACAGAGCATGAGCAGGGGAGGGGCAGAGAGAGAGAGGGAGACACAGAATCTGAAGCAGACTCCAGGCTTCGAGCTGTCAGCACAGAGCCCAATGCGGGGCTCGAACTCATGGACCACGAGATCATGACCTGAGTTGAAGTTGGATGCCCAACTGACTGAGCCACCCAGGTGCCCCTATTTATTTGTTTGTTTGTTTGTTTATTTATTTATAAAGTTTATTTATTTTGAGAGAGAAAGAGCAAGAGAGCATGAGTGAGGGAGGGGCAGAAAGAGAGGGAAAGAGAGAATCCCAAGCAAGCTTTGTGCTATCAGTGCGGAAGCCCTACAAGAGGCTCAGTCTCATGAACTGTGAGATCGTGACCTGAGCCGAAATCAAGAGTCAGATGCTCAACCGACTGAGCCACCCAGGCGCCCCAATGACTGTTTTTAAAGGCTCAAAGTTCTGATACATGTGTATGCCTTTTCCCCCTCATCTCTTGCAAATAGATAATTGTTTACGTCCAGAGAAAATTCAGGAAAAAAAGCCTTTTTTATTTCCAGGAAATCTGGCCACTGTGTTCTGTAGCCAGTAATAAATGACAATGCCACCAACAGTGACCTAGGACATCCTGAATTCTTGCTCTGATGAAGAGCTTGCATTCTCTTTTCAAAGGGTATCCTGTTCCTATTGCAATCCTCATGCTATCTCAGAGCTCAAGATCATCTTACCCCCCTCTGTAACCATACTTAAAATAGCACCAGGCTGTTTAGAAGACTCTACACATAGTCGTTGATGTCATGGGGACAGGGGTGCAAGGGTAGGATGAAAAAAGAAGGAAATAGATATTGGCCCCAAACATATCAGAATTCAGCAAAGCAACCCATTGAAACTCAGCTGTTATTTTAACTTGTGTTGTGTCAATCAAATATTATTTTGTCCATTTGTGGGGTTAACTGAGTGCTGTTCATCCACAAAAGCCCCACTCCATATAGACAGTAGCCCCGTAGAGGAGAAATGTGTTTAAAAAAACACAAGCGCTGGTGAACGGTGTTGTACCCAAGGGTAAGGTATACACAGAGCAGCTCCTTCTGATCAGGAAGACTGAGTCACTTAGTCAGTACTGGCACTACCGAAATGAGTGGGAAGAGCAGAATGCAGTTCCCTGGAGCTTCTAAGTTGCTTGGTAGCCCCGCAAGTTTAAAGCAGAATGTAGAACCAATCCATCATTCTGCTTTTCTACTGTCTTCCCGTTTAAAACACATTGCATACTAAAGTCTAATGAAGACTCTTGCTTTACCTTTGTCCCATCCAGCCATCAAGGCAAAGTTGATGGGAAAGTTAAGTTTTCAGAGACAATGCAGACCCTTCAGTCTTAAACCTGTTGTCATCTGACAGTGGCTGGGTTAACAGGTACACCTCTTTTTCTCCTGAACTAAGGCAGTTGGACTTTCAGGAAAAAAAAAAAAAGGAAGAAACAGCTCAACCCTAGAAACCACTTCAATAGTTCTCAAAGCCCAATAGCTCTCTCAGTGGACTAAAAATCATTGAGTCAGATACTTACAGGGAGTGAATTTATATTATGTAAGTTATACCCCAGTACGTCTATAAAAAAAAATTAACGTCGATGACTCAACAACAGGGAAAACATCTTATCTTTTTCATTTTGCCCTCCTGGGTCTACCCTACTAACAGCGTGGCTATCCATTCCTTCCAGTTCTTTCCATGATGTAAAGATTTTGCCAGCAGAATCCTCAAGCTTTTACGGTTTCTCTCTTTCACTGTCTTACTCTGTTTGATTCACTTGGCAATGTCAGAGCTTTTCTATCTGAAGAATCAGTGGAAGATAAAATATTGCTAAGAAGAATTTGGATAGTAGTGAAAATATTAGGAAAGAAATGGAGGGAGGGGCCATTATTAACAAATCAGCCTAGTTATAAATATTAAGCTTGGAAGAGAAGGATTAAGCCATTTGGGTTATCTATGCAAAATACCTTTGTTTTGCTAACCACAGAAAAAAGTCCTTGCTTGGGGTGTCTTGAGGAGTCAGAACCTGAGGTGGTTCCAACTCAGTGATGCTGATTTCCGGTGGTGTGCATCAGTCGCCAAACGGCTCTGTTTCAAAGTTTAGAGGGAAAGGGAATGATAGAAGTTTTGAGGTCTTTGCTGGTTTCTTATTCAAAACATGACTTCAGTTCTAAGCAGCCTATTACAATTGTGATTGCTTATACCTGATGAATTCTAATCTTCTGTATGGGAACCACACTGCATGTGTATGGGGCTTTCCCATCTGCCTCCTTTGTGAGTGTCTTCTTCTTTCAGTGCCTCCAAACTTGGGCCCCAAAGAGGGGTACAGCAGCTGAATGTCATGCTCTTGGGCCTTGGTCCAGACATGCATCTTTCTGGAAGGATGACTGAATCCCATTCTTAAGTCTGAAGTTCCTCTTGATTAGCGGCTCCTTTTGTTTGTTGTTTTTAACGGCATCTCTGTCTTTCGTGGGTAGCTTACAGGGATGTGTTTGAGAGCTCCTTCCAGCTGGGAAGTTGCCCAACTCCCACCAGCTGAGTTGGGGGATTGCTTCCCTTTAGTTCCGCTGCTGCCTGTGGACGACAAGCACTGTGCTTCCAGCCCTGGCCACAGTGGCCCTTGTCTGCTGTGCAAACTTGGCTCTGTTCTCCGGGTTTTTATTCTCCAGCCATCTGGGCATTTTGAGCACCCCTCTTATCTTAGTACCTTGGCACTCAGGACCACATGTCGTCCTATCATAGAGATGGGAACAAAGGAATCCTTCACTTTTGGCCTACAATTCCCCTAGAACCATCATAGGTTGGGTGACAGTCAAGGAGATTGTCAGGTGGGGATAGGTCTGGAGTGATGTAAATGGTTTTGCTGATAGAAGGCATACATGTGACAATAGCTAGGACTGTTCAGGACCAGGATTCATAGCTACTGGCTTCCTTCTTTTTCTGTTGGCTATTCTGAAGTCAGGGAGCAAGAAGCATAAAGACCCTTGTGGTCTCTGATTACTGTAGCCTTTCCATGCCAGGCAGCTTAAGCTTAGGAGCTAACAAGTGCTTGTGCCAGAGGAGTGAATCACAAGCTTCTAAAATTCCTCCTCCACATCCTCAACTGCTGATGTGGGGAGGGTTTGATCGGAGTCATTCACTCTTCAGAGAAGTGTCTGGAAAGATTAGTCCAAGAGTGCTGACAGCAAGTTCCCTGTAATCATTCTGCCTAGAAAAAAAGAAACATTTGCTCAAAGGACATTTCACTGCCCCGTTTACTGCTACTCCACTATGTCCTCTCTTATCCCCACCCCAGCCCTCTGACCCCTGTGTACTCCTTCAGACCCCTCGCCCTGTTCAGACCTCTCTTGGAGGTGGTCATAGAGGCACGGGCCAGCCAAAGAAAATGCGGCCAAATGGTGTTAAGTCACTTCCGTTTAGACCTTAGTAGTTGGGTGTGGCTGCAGCTTCTTGAAAGGCAGACCTAAAATGCTTGCCTCTTTTCAGAGAATCTGATTTCATATTTGGCTGCTGACCACATGGTTACTGGCATTCATTCATATATTGGAAGCCCAAAGCTTCCACATGCTTGATTCTACAGAGCAGTGTAATATTAACAAGACATGTCTTGATTATGGAGCCAAAAAGGTGATGCAACCTCACTTCACACCAAAGTGGGTGGGTATATTTATTTATGTTTTAATGGTTGAGGCAGCAGAGACACAGGAAGGGTTGGAAATTCATTCAGGATCAGCCAGTGTGTCCCAGTTTTGATCTTTTGGTCTCTATGACAGGCGATGGTGATCACTTTCCTGTAGAGCACACAACCATTGTAACTGGAACCATAGGTTCTAAATATGGCTCCCTTTCCCCACCTATTAGCACCACCATCCAGCTGCCAGAACCCACTTGGTTTTCTGTAGAACACCAGCTAAAGACACTTTGTGTTGCCCCAGAAGGCCTTTTAATCTTTGTCTCATTTTAGGTGTGCATCTCAACCAAGAAGATAACTCTTGATATGCAAAATTAACTCTCTCTGGTTTTCACACTTTCTTCCCATGAATTGTCCTCTGTCTGGCAAAACTCAGAAGAGACAACGGAGTATAGACCGATCATTGCTCTCAATGCACGTGAATGATGCACTGACCTTTTATGTCTTGGTAAATGAGTGCAGAAGAAATGCATATTCTATGACACAAGCTGGCTCTACCACGTGGTGTAAAGTACATGACCATTTTATTTCACATTAGGAAGAGAAACTTGGAGCAGCTTGGCAGCAGATCTGTGGTCAGGTAATTAATCTAAAAACTATAGCTATCTTCCACATAGGAGATTAAATACCCATCTTTGGTCAGATCAAAGCGAGCCTCTTAGACTATCTGATCTTTGCAAAAGGCCCCAAGTTGGGCCAGCACCACAGTCTCTACAAGCATTACTCCCTGTGTGTGTGTGTGTGTGTGTGTGTGTGTGTGTGTTTTAATGTTTATTTTTGAAGGAGAGAGAGACAGAGTGTGTGTGTGTGGGGGGGGGGGGGGGTTCAGAGAGAGAGGGAGACACAGAATCTGAAGCAAGCTCCAGGCTCTGAGCTGTCAGCACAGAGCCCGACGCGGGGCTCGAACCCACAAACCACGAGATCATGACCTGAGCCGAAGTCAGTCGTTCAACTGACTGAGCTACCCAGACGCCCTGTGTGTGTGTGTGCGTGTGTGTGTGTGTGTGTGTGTGTGTGTGTGTGTGTGTGTGTTTTAAAGACCATTTTAGTGTGTTTAAATAATTTGGTCTGTCTGCTTTTGTAGCTCTTTAGACCCAAAGTAAAACTTTGGTTTTATTTATACAGACTTTATATCAATTTTCTCCTACTAAAACAAGTCACTGTCTCCTGGAGTTTGAAGAAAAGTGAATATTTACTGGGACTTTTCTGAATGAGAACAGCAGCATTGCTCTTTGGAGAACACTACAATAAATAACATCTTCAACTAATAGGACATTTTCTTTAGGGCATTAATGAATAGAGTTTATATAATTTCTCATTCACTTTCTTTCTATCTCGCTGAGACAGCTTAGATACTGGTGCAATTGTAAAATGAAAAGAACCAAAATATAAATGCCTTACAAGAAAGAATGCAGACATTTGTTTGATCTTTATTGCCAAGGTGCTGCCTAGAGCTTGTGTGTTTTGTGAGTTCTGCATTTCACCTACCCATGGGGGTCTGAGCAGTGTATGATTCGGGCCAGGATGCAACAAGCCCATGGTCAGGTTGGACTGGACAAATTACCATATGTCATATGTACCAACCTGGCACTAATTATGTGCTGGTCAAGGAAGTGTTTTTCAGATCATGGGGAGCCACTAGTGAAAATCCATTGGTGCTTTGATGGTGGCCTTTGTAGATACATCTATAATTTGAAACCATTCCTATGGCAGGCCCTTGGAGAGGTCTGACTTTAGCCAACATGCAACATTAGGCAGAAGAAAAGGAGGCCTTTCTAGCTGATTTGACCCGTGGGTGGGCCCTCTTCCACATGTTTCTAATTAGGGATGCAAGAGAGAGTAGATATTCCATGGCGACTCTCCTTTCCTTCTCGGCTATGAGATAGAACAACAGCGCCTTTGTGGTGACCTCTGCAGAGCTGTTTACATTTGGTGACCTGACTGGCCACTTCGGCCAGCGTGGATGCACCTCCTGGCTAACAAGGAACAGCCACGCTGTTAGTAGGGTAGACCCTGGAGGGCAAAATGAAAAATAAGATATTTTCCCTGTTGTTGAGTCATTGAAGTTAATTTTTTTACAGATGTGTTGGGGTGTGATTTACATAATATACATCCACTTACTGTGAATTCAGTTGATGATTTTTAGTCAATTTAGAGAGCTAGATCACCATCACCATATTCCAGTTTTTACAACTTTAACTGGACTTAGTTTGAAAATACAAAATAATCATAATTGGAATGCAGGTCATGCTCAAGTGCAAAATAAATTTTTGAGGCTCTCTTTGGCTAGGGAAGAGGGCCACCCAACAAGTCCTTTGAAACAACGAAGTCTTGGGTTTCTCAAAGTACATGAAGACTTGAGAATAGCATTTGTATTTAGGAAGATTTTCCATATTTTTGCTCATCGAATAGTATGACTTATTTGAATGAACAGAGAAACTGTTTGCTCTAGAACCTACCTTATATCAACATCAATGAGTCCTTCTTGATTATAAGGAGAAGGTGCAGAAGATGGGAATGTATGGATCCTTCCCTCAAAGAGCTTATAGCCCGCTTTGAACATCTCATCAAAGATTTATTTACATGGCCTCTCATTTTCAGATTTTATATTAGGCACTGCAGACACACAGATGAGTGAAACAAGGGCCCTGCCTTAGAGTTTAGAGTCCAGTGGCTCCCAGGTAATATGATAGTTTCAATATGATGTCATAAGTTCTGTGATAGAAGTACTGTGTAGTATAAGAAAGGTCATCAAAGCAAAGATTTCCTGTCTCTAGATGTTACTAAGAAATCAAAGACATGGTTAATAATGTGTCAATCCTGCTGACACAGATTGAGTACCTGTCCTTTGCTCCATTTGAACGAGATTCTATGAGATCTGGTCCCTGCCTGCACCGGGCTTTTGAAATTGGTGGGGGTATCTAGTCTTCGTTACTTCCAATTATATGTAGTAACTGCATACAAGAAGAAAAAGAAAAATACACCAGGACTTTGGAAGCAAAAGAAAGACCCATTTCAAGGAGTCTTTTTAGAAGAAGTAGCCCCCAGTCTACTTCCAAAGCTCAAAAAGCTCAAAAGCTGAACTTTGACAAATAGGCAGGATTTCAGCAGTCAAGGCCAGCCTTTGGGAAGTGGTTCAGAAGAAAGATGTGAGCAAAGAAAGGCTCAGGGACGGGGAAGCTTGGGATGTGTTCTGAGAACAGTGAGTAATCCAAGATGGATTGATACACATGTCACATGGTATAAACTATTTCTGTGTGTCTATGTCAAAACCGGGAGATCAAGTGAATCACAAACTCTGACTTCCCTTGACGGTATCAAGGAAGGCTTCCCAGAGAAGCAGTTCATTTCACTCTGTCCCTTATGTGCACGTTATGCCAAGATGATATGATTAGTTTCCTTCTTCAGTTTCTTCTTTTATGATTCACCATGAAGCCACCACCCACTGGGCCACCATCAAAGCACCAATGGATTTTCACTACTGGTTCCCTATGACTTAAAAAGTACTTCCTTGACCAGCACATTTTTTGTGCCAGGTTGTTGAGCTGGAAACAGTTTCATTTATTTGACCAGGTCAACCTGGCCAAAGGCCTGTTGTACCCTGGCTCAGAAGTTTAATATAATACTTTCAAGATGATTAAAAAAACAACTCCTTGAAACATTGGCTGCTAACCTTTGAAGGGGTAATTGCTGTACCTGAGTAGACTCAGGAAGTGGATTGGAGGTTTGAGAAGAAAAAGAGTGGTACCATTTGCTTAAAATTCCCAGGACTCCACAGGGTAAACCTATCTCTAAATTTAGGTTGCTAAGGACCTTGAACCTGGGGTTGTTTGGGGATATTTTGGAAAGTAAGGAATATTGTTGGCGTTCAATCAGGAAGGAAAGAACTCACTTGGTTTTGATATAACCAAGGAAGAGGGAGTTTTGCATTTGTTTGTTTGCATGGGCGGTCCACCTACTGTGTGGCCTTGTTCACAACATGGCCAACCTCTCTCTCTCTGAGGTCACTGTGAATAGCCAGTCTGCAGCTGTGGCTAGAGACAATGGCCAGCACTGCTGGGCTTTGCCCTTTAGGCCCCAAAGGTTAATTTCATAGTAGTTTGTGGCATTGAACCTGCCACAAAAGCTGCTTCATTTGGGGAAATATAATTTCTGTACATGTATTTTTTTTTCATAAAGAATAAAGAGGAGAGATTTTTGGAAGGACATCACGTAATCTTATTGGCCTTGCTAGACAAGCTTAAAAAGCAAGAGGTCAGTGCTCTTACAAGCGTCATGTCTCAAATGTCTGTCTACCAACAATTGCTTACATGCCATCAGAGGGGAAGTCCCCTCCCATTGTTATTTTTTTGCTCTAGACTGAGATATTTAAAAAAAAAATCCCTGAGTGGGGAAATGATATTATATATATATATATATATATATATATATATATATATATATACTGTATTATATATTATACATATATATACTATAAATTTAATACTGTATTTGCTGAGAAGTAAAAAGCCCTATAAACTGTGGGACTTTTTTTTCTTTTCTGGTATTTTCCAGTGCAGTACTAATTACGAATGGCAGATGACTTTGCTTTGCTACTCTGCAGGTTAGAAAGGGTAGCTTCTTGGCCACTGATGAAGGTTGCCAGATAAAATGTAGGATGGTCAGTTAAATTTGCATTTTGAATAAACAACAAATAATTTTTTAGTATAAGTATATTGTGCATATTGTACTGGGACCAATTTACACTAAAAAAAGATTCATTATTTATCAGAAATTTAAATTTAACTGGGCATCCTGTAGTTTTAGTTACCAAATCTGGGGACCCTAACTTACTTCTAAATAAAAAAGGCTGCCCGACGACTCTAACTTACTTCTATAATAAAAAAGACTAACCAAGAAGCCTGGGATTTTTTAGGATGACTGAAGGTCACTATCAGTTTTGAACCCAAACAGAACAATCTATGAGATAAAACTGAAAACAGAATCAGATCAGTCAGACAAAGGTGAAGGGGGTCTTTTCCCATTTCTTTGTCTATGTGTGGCTAGCCCTAAGGATCCCTTTCTGTTGGGAGTGACCCTCCTAGCTCTACTGTAGTTCAAAGGCATACTTTGTAAACCACCTGGATGACTTTGTTCTGGCTCTAATTCAGATGATTAGGTCAGAACTGGGGCTCCCTTTTAAATGTGAAATACTTGACCTCCTCAGGGTAGCTTTGGACCCTCTTGAATTCTTGCTTCTCTAAAATTCCTATCTGGCCTAGTGAAGTGGGCTCTGACTTGGCATGTGTCCAAGAATAAGAATAGCCATCATTTACTGAGTGCCTAATACGTACACTGCTTTGCCTTCATTACCTATAGGAGTTCATGTTGCCTAACAACCCTATGAGACAGGTACTGTTACAAATGAAGAAATGAAGGCCCAAAGAGATTAGGTAACATGCTACAGTTCACAGAGCCATGGAAAGGGCTTGGGGTTGGCATTCAATTCTCTCTGACTCCTTTGCTACATCTCTGTGCTACCACATGTGATACCCTTCGATCCCCACTCTTCCACTCCCTCCCAACCCCCCAGTTTGACTTGGTTTTGGTCATCCCTTTCTCTGCTTATTCCTTATGAGCTGGAAGTGATAGAGAACTTTCCATCTGAAATTGGCCCTAAGTAATCTTTGTTCATGTGTGTCATGCAGCATTGCAATAGACAACAGAAATTTGGGCACAGGGAGATGTTAACTCTGGATGTTTCCTATTTTATATGAAAATGATTAAACCAATGGGGGGAAAAAGCCCATGAACTTTATTACAACATTTAAAAATGTGTCATCATTTAAATATCTTTAAAGAGCCTGAAGAGACTTTCAAGCGTTAGACTGGAAATAGCTAACAGCTCCAAGATGAGCTTACATAGGAATCACATGATTTCTCCAAAATGGTCATCTGTCTAAATTCTGCAGTGCTGCTGTAGCACCCAGCCAACTGTTGTGACAAAGGCAGAGACCCTTTTTCCCCACCAGATCCACCCCTCCTGAGTTTCCTCTTGGTAAAGTAGTAGCAAAAATATACTACCCGTCACCATTTTCCTTTTGAACCAACACTTGCTCCTGCTGGTCCACTCCTTATACAAAATGATTTGTCAGTGTTTTGTGCTCATCAAGTAAAAAGTTTTACTTGTTCCAGCTGTGAAAGTTCATGAAATTAGCCATTCCCTTCCCATCATCTGCTGCGGCCACAGTTGTTCAGTGTAAAATATCTCCATGGGTGTGGTCTACCAAACATCCCAATGGCATTTCTCAAATTGTGTGTGTTGGACCCAAGGGTCTGGAAGAATTTCTTTCATAGGGTCACACCAGAACACTGCCTCTGGTGAAATGTTATCCCACCCTCTCTCTCCTGACTTCCAACACGCCTCTTCTCTTCCTTCCCCCTGTCATTGTATAATAGGTCTTCTCCTTTCTTGTCCTCTGCTCTCTCTTCATCTGGCTCCACGTCCCCATCATGCTATGTTTCTCCTAATTCTTGTTTCCTTTCACCACCCACTCCTCAAAGTTTTGAAAATCAAGTCATTCTAGTTCTAAAAGGAAATTTAAAATTAAAAAATGGTAAACTAGGAAAATGGTAGAGGTGGGGGCACAATGTTAGAATCTTCCTCAGCCCTACACGTCAAGAAAAATAATCTTGTTCTCTTCTCCGAGAGGATGATAGCCCCAGCCACAACCCCCTCGTCACATTCCTCTGCCCTTTTGGAATCTCTCTCCCCACTTCTTGTCTAACTTAGTCAATACATATACTTGGTAAACTTGTAAATTTTTTATCTCCCTCCTTTTGGGTGATATAAATGCTGGTGCCAACAGGACTTTCAGGAACAATTCAGTAAGTGATAGTCTTAGAAGATCTCAGAAGAGACCCTGGGAAGACATTATTGATTAGACTCTGCCCTTGGTATTTCATTGCCTCTGAGAACCTCAGCAAACAGAAGCATTTGGTCCATAATCTGTTCTTTCTTGGGAGCAAGAGAGGCAGCACAGGCGTAGACCTTGAACACATCACTTAAACTCTGTATTTGTGTTTCTCCATCTGTGAAAAGGGCAGAATAATCATTCTGACTTTATAGCATTGCTTTGAGGATTTAATGAGTTAAAATTTATAAATCACTTAGAATAGTCCTTAGCATATAGTAAACATTATATTAAATAAGTAAATATAATGAAGCAAAAAAAATCATAATGTCCTTCTTTTAATCCATGCTTAAATAACTATATTCAACTTCTGTATGACACCTTAAAGTTCCAGAATAAATCCAAGTGGCAGTTTACAAGGACTGCATGATAGCACATTCCATAGTTTCACTCAAGGACTTTGACAGTCTGGTCTTAGTACACTTCTTCTCACCTGTGTTTTGGCCAGACTGCTTATTTCCCATTCCAACTCATTCAGATTTCCTTTCCCTCTCCTCCCCTCCCCTGCATACACTTGCCCTTGCTACCTTCACCTCACCTTGCTACCTTCACCTCATATTGGCTGTCAGTGTGTATGGCCCAAGTGTTACTGGGTATCCACTTAGGTGCAAAGCCTTTTTTCTCTCCTCAGTCATAAGCTTCTTTTGGAGGATGAGGGGCACATTTATGGCAGTTGTGTATTATTCTTCATGTCTTATGCATAACTGAAACTCTATCAGTGTGTTTTGATTGGGTCACTTGAGCTTTTGCAAACTGGGAAATTGTTGGCCTAGAGCAAAGCGGACCCTAATAGAATCTTGTCTCTAGGCCTCGTGTATGTGTTCTTTTGAAAGCCCAGTGTCTCTCTGCTTTGTGTTAGGTTGATGGCAACCGCTAGTACAGGCCTGGGCAGACAAAGCCACTGTGAAATTTAGGGTGTGTGTGGGTTGGGGGGGTTAGTCCTGTGTTGGGATTCCAATGTGGGCTGAAAGGAGGTAGAAGGCTGCAGGCAGAAGGCTGAAGCCATCAGCTTTGCACAATTACCAGGAACACTTTTATTAAATTTTTTTTAATGTTTATTTTTTATTTATTTTGAAAGAGAGAGGGAGAGCATGAGCAGGGGAGGGGCAGAGAGAGCGGGAGAGAGAGAATCCCAAGCAGGCTCCATGCTGTCAGTACATAGCCTGACACAGGGCTCAAACCCACGAACAGTGAGATCGTGACCTGAGCCAAAATCAAGAGCTGGATGCTTAACTGACTTAGCCACCCAGGCGTCCCCAAGAACTCTTTTAACTAGCACCTTGAGGAAGGGTTAAAAAGGGACAGTTAAAATATACTTTTTATTATACAAAGGGCTGCCTCTGAAAATGTTCCAACTTTGTAGGCCTGGTGAGTAAAAGACTAAACACAGAGTCGGAAAAGGCAGAGGAGCACCACAGAAAGGGGCACAGGGTGAAGCAAGACAGAGCAACTGGCATATCCATTAGTGGCACTCTTTAAAATGAGGCAGGGGTGTGCTGTTATTCATATCCTAGGCAATTTTTGATGGGTGGATAAATAAAATTACGTGGGAAAAACTGTTTTGTAAAAGTAAATTCTGCCCCTCCAGCACAGTGGTATGTATGTGCACACATAACTTTTATTAATCTATTTACACAAACCCACGTGCCCATGTCACTCACTCTCACATGTTAGAGATACAATTGGCAAAGATAGTGAATTACTGTCTTTACTAAGTGTTTTTTCCCCCGCTCATAGGTAGTGTTTGATGTTTGGAGATATATGGTTTTAGTAACCTTGACCAGTAACCTTGACTGTGTGGATTTCAGAAGGGGAAGTAAGAACACAGAGAGGAAGACCATCTCTTGTGTCTCAGGGTTAGTGTTCCTAGCATCGCTCTGCCCAGAGGCTGTTCTTCCTCCAAGGAGAGCCCAGGGACAAGATGAGTCAGCCTTCCTGACCCAAAGACTGGAATACCCAGGGATACCATAGGATCTGGGAGTGGGAGCAGACAGAGGGTGAAATGTTCAGTGAGACTGGCACTTGCTGAGGGGTTGGCCAGTCAGTCAGTCAGTCAGTCAGTCTGTGGTGGCTGAGCGTTACTGCCTGTGCAGCCAAGGACAGGGTCCCCTAGAGGCCCGAAGAGGTGGACACTCATTCATTTGTGTCTTCATTCTGCAGCAACCCTTTACTGAGTGTTATTATGTGCCAGATACTGGGCTAAGCCCCGACTTGTGACCTCACTGGGCCTGGAGTCTGAGGCCTTGGCAGCCAAGGGTGGCGTTCCTTAGAGTACTGGGAGGCCTGCGAGAGAGGAGGCACAGTAAAAGCAAAAAAGCCCTGGAGAAAGCTAGCCCTGCATCAGAGGAAGTGATGCACAAATGCCATGCACTCAGAGAGAGGAAGCAGGAGAAGAGACGTTTTTCTAAGAGTCCGAGCTTGACCTCTTCAACCATGACATTCAGATACTGGGAGAACATGCAGGAGTTTAGACCGTGCTGACCGGGACTTGCCATAGCGAGGCCTCAGAACCTGCAGAGACAGTCAGGAGCGGTAGGAAAAGAAGCTGAGAGAAGGAGCTAGCACAGGCACCTGCAAGCACCAGTGGCCAGAAGAGTTTACCAACCTCCTAGAGGATCATAAATAAAACCACACCCACTATTGTGCATAGGAGAACTCATTTTATAAGTGCCCAACATATCAGCAAATTGTATGTAGTTTACTTACAGTGCCATTTTGGTGGGTCTCAAATAATCTCGTTTTATGTTCTAAAGTCTACTCAGAGAGTGGTAGAATGGACCCTCTGAACCCAGGTAGATGGAATAAACTGTCTGCTCCCAATCTACATATCTGGGCAGGGAATACTCTTGATGAAATTTTCAGGCCTCATCTTCCAGACTCTCTGTTCATCCCCTGTTATCAGGGGCATCACAGAGTTTTTGTAGTAAATTGCAAAGCAGTTTGTCTTTCCCAATATATTATGTGCTTCTTCAGGGTAGGTATCCTACTCTGTTCATCTCTAGTGCTTGGCACAGAGCCTAGCACACAGCAAGCCCCAGAACCAGGACTGTCCGTTTTGGAGGTGCTGGTCTCCCACATTCCCAAGCCGACCCTGGGCTCACTTTGCACACGCTCCCTTCTGCACTTTCCTGCTTTGAAGTGGTATCTCCTAATGATGTAAAAGACTCTTTAAACTTTTTTCCTTGTGTATCGCGTAAATAATATATTTAAGATACAGACTTCTGTGTTTCATGCTACAGATTTTTTGAGAGAGAGAGAGAGGGTGCAAGTGAGCAAGGGCAGAGAGAAAGAGGGAGAATCCCATGAGGGGCAGAGAGAGAGAAAGAGAGGGAGAGAGAGTGAGAAGCAGGGCTCACTGGGGACTCACGTTTTACCCAAAGCAGGGCATGAGCTCACCCAATGTGGGACTTGAACTCACAAACTGTGAGATCATGACCTGAGCTGAAGTCAGATAGTTAAGGACTGAACCACCCAGGTGCCCTCATGTTATAGATTAATGTTGGACATACTCTCTCCTTCTAGAGTGTGACTCTTTTTTTACCAGTTTCACATTTTCATTCCTACCAATAATTTTTTCAAATTGTCCAAGTTTCCTTTTCCCTTAAAGTTTATATCACCTTTTACGCTGCTTTCGACCCGTCTACTCAGTGCTTCACCTCACTTGTGCTTATGCCCTGTCCCAGTTAGCCCCTGTGCCATACCGCATTATTAATGCAAAGGGGATGTTAAACCTGCCCCCTTGCCTAGCATTTCCGCCTTCTCCAGGTGAAACTATTACACACATCACTCCTCCCCCACAGCAACTGGCGCAGTAAGTTACCCTTCAGTAGATGCTCAACAAACATGTACTAATAACGTCCCATTAGGACGTTGCTCATTAGGGAGCAATAGCAGACATGAGCAAATGTTCAAGCATTTGGTGGGACTACCTGGGTTCTAATCCTGGCGTCCTCACTAACCACTTTTATGGCTTTGATCTGCCTAAACCTCCCTGTGTCTCAACTTCTTCATCTTTAAGATGAGGATAATAGTAGCAACCACATAATAAACGTGCTGTGAGGCTCAATGAGTTAAGATGTGTGCAACACTTTGCACAGCACCGGGGCCCATAGGGACAGCTGTCGTCACCACCAATTATAGATATGCATTATCAGAAGTTGGAGTTTGGGTAAAGAAAGTTGCTCTGGGTTACAGTCTTGTCAAGTCTTGTGAAAAATGTATCTCGGATTCCTCATGGAGTACCTTGTGTCTTGCCCTTTTCCTACAAAAGGAATATATCTGCTTCAGGACTATGTAGAGCATCTTTATTAAGAGTATTTTGTATTTATGTATTTTTATCTTATTTATTTATTCATTTTACTTTTTGTCTTTGACCTATGTCTGTTGAGTGTGTCAGATTCTCAAAGGGGGACATCCATTGCCCACAATAGGTTAAGCACCACTGAGGGAGCCATTGATGATATTATGTTAGGGTGGCTGAGAGGAGCTGTGTGCGTGGTAGAAATGTACACCCCGGATACACAAGTGTGACCACCCACACCACTTCCCATCCCACTGCCCCTCAGAATTCAACACTCTGTCTCATCCCTTGTTTTCATGGGCCCCTACATGTGCCAGGTGCTGTGTTAGCTCTGCGACCAGAAACATGACTAAGACACGGTTCCTGCTGTTGAGGTGCTCAGGGTTAAAGCAATTTCTTGTCATCTTTTATTAATCACTAATTGAGTAATTTTATTACTCATTAATAAGTAAGGTTTAGCTCCCCAATTATACTTACTGTGTATTAGTCCTGTCCTGGACACTATCACCACAGTGCTCTTTGCCTGACCACTACCCAAGAGAAAAAAAGGGTGCCAGGTTATCAGAATGAGATCAGGATTTTTGAGGACAGTGGGGAGGAAGCAGCAGGTTTGTGTCAATGTGGTGAAAGCCAAGCAACCCTCGTTCCAGTCCGTTCTGTATCTATGTCTAGATCATGAGTACAGGACGGAAGGCTTTTCTGGCCATAAACCTCCTTATGCCTAGGCTTGGCCTGTATTCAACTCTAATAAAAATAATAGTAAATATTAGGACTAGAAATAAAAGGAGATACAGGTTACTCATTAGAACTTTTTCTACAACTTTTTCGTCAACTGAGTACATTACATATTGTATCAGCCAGGATTCCATCAGGAAAGAGATGGCACTTTAATTAGCATCATTCAGAAGACCTAAATAATAAAGGGAGTACTTGTAGTGGAGTGGATGGGGTGCGGGGGACCACAAGGACTTGTGCAGTATTCTGGGGCTAATAATCATTGGCTCCATTAGTACCCCAAGACTGAAAGGGCATGAGGATGGGCTGGGCTCTGAAAACAGGGAGGATTGATAGGCAGGATCTGAGACCTTCCACCAAGAGGCACAGGGCACCCACAGCCCAAGGCCACTGTACCCCCTCCAGCCCCCCGCTGGCACTCCCCAGTGGCCAAACCCAGGAAACCCTGTTGATGTGGTCCATGCAGGTCAGGTTCCAAAGCAGACAGCAGGGTGGAGAAGGATGGAGAGTAAATCTGGAGTGACCCGCATTTACCCAACAAACATGGTTTCGTGTTTGATGGTAGAGGTGAGGGTGTGTATTTCAATTTTATCTGTTTTGGCAAGCTAAGTTTTTAATAGGTTATGATATATTTCTGCTGTAGTTACTACACCATCAATTTGATGATCTCAGTTATTTTTCTTGGTGTCTTATTAGTTTAGCCCATGGGGGATGGGGGTTGTGGGAGGAGAGTTGTGTATAAATTAGCCTGTTTTCTTCCAGAGTGCACAGAGAATAAAAATGCTATTCTTCAGATAGTCTTCTTTTTACAAAGAGAGTTGTTTCACTTCCCTTCCTCTTTTCCTCTTCACAGCTTTCTCCTTCTGTGCTTAGGCCAAGAGTGTATTACATTTGGAGACTTCTAGCATGGTGCTTCCCAGACCGTTCTTAGCCAAAGACTCCTTTGGGAACCCAGTGAAACTTCCTGGTTCCCTTTAGCTTTTCATACCAAGGCCCATATTACCCAACAAGGCTATTTTTATTACTTACAAATATTTTTATAATTAACTTAAGACTCAACAAGGAACCAAAGGTAAACAGGTTCTAATTCTTTCAAGTTCTAACCACTATGAGTGGATATTAATCTTTGAGGAGGTATGATTAAAACACAGTACAAAATAGTCATAAATTAAATATCGAGTCATAATTGCGAAGGAAGATCGGTGACTACAGAAAGGCCAAATAAACTGGAATTGAAAAGTTAATCACCGCGCCATAGGAAACACGATTATGGCCTCTTTCATTACAGTGTCTGGAAGTCACACTGCAGGCTCTTCTCGTTATTCAAAATGTGCATTCATCTTACTGTGATATTCAGCACAAAACGCCTTAAATCATTTTCAAAAGGTAGGTAATTCCCTAGAATAGCTATCCTACCTCTGCCCAGTTCCCCAGAGAAGTGTCCCACTTCTCTATGGAGCCCTTTGTCCCCTCCTCTCTTCCATACACCTCATATATCTTTTTTTTTTTGAAGAGAGGTAAACCAGGAAACAGACTCCTTTTTTTTTCTTTTAAGTTTGTTTGTTTGTTTGTTTGTTTGTTTGTTTGTTTGTTTGTTTTAATGGTCAAAAGGACAATTTCACCCTAAGTGCCTCCACCCCCCCCCCTTTTTTTTATTCTCAAGTTAGCTAACATACAGTGTATGGACTTTTTTTTAAGGTTTATTTTTTTATTTTGAGAGAGAGAGAGAGAGAGAGAGAGAGAGCAGGGGAGAGGCAGAAGGAGGGGGAGACAGATAATCCCAAACAAGCTCCACACTGTCAATGCAGAGCCTGACATGGGGCTCAAACTTACGAACCATAAGATCATGACCTGAATAGAAACCAAGTCAGTCACATAACCGACTGAGCCACCCAGGCGCCCCCCACCTCATATATCTTAATCAAGCCTTATATCTGTGGTCATCCTAGTTTACTGAGCTGCCCTAATGTCGCTGCAAAATGTTGATCAGAACTTCACTGAATTGGGGATCTAGGAAATATGAAGGGAATTCTCATTATAGGCTTTAAGTATATGCTGCTTCTTAGATCCAGGGGAGAGATTTCTCTAATTCTTGGGTTGTCCTTTCTGAAATTATACAGAAAGGACTCTATCTTCTCAGACCATTTCCCTTTACTCCCCACCCCCATCCCAACCCAGCAAGCTTTTTCTTTTGTACATTGCTAGGCAATGCTTCTGTTGTCCTTAAGCGTTTGAGGTCTTGTGCTGATGATGGGTTGGGCTGCTAGCGAGTGGATTCATTTGTTAAGCCTTTACTGATCCCATACTGTGTGTATAGACCATGCCATTTGTGGACTCCCTGAAAGCTGTGAGGAGACACTGAGGGCTTCCTAGGCCCTCAGTAGAGGACTGCTATGTTTCCCCCTGTCTAGCTCTAGAGGTTGGCTCTGAACCTGAATCAGACCAAGCAGAGTTTCAGTGATTGGTGTAGGAATAAATATATGAACCAAGCTAAGGACGTGAGAATCCACCTCAAGAGTTTGGCTGGAACTACCAGGAAAGAGGAACCCCCTCTGTTTGCTAGGGTCACTAAACTGGTAGAATGTAAGCCTGTTGTCACTACTTGGGGGGAGCCTGCCTAAGATTGCCAACACACTGAAAATAGAGCTGAACTGTGATGTGATAGATACCATCATCATTTGAACACTTGGGTCCAGCCACCTTGATAATGTGCCCTCTTAATAGGTCCTACTTTTATCTCACCAACTTGAGCTGGCGCTCTGTCACTTATAACCTGGACTCTTGAGTAAAGTATCTACACATCTGAGAATCCAACCCTCTCTGGAACCTGCAGCCCCATGGAGGCCACAAACTACTACAAAGATACTATGGTCAGCTTGAGCCACAAATCATAGAGAACTACAGAGTATTTTTCCTTGTCTTTGGTTCTAGAAAGCATGCTGACACACCACACATACGGAATTTGGGAATTCCAGGAGACTTGGGACTGGTAACAAGGTGTATTACCAGCTATGTGTGACATCTGTGATTAAATATGTTAAAACCCTGTGCCGTCTGGGTTTTACCGTTGCGGGGGAAAACATTCTAAATGATTTGAGGATTTTTCAATTTTAAACAAATTAATGTTAAAAATATTTTTTGATAACATAAAGAGGTCAAAGAAGTGTGTGTGTGTGTGTGTGTGTGTGTGTGTGTGTGTGTGTGTTTCAAGCACACTTTAAAATCTAACATGGGCTATGTTAACAGGAGCCTGGCATGAAAAACTGAATCATCATATTTAGCATTAATGAGACATTAGTAGCAAAGCTCTCATTCAGCCATTATGCCCAGCTTGGGCTTCTGTTCTTGGAGAGGACGTGGAAAGCAATTCAAATGATTAAAAGCAAGGAAAATCAGATCTCTGAAGAACGATGAAAGTGGGCTATTTAACCTAAAGAAAAGAAGATTGAAGGGAGAAAATAAATGGTATTTAAGTAGAGGAAGAGTTCTTATAAAGAAAAAGGTGGCAGATGTTTTCCTCCTCCACTGAGTATATTGAGAAAAAATTGCCCTAGACATTTCATTTGAGCAAAAGAAGGATTTTCTTTTCTTTCTTTCTTCTTCTTTTTTTTTTTTTTTTCAAACACACAGGATTCTTGTACTGGGTGAGGGTTGGGCTAGGTGACCTTTAAGATTCCTCTTCACTAAGATTCTGATTATTAGACTGTGGATTTGCTTATCAAAAGAATTTTGAAACCACCTGCTACATATTTTAAGCTGTAAGATGAACAAACACTAACTGGTTTGGTTTAGGTATGGTTCTGCCCAGAAGTTACTTCCAACACTCATAATGTGCCTGTGAAGAAGCAAATATTGTGTACGGACCACAGCATCAGAGAAACAAAAAATGTATTAGTAAAGTAATGATAAAACCTAGGACTTCTATTTTCTGCTCCTTCGTTTGCTACTGTTAGGCAGAAAATCATAGTTTCTGCATTAACTATATAAATGAGACAAATAATGTGATAGTTAATAAACTGCACGAATACTGGCATTCGTGTCAGTATTTTTGGAGAGGTAGAATTAAGTTTATGGGTTCCATTGAGTCAAGAGCATTTAATGTTGACTCTGGTAAGTATCTGGCTTATTGCCTACTCTAATTTGACCAGACTAATTTGGGATCCAGAGACTTCAAACCAAGACTCAGGAAAATGGATTTTACTTAGGGAAACAATTCTAGTTTTATACATGGAAAAGCTATTCTAAAGAACAATAGCTTTGGCATTATTACTGCTTTGATGGATCCAGACTGGTTTAAAAGTTAAGGTTTAAAAAAAATTAAAGGCCACATGTTGCTCTACTTTCTTCTATATTACTTGGGCCATTATATCAAGTTCTACTATGTGGTGACACAGGCTGCTTTGTACAAGCATGAGCTCCTCTGGCTGTAGTTTTCATGCATCCCTACATCTACTAATTAGCTCCACAACTGGGTTCTGCAATTTCCTTGGCCACATTGCTTAGATGCTGCAGTTTCCATACATTATACGCCAGCAGTCGTTTCCCCTTCATGGAGCCCGCATGGTCACTTACAAGTAATTTACCCAGGAGGCTTTCCGACCTTTAAGTGAATCTGCTAATAAGCTGAGGTTGGCTGACTTCTCCATCAGTTATCCTAAATAAATTCAAAGGATAATTTCTAGAGCTGTACTTTTCAAGATACAGGGAGTGACTGGGAAAAGGGAAGAATAGCAGGTCTGCAAACCAGTTGTTGAAAGTATTAGGAGAAGAGTTTGCTGAAGATAGTGATTTTGATACAAAGGGACCTTGGCAATACCCCACTGAAACTCCTGTCCCAATTGAATTGTGCAAGAAAAATCAACTGAGAAACAATACCAAATAAGCAAACAAAGCAAACCTCTAAACAACAAGAATCTAGCCTCCAAAAAGAGTGCACGTTATATGTTTACTTTGTAAAAACTGATTTAGACACAAGAAGCTAGTTTCTAAGTTTATTTCCACACTTGCCCTCCGACCTCTCTCTCGTTGAAAGTTTCAGGGTATCAGATTCTCTCCCATAATTTCCTTTCAACAGAACTTACTGTATTACCCACCCATCCCCCAAACATAAATGGCTAGAACAGCTGGCTCTTTCACTCCTGGTATACACACACAGACACAAAGGAGATACACACACACACACATATGTATAATATACATCTCTGCATATATAAACACACACTTTGGTCATTTATTATTTTAACAGAATAAAGGTCATTAATCAAAATACAATTCATTTTAACGGTCAGGGCTTGACACGAGATCATTATTTCATGAAAACCTAAAGAGACTAAGCTTCCTTTCATAGTATTGTTTTCTTTCTAAACCTCCGTAGGGTGCATGGCTCTTCTCCACTGAGAAAGTTAGGGACAGTGCCATGGAGCAGCCTCGTGGCCTCCAAGTTAAAAGACCCAAGTTCTCTTGGGGAAAAAGCTCATGCCACATATTCTCTCACCTCACAGAAAGAGAAGATTTTACGTCTGTTGTATTCCGAACAACTGTTGAATACAGCAGATGTAAAAAGACTGTCTGTAGTTAGCCCCAGGGCAAAGAAAACAATTATTTCCCCCCATTTCTTGGAAGAAAAAACTCAGGTGCAGAGAAATGCAGCTAAATACCTTTTTCCTATTCCACCACAGTTAGTTTCATCTGCTCTTTTCTTAAATGCTTTGTAAGCTGAGAAGAAACATTTTCAATTCATCTTATCTATGTGAAAACTTTCTTTAGAAAGCTCAAGAGAGCTTCATCCCATGAGAGATAATCCCATGAAAGACTGGGGTGCATGCCTCCTTCCAAATGACTAGGTCATAGACATATAGGGTAGCAGAGTGGCGAGGACAAAGTGGCTGGGCAAATGAAAAAGAACTCAAGAGCCCTGTCCACAACCTGCCCACCCAGTGAGTAAGAATGGCCTTGCTCTTTCTACTGTTGAATATAGGCTCTGTTACAAGCCTGCCAGCCAATTAGGTAGCCCCTTGACCCAATCAGGGCCAACCAGGGTCTCCCAAACTAGTCTGTAACCTCTGACCCTCTAGTCTCAAGAAGTTAGGCATATTCATATTTTATGAATAAATAAGAAAATGACAACCCAATAGAAAATTGGGCAAAGGCTATGAACTGTTAGTTTTTAGAAGAAACTTGAGTCTTCAACTTTACAAGTCTTTAAGGAAATATTAATACAAAATGAGATACCTCTCTTACCCATCAATTTGACCAAGATGAACAAATACATACCAAAACCAAAACCAAAACCAAAACCAAATTAAAAACTCCTAAATGTCAGTAAACATGTGAGGAAACAAGAACTCATATCGCTAATGAAAGAGTACATTGGTATAGTCACTTTGAAAAGTAATCTGGTAGCATCTAGTTAGACATAAAAATACACAAACATTGCAATCCAGTAAACACAGTTCTAGCTGCGTGCCTTAGAGGTACTCTATGCTTCAAAGATAAGATTATGTACAAAAAAAATCTCATATTTAAATTTATTAGAAAAGACTTAGAAGGATGAATACTAGATTCTTGACAATGGTTGTCACCAGGAGAAGGGAATGCGTTTGTGGTATTTCAACCGGATATATTTTTTAACGTACAAGACAAAAGGTAAACAAAACTGAAGAAAATGTAGAAATAGGGTTTGATATAGTTTTCTCTGTATTTAACATTTTTTCCTAAGTTAAAAAAGAAGATGGTCATCCATGCCTCTGACTGGTACAGTCGGCATACTTTAGTCCTGCGGTCACTTTCTGATTTGCATCTTTCCAGTCCCGAAGCACATGGGCTTTCCTTTATGATACCAGCAGGTTTCACTACCACTCGTTTACCTGCCTGGAGCTGGCTACAAGCTCAGGGAAGGTGGTGTCGATAAGACCCAACAATGCAGGGAATTATAGAAGAGGCCTGGAATCCTTCCCTTTTTTCCCTAGCGTTTCAGAGAGCTGGAAAATTGCCTCAGGGATCATCTAATAGAATTATTTTATTTCAGTGAGGAAACCGTGGCCTTGAGAGGCTTGCTTAAATTCACCTGCTAACTAGAGTAGGGACCAGAATGTGTGACTGCTGATTTTCCAGTAACAAAAGCATTGACTTATGGGAATTAATGAAAATTCTACAGAGCCTTCACTGTGGACAACCAGGCACTGACCACAGGCTTGTAGTATGGAAATGGCCATGAGGACCTGTAATACTTTGAGACAGTAGGAGGGAAGTGAGAAGTCTGTGTGGTCACTGCATTCTGTGAAGCAGTATGACATTGAGGTTAAGCGGTTTATCAGAAGTCACACTTTCCTGGTGTGTATCCTGGCTCTTCCACTTCCAGCTATTTTACCTTGGCTGATATTAACCTCTCTGTGCCACTCTAAACGTGAGAATATAATGTAATCTATTTGGGGCACCTGGGTGGCTCAGTTGGTTAAGCGTCCGACTTCGGCTCAGGTCATGATCTCCTGGTTTGTGAGTTTGTGAGCTGTGCTGACAGCTCAGAGCCTGGAGCCTGCTTCTGTGTCTCCCTCTCTCTCTGCCCCTCCCCTGCTCACGTGCTGTGTGTCTCTCTCTCAAAAAATGAATAGACATTAAAAAAATTAAAAAACAAAATAAGATAACCTATTTCAGGGGCCATAATGAGAGTTAAAAGAGTTAATAACGTACTATGCTTACATAGTGCTTATGGAGTCTGGTATATGTGTTCAACAAATGTTAGCTATTATTATTACATGGTTTGTAGAACAGACTATTGAGGAAACTGAATATTTAATTATGGTTCTGCCATTTTTTGCCGTAAACCACATACCTATCTCTCAAAGCTGTCATTAGTATCTTCCTTTGTATTTGACTTGAATAAGTCTCAGTTTTGCAGTTAAGAAAGCAGAATTTTAAAAAGTAAGATTATTTATTTGTCCAGAATGATGCTGTAAATGTGTGATGGTGGTTATAGTTTCCTTTCATTATATTTCATCCAACATTTATTTTTCCCTTTTGGGACACATGGGGCTACACTTAGGGCACTAAACAATGAAGTTGACCATAGTAGGCAACTCTTCCAGTCAGGGGTCTTACTGTCCAATACCCAGATTGTTACCATGATGTCAATGGATATCATGATATCAATCAACTTCTAGCAAGTTCTTTAAGTTTTTCAAATAGGAAATACCCCCGAACTCCTGTAGTCATTCTGATAGAAGTGCCCCGAAAGATGATGACAAAGTTCTACTTGATGCCAAATTTATATCTATTATATGGAGGAGGTTTCTAACTCATAAATTAGATTCTCTTTCCCTGTATCAATTTATTGAAACTTCTGCTGCTGTGTATTAATCCTGATGTGACTTTCAGACATCAACCCACCCACTGGTAGAGAATTCATTCCCAGGGTTTGCAAGAGAGGTAACCATATCTTTATTTGTTCCCAGTACCTTCTACCCAAATAAGGTAGTTCTAAAAGATGGATTTCTATACAGTAGAATATTACAAATTTCCTTTTCATGGTTGTTGAAAAAAATTTTTTTATAAATATTACATTAAACTTTTTCATCTACCCTAGAAAAGATCTACTGTCTAAACCTGAGATAAATGCCTTTGTCAAAGTAATAAGAGGGTGATTTCACTTGCAGTTTTACTTACTAATTTATTCCATAATTTGGGTGTTAATCTTGCTGTCAGATGAATACAATCAACTTTTGGACTCAATTTCTTCCTGTTCAGGAAAGAATTTCTATACCAAATTCCCACTTAATTGCCTCTCTTGTACACACCCACATCTTATTTTCATTTGTGCCTAGCCTAGCCCATTGCAAACCTATAATTGTACAGCTAAAGGGTGTTTGTTTTTTGTTTTTTTTTGTTTTTAAGATTTGTTGCTTTCAGGTACCGAAATGATTTGGATTTAAAGTTGCAGTGGATAGTTTATTGATATGTAAATCAAACCTGAAATACTTTGAACCCTTGGGAATTTAAGGCTTTTTCATGACAGATTACTGAAATTGACCACAGTTTGTTCAGTGTGGTAGCAAATGCTAAGATTAGTGATTTACAGTATTCAGCTTTGTGGAAGTGGTATGTACTCTTACATCCTATGGTTATTTCTTCCCTTTATGCCATTGTTATCTTGGCTCATCATGTCCTTTTTCTTTTGATGCTTAGCTTTCTGCAGTTATTCTATAGTTGTCATTCCATGAGCCATAGATCTCAGGTTGAGTTTTTAAAAATTTAACCTGCCTAGGTTCTGTCCCAATCCTGCTGAGTCAGAATCCCCCAAGGCAGGACAGGGGTTTGCGCTTTTGAAAACCTCAGGAGGCATTCTGATGCTCACCCACAATTGAGAAGCACTGTTTTATTACCTAAGTTGGAAATCTTTTGTTTGTGAATGATTGAAACCCACTCAAATTGTCATAACAAAAGAGAGAAATTTACCATAAAGAAGCAAGAGAATCTTGCAAAACCAAAGGGCATGAAATCCATCTGGACTTCGTAAGAGACCCAAGCTTGGAAATGGAGCACTGACCAGGACTCAGGCAGCCAGTCCCCATTCTCCACGTATATATCCCTCTGTCTGCCTATCTCCTTTCAGAACCTTGTGGACTCAGACTTCTGCCTCTCTCCATATATCTACTTTCTCTACTGATCATTTTTACTGCTTAGTGAGCACTTGGCCAAACATGGTAGCTTCTGAGTACCCAAGTTTATGGGCCCTCAGTTCAGTTGGCCAGTCCAGGCTGACTGGCATCTCTCAATCTTCTTCTTCTGCAAGAAAATCTGGTTGGCTTAGCATAGGTGATGCATCTGTCTGCCCTTACACCAATCAGATAGCATTGTTCAAACATGGCTGCCAAGGGCCCACCCATGTGTGAGTGAGTTCAGATTGGAGGATGTTCAAATGTCTCAAAGTATTTCTCTATACTTGCTATAGTCTCATTCTCCATCCTACCCTGACATCTATACCAAATAACTTTATTTCTGATTTTAGCCTCATTCCCCAAATTTTCACATTTAAGGAAAGCAAGAAGCAACAATTTACATATATTAGGATGATTTAACCTTGCCACTAAGCCAAACACCAAATATACTGTACTCTGTGTCTAGTTCTCCCTCTTATAAATATACATAAGTTTAAATGTTGAGAAAATTAGAGCCTTGGCAAATCTGCTTCTCCCAAGTAGTAAAACTTGAAAAGTGGTAGAGTAAGATAGCAGCTGAATTACACATAATCTAAGATGCATGTAATTTTAATTGTCAATATAAAGAATGTTCAAAGGAATTGAGGTGGTTTATCACAGACAATGCTGAGATGTGACTTTATAATGATTTTTACAAAAAAGTCTTCTGCTTTATCTTTGTCTACATAAGGGTTAAAAAAAGAGGAAATGCTTTAGGAGAAATATAACAGTGGCTGGCACAAGGTTAGTATTTAATAGTATTTTCCCAATAGTGTTTACGTGGAAGTATTTATTAGAAATAACTTTCAGGTGGTTTGAAACATTAGAATGAGTTACCAAGGAAAGTAGATAAGCTTTTATTCTTTGTTCTCTGTATCACCTTGCCACCATCTTGCATATCTGGCCTAGCCAAAGACATCCATGATACTTGACTCTCTAAGAGATCAGAATTTGGGAGGGGAAGTAAAATACAAAAGCGGTGGGTAACACTGCCACTTTTGGTGTTCAGAGATCTCTACGTGTTCTAACTTGTCCCATTTCATTTTTATAGGGTAAGAAAAGGAAAATAGGGTTCACTGTCTTTATTTTACCACTTCGTAAACAGTTAGAGTGTCAGTCATTCCTGCAATTTAAAATTCTAAATTTGCTGGTATTTTCACCTTCAGGGAAGGTGGAAAAACAACAATTTCCACTTATGGGTGGTGTCTTAATCTTGCAGATGCTAGTAAGATGAACTGGGCAGAGAGAATGTTAATATAAAGCACACTGTTAATGACTGTAAAGTAGAATTGAAAATGAATTTTGTCTCTTTAAAGGGCAACAAGAACCACGGTGACTATATTTCGGTAAGCTGTAATGCAAAACAACAACAACAACAACAACAACAACAACAACAAAAAACAAAACCCCAGCATGATGGATTAAAATTAATCATAGAAACATGTATTAGTGAAGGCTGAGCTATGATATCATTGGAAAAGTAAAGACTAGAAGTGTTATTTGATAAATGATACTGTATCAGAGTAGCTTCATTAAATGGCACTATCATTTATAGACTAATTTGTCAATTCCTAGGACATATCTTAGAGCATTAAAGCAGGAAATGTCTTCATAGTTTTATGGAAGTCTCAAATTGAATGTTTTAGGTCAAAGGTACAATATAAGCAATCTAAAAGTAATGTTTTCAAGTAGTTTGTAAGCTCGTGATAAATATTATATTATCTGGGGTCTTCAGTGCAGGTAACAGATCCAGGGGAATTTATTGACTAAGGTAATTGAGAAGTCTAAGGGGTGGCTATAACTGGGCTTCCAACAATGTATCATTGTTTCTAGTGCTATTTCCATGTCTCTGCTCTGCTTTCCTCCTGTTGATTTTAATCTCAGCAGGTTTTGTCACATGGTGACAAAGGGGCTTCCCTGGCCCTCATCACTTAGGGTCTCAAAAGACATGGGGTCCTTTCCAACTGACCCACTGGATTACTTGCCTACCCTTGTGGCAGAAAGACAAGAGTGCCAAAGATGGGGCTGGGGCAGTTCTCCAAAGGAAGGGAAGGCTTTCGTTACCAGAAAAGAGGGATGGGGTGTTGTACTGGTAGAAAGAGCAGCTGTCCACCCATACATTACACAAGTGCATGCCAAGTACTTTCACATCCTTGGCAAAAACAAACAAACAAACAAACAAACAAACAAACAAAACCCCCCAAACTTTCACTAATGGAAAAGAAATGACAGCTTCAAATAGTGTAAGAAAAAAAAATTCAAAGTGTTTTTAAATATTCTCTCTAGTCCCCAGAAATACAACTAATTGTTACTTCCTCTTTGCTTTCAAATATTTTGCTTACCTCTCTGCTCTGTCACTTGTTATCCTCCTTCTACAGATCTAGCTTCCTGAAATAGGGTGTGAGCATTTGAAGGCAGAACTTTGTCTTTTATCTCTATCTCCAGTGCCTAGTCTGCTGCCTGGGACACAGAAGCCAGTTGATGCTTATTGAATGGAATTGGATTCTATCATATGCACTGCTTACAGTAGGAAAAGAATAATTTGTAAAAGTTCACTAGACAAGAACATTAGAGGGAAAGTCCTTATTCTCCATGAGGAAGGGTTTTCCCTGAGCAACTCTTGGCTTTTCTGCCTCCTCCTCATTTCCTTCTCAGGGAATGTGGAATGGTGCATCTGACTGGTAAGTCTGGGGTAAGGAAAGAACTTTTCACATTCAGGTATGGTGTTCTACCAGCCACAGAGGGCCTAGATTGGACCACTGCCCAATGTAGTTTGGGGGAAGCCTACTGTTGCCCTGCCCCCAAGCCACATCCTCTACTTCCTCTATTCTTTCGATGGGTTCAGAATTCAGGTGGGAAAGGTATAGAATTTAATGTTCCCCTCAATCTTCATAAAAATGTTTAGAAAGATCCTATTGTTTGTCTTTGAATATGTGCAGAGAATGGATATAAAACAACAACAACAATTCTCTTGGGATTTTATATATTATTTATTTATATTCCATCTTTTTCCAAAAGAGATTTAAGATGGCTTCATGTTCAACATGGTAATCTAATCCATGACATTCAAAAGCCACAAAGACAGAAAAAATTTTTCAAGACACCCTGAAGCACAACTTCATTTGATATGGTTTCCTAGCCTAGATTATAATCAGGAAGTAACTGATTCCTTTTATTGTTGTTTTTAAGCAAAAAAAATATCTGATTCCTCATCCTCTATCCCTTCTTATGGTAAACAGCTTCATTGGTTACCCCATTACCAAACCCCAATCCTAGGAATCAACGTAGATTTCCTTTCCTCTCTGCTGCCTCTTCTGCCCCAACATCTATTCCGTGATCAAGATTTCCCTCCTCAGTACCTCTCATATCCCGCCATACATCCAGTGTCTAAGTTCACGCCTTGAAGTTGCTCTTGCCTGGACCAATCCAGCCCCCCAGCTTTGTAGTTTTCATTCCCTATTCTGTACTGTAGCCAAAGTGTTCTTTCCAGTGCAACAGCATGATTGTGTTACTGTTGTGTTTGAAATCCCTCTGTGTCTTTTTACTGCCTCTAGGAGTTAGTCCAAACTCCTTAGCATACATACAGGGACCTCAAGGGTCTGGCAGCTGCCGAGTTATCCAGGCATCTCTCTGAATGGTTTTTCTCTTGGCCTCATTTCTCTACCACCCCCCCCTCCCCCACAAAACACATACACTGGAGCTATTGTGAAGTACTCAGAGTACCTCTTAGGGGCCAGGCTACTTCGCATTTTTGGGTTCCATTGCTGCTCTTCTGCCTATAATTTGCCTGTTCCAGCCTCTCCTTGCCCCCAAAACTGACTCAGCTTTCAAGACTCAACCAAAGTGCATCTCCTCTCTGAAGCCTTTTTGACAGCTCGCCCTTAGGAAGAATCAAGCTGTCTCTTCTTTGTGTCTACTTCTGTGCCTTGTTGTCCTGAACACATTTCTTTTTTTCCATGAATTGTTGATGACACTATTCTTGCCTCCAGTAGACCAAAAGGTCCCGGGCGCTAAGTCCAAATCATGCCTCTTCGGTTGTCTCTGACACATAACATTTTGCCTGACCCTTGAGCAACATCCCATAGATGTTTCTTGACTAAATGCATGTTTACATGTGTGAGCGAATAGCAGTGTGGGAATTTTTGTTAGCAGTATTGCCTTGTTTCCTACAACTTTGAGGATACAAAATTAGCTACTCCCATACAATGGTTAGGGAGCCTTGCATTGCAAAGATGCAGCTTTAAGACACAGACTTGTGAACAGGAGCAGGCTCTGCTTTATAGTAATTTCAGCTGCTGATGTTAGCAGCCTCTGTTCCTTGTAGAGTTGAGAGGGCTGTTGGTCACTATTGGTCTTTATCTTATAAACACCCACACAGAAGGATTGCATGGGAGCCCAAGCAGAGGATATCTGTGTGTATTGAGAGAGGATTTTAAAGCTTTAGAGAGCCTCATCTTTCTGGAGTAGTTTAACTATTCATCTCCCCGGGGAAGAGACAAAATCACTGAATTAGCTCAATATTCCATCCAGGCTTTGAAAACCAACAGGGCAAGAGAGACGTTAAAAAGCAAAAATTGTTGACAGAGTCAGCAAGTATTTACTAAGTGACTATTGCATGGCCCATGCTGCAGAAGAGCAGGGAAAAGGACATTCCTTGGAGAGTTTACAGTCCATAGTTATTAATGTCACTGGAACAAATATGCCTTAGATGATAGGTTCTCATGACAAGTGTAGACTACCTTTATTTTTTTAATTACATAAAAAATGTGAAATAGTCTGCAAAGCACCATTTTCTTACAGTTTATAATGGCTGAAAAATGAAGAGTCCAAGGTATGCTCACGGTCTAAATCCGGGATTGCAGCTCAGTGCCCACTGGATCACAGTCATACAACATTTTCGAATTCAGGAAATTTTTAATAAGAATTAAGATTTCTTACTTGTGGTTTCTGCCTGGCTCTTAAATCCATTTGACTTTGTGATCTCAGGTCTAAATGATTCACACATGACTTAGTGGTTTGGGGAAAACTGTACAAAGGCTTTCAACTTTGGATAAGTGGATTCTCATATAAACACAAAGAATATTTAACTAATTTGTGAGTTCCTAGGCATAAAGCAGAGGTTTCTTTAAAAACAGACCAAGAAAAATGAAGATTAATCTTGCCTTTGTTTCATGGATTAGATCTGGGATCGACAAACCTTTCTGTAAAGGGCCAGATAATAAATATTTTAGGTTTCACATTGCAGGTCATGTGGTATTGGCTGCAGCTCGTCTGCCATTTTAGTGTGAAAGCAGCCATAGACAACAGAAGAACAGATAAGCATGGCTGTGTCCAATAAAACTTTATGAACATGAAAGTTGAATTTCATATAATTTTCATGTCACAATTTTTTTTTGGTCTCTTTTTCCCCCCAACTATTATTTAAAACTGTGAAAACTTCTTAGCTCATGGGCCATTTCAAAAACAAGAGACAGGCTTCGTTTGGCCCACAGGCAGGACGTTGGATGATTGTCACTACAAAATCTTGGTCTTGGGCTTTTTAGACCTGACTAGCCTGAAGGGAACAAGCTAGGGTGTTCTGCCCTCTGTAGAGTGCAAGGGAATTCTCCTTTCCTCACTTTTTCATATTCAGAGGGGGCTGGGTGGATGTCTTGCTTGAACATGCAAGTAGTGCCCAGTTGCTCACCTTGCATTTCCCAAAGCCTCAGAGGCCAGTCTACATTTCAGACAGCCCAGGTGATGAGAGAGCCTTGTGTTTTCCATGAGGAACTCTATCCCTAAGCATCTGTATCCCAGCTATACTTATGCATGGAAAAGGCTAAAATCTATTAATATCCTAGCTAGAAAGAAAACTATAAAATTACACATATATGCAAGCTTGTGTGTATTCTGCAGTTCAAAGTGTAGTCAGCAAAAAAAAAAAAAAAAAAAAAAAAAAAAAAAAGAGCATGCATGCTATTGCACTGGGAGGAAATCGGTGTCTTTGAAATCAAATACCCTCCCATTGGCATATCCAGGCTTGAAACCCTGCTGCAGCTTTTAGCTTCCACCACATGTTTACATTGGAAATCTCTCTGTGCGCATATAGAGTTTGTTCTCTTATGAAATCATGTCTCTAGGGAAGGATAATTTAAAGCCATTTCCGTTTGTTATGTCTGAGCTGAACTAGACTATTAGGGCTTGTTAACGCTGGATAAACTTGAGCCCTATAACTGCCTTCATCTGCAGATTATAGAATCTGTCCAACAAATTGCATTCTGATGTTTTCAGATGAAGGCTGAGCAAGCAAGGGCCTTTTAATTTATTTTCTATCACCATGGTTGTCTTAGGAATCACAGATTTGACTCTCATGCCTACTTGGGACAGCGTAGATGATATAACTTGGATGGGCCAAATCCAGAAGTAACTGAGACACTAAACGACATCTGCATGCTGCTATAGCGGAGCAAGCAACGGCTGGCAGTCAGAACTGCTGGCGAAGCATCTTTCTTCAGAGTGTCTCCCTTCCCCCAGTCTTAGCATAAATCAGGGTTAGGTCCACTGAAATAGCGTGTGTGGTCTGCATTTAGAAATTTCATTTGAAAATTATATTGTGGCAACCATGAGACAGATGGGTAGAGTAAAACAAGTTTTCTTTAGGCTCATGTTAAGTAAATAGAATTAAGTGAAGATAGACAGTTTCCCTGATGGAGTGAAGGGGAGGTGATGGTTGCCCCAGGGTATCTAACTCCCTCTGCCTCCATTCATCAAACCTGCTAAACACACTTACTCTACTGCTGACATTTAAGAATTTGGCTTATTATGATCCTTCATTTTAGAGAGTGTGATACTAGAAGATTGAAATTGCACCCATTCGACTTATTTAAAAAAAAATCTAGTAGAACTGCCCGCATAATTTCAAGAAAGTCTTAAGTAGGATGGCACTGGGCAGTGGTGTGCCTGTACCCTGTGGCACCTCCCAGTTTTAGAAAAGAAATCTTCCCTCCATGGCCCCAAACTTATTAACAGCCTTATTCAGCCTTAGCTGAATTCAGTTCTTTCCAGTAAACCTGTGGAAGGAAGGCACTGTCTTAAGCCCAGAAGTTGGTGGTGGTGGTAGGAGAGGGTGGAGGTGGCATTGTCTAACCCTGATTTAGACAAAGAAAACATGGACCATTTCAAAAGGTGACTGTGTATATAAATCACCCTAATCAAGTCCAGACTCAAAGAATGCCAGAAATGAAGGGAAGGAACTGAACAGTGACATTTAAACGAAGCTTTGAGTGAGAATTATGGATTTGACCAACAGGAGGAAGAAGAATCTGCTAGACTGTGATAATAGCATAAATGAAATTCCCAAAGTAGAAAAGTTCAGAATTGTGTTCAAGGAGCATTGAAATCCGCCCTCCCCCTGCTTGCTTCCTTTCCTCTTTTCTTTATTCAATAATTATTCAATAATTCAATAATTCAATAATTATTTAATGATTATTGTCTAAAGGAGGAGACAGCCCAATGTACACGACAGGTGACAGTTGTGATCTTTACCTTAAACGACAGTGTGCATTGGCTAAGAGAGAACATTACAGGAGAATTCTACATAGTTTTCAGGGAGATATCCTGCAGCGAGAAGGGCGAGTAGGCATTGGTTACAGAGCATTGCATGAAAACAGGTCAGAGTGCACACCACCTGTCTAAGACACCGTGAGGGTGAGGCTATGTGCTGTCTTAGGTGAGGCTGCCTGGAGAGTCAGGGAGCACACCAGGGTGGGGAATTTGTCCTTATTCTAGGAGCAAAGGGAAGCCATTGACTTGTTTCAAGCAAGGAGTGGGTTGAAGTGATAAGATTTGCTTTTTGGAAAGGTCACTCTGCAATGTAAAGAATTAGAGGCATAGAGAGAGGGGCAGGAAGTCCCACTGGGAGGCAGATGAGATCTTCCAGGTGGCATATATTCTGGTTGTATGCACTGGGGTAATGGTGGTGGGGATGAAGTGAAGGGAATGAATTTGAGGGCTGATTATGAGCGTGGCATTGGACACAATGATTTTGACACTAAAAAGATATACCAGGAAGATATAGGGGTTGGGTGGAGATACACATTTGAGAGTTATCTCCCTGTAGATGGTAATCCAACCGTGAGTGTGGATGAATAAATGTCAGGTGAACAAATGAGTGATAGAATAAGTCAGTGGATGAGACTGGGTGAGGAAAGAACATAGAATAAGAAGAGAGCAGTATGATGCTGTATTTCTGTAACTATTCATTATTGTTGTGAGGACGCCAAAGCAAATTATTTGTCCCATAGCTATTTCTCATGCCTCATATGGACATATTTTGAAAGCTAACAAATACTTGGAAAGTGATCAGATCATTCCCTTGTCCACATGGAAACAAACACCTCTCCTAAAACCTTATAACTTACAGGTGGGTGGGCTCTAAGAGTTCACACTGAAGATGGTCATTTGGATTATAAAACACTGTTCCCCAAAGAAGCATGTAGGTTCCTAGGCTGATGCCACCAGAGTCCCTGATTGACCCCAACTGACCAGGGCCCTTTCTAAGAGACATTATGTTCAATAATATATTGGGTTACCAGCACAGCTTCCCCTCACTGCTGCCTTGGGCATGGGCCTGGGAACCCTTCTCCATTCTCCGCCCATCCCCCTCACCAGACATGAGAGACAGGATTGCCTACCTTGTTGTCACTGGGAGGGGCCTGCTGGCTTCAGAGGGGGAGTTCCAGGGGTTTCTGGGAACCCCTACCAGTGCAAGCTCTCGAAGACTCTTCTAGGTTCTAGATCTGCATTTGAACCCATTCACCCCTTTGTATCCTTTCTGAGGACTCCAAGAATTGTCCTGCTTCTGTGTGCCTTGCTTGTACTGTCAGCAGGTAGGAATCTGATGGGGTCAGGAGGAGAGATATAAAGGGGAGGGTGGAGATGGCGCTGTGTCTTTCCCCATGCTTAGCCTACAAATTATTGTCATAAAACTTTTCTCATCTTTCTAGTTCCTAAAGCAAGCACACACAACTCTTTGGAAGTTTCTAAGGTTTTTTATTACTAGCAATATCAGAAAGCAGGTGGAGAGCAGAACTCCCTCTGGCCTCTTCCCTAGCCTCTCCTTATTTTGAATTGTTTTCTTGAGGCCTAGGATGAACACATATCCCAATTTCTGAGGCCTGCCCTGGTTTATGGCTAGTGTCTTGGCATAATTGCCAGGAGCACCTCCTTTCTTTACAAATATAGGAGATCAATTATGGTCTCCCTTACCAGGGAGAAAGATAAAGTGATACATTGATGGTAGTGGTGGAGTCACAAAAGATTGGAAGCATCCCATTCTAGTGCAATCACGTGAACCTCAGGGGCTTCCTTGGCACTTGGGCAAGATGAGATCAAAAAGCAGGGAAGAGAAGGGTGGGTTTCCAGGCAGCCATAGGGCCAACAGCAGAGGATAAAAATTTGGAAGCAGAGGTGGAGCCAGGTTATAACAGAACAAAGAATGGTGTGTTGAAGGCCATGGTCCTGGGCCACTGTTGTCTGGTTGTGGCAGCAAGGGGAGCAGAGCGCAGAACTGTCAACATTTCACTGAAAATTTGTGTGAGAAGTTGCCACTTTGGGAGAATGGTTCAGGAAGACTTTCCCTGTGTCCACATAACTGTGTTTCTAATAATAGGTTTCTGGGAACCTCGGGCCACCCCACTGGCATAACCATGTGGGGTAACCCAAGCCCACAGGTCTCTAAGGGATGTACTCAAATCATGTGTACACAGTATGAGAACCACCTGTGATGTTAAACAAACTAACAAATATATGACCCTTTCTCATCACCACTTCCATGAAACAAAAAAACTACTTAGAAGTGTTGACTATAATGGTAATGTTTTCTTAACAAAGAGATTACTTGTAGTGAAGAACTTAGAAAAAGGAGCCATAGTCACTACTATTTTGGTACCATGTGGGTAGTGTGTCTATTATTAGGTCTTTTGCATATTCTAATAATGGTATAAACTAGAAAAATGAAGTTGTTGCTCCTGGGTACTCAGAAGCTTAACAGCCCCCAGACCTTATGCTGTCTGGTGGGGAATGTGTGTATCAATCCTTGGGAAGCTGCAGGCTAACCTCACTCGGTGGTGAACTCAGGACTGAATTTTGAATTCAGAGCCCCATTTCAGGCTCTGAGGTCTGAAATGCCTTTGCGTAAGCCTCTTGGTCTCAGAGTGACCCAGTTTCCTTTTCTGTATAAGGAGAACGTGATCCCAGTATGAGAGTAGTAGCTGAATAGCTTTCAGCATTTGGGAAAAATTCCAGTGAAGGGTGTGAGCTCTCCATCTGTTGCGGGGGGGCCTGTGATGCACGGCGAAGAGGACTCTCTCATCACTGGAAGGGTGCAGGCAGCCACTGAATGGACCCTGCTCGGGAAAAGCGGAGATGCACTCCTGTTTTGGTGATACCAGTGCAAATATGTTTTTACATCCCACTTCTTATTTTGCCTGTTTTTTGGAAACACAGCTTTTTTTGTTTGCCTCTTTGTACTACATAAAGAAAATGTTAGAACAATTCTTACTAATCTCCAAAGTCAGCTGCGTGTTCATATAAAGAATACCCTTATCAATTAGAGTGGCCACCTATGATTTTCCATTAAACAGCTGTGTATTTCCCAATTGTTGGTTATTTGGGGTTTTTTCTGTCTTTACTATCATAAAAAAACATTGTAATGAGTATCTTTTTACATGCAGATTTCCAAACATGTCTGTCTCTTTGGATACATTCCTGAGGTGATATTGATGGGTCATATGCATGTTTCTGTTTCTATATGTATTGCCAAACTACCTGTCAGGAAGGTATCAATTTGCATGCCTACCCTGGGGGTTACATGTGTTTTCAATCTTTGTGAACCTCTTATATGAAAATGATATCTTATAGTTGATTGCATTTGTTTTCCTTTGATTGCTAGAGAGATTGAGCATCTTTTGTATGTATATTGCCTGTTTGTATTTTGCCTATTGTGACTTACTTGTTTAGTGCAGTTTGAAAGCTCTGGGAGTGTCATGGTCTGGTTGGTCCGTGGAATGCAGGATCTGGACCATAAATTATTCTTCGGTTAGATTGCATGATATGAAAGCCTATAGTAAAGAAATTTTGCAAAGCCATTAGAAAGCTATTTTAAGAATATTCTATGATTTACTATACCATGACATTTGAGAATCCTTCACAAAAGAGGGATAGACACCAATTCTGGAGAAGGTGTCCCTGGGCTCTGCCCCTCTGCTGCGGCCCTAGCATTCTTGGAAAGCTCTCGGTAGAGGAACCGCTGCAGCAGCCAAGAGTACCCCACCTGCCTGAAGCTGCATAGGCCAGCCTCTCTTGAGTTTTATGATGCATCTGAAATGAAGTTTTACTGCATCCTCTCTCCAACCCACGAAAGACCATAGGGGTAGAAAAGAAAAACAGAACCCACCAACAGGAACAAGCAGATCTGTCCGAGAGTGGGGAACCGGTTACCCCGTGGGGCAGTGGGAGAGTAAACTAGAAAAGACATAAAGCACACCTCGCTTTAATCCCTTCCATCCGCCCAGAGTCCCCAGAAAGCTCATAAAGTCTCCCTTTCTGGGTGATTGGATTCCTTTAGCTCATGGGAAGGCAGCATGTTTTGTTGTTTTGGGAAAGGGCTCCGAGGGAGCTGGGGGTGGGGTGGGGGAGGAGAATGGCAATCACTGGGGGTGAATGAAAACGAAGCCCCCTCTCTCCTGGCTTCAAGGTGGTGAGTGGTAAACACAACAGCTGCTGCCTGAAAACACATGGGGGCTGGGGCAGCGGCAGGCAGCCGCCTTTCAGCAGGGCCCAGCAATTACCTCCCTCGGAAGCCATGCATATCTGTGCGTTTTTTCACCTTTTGAGGGCTCCTCTTGGCTAACTCAAAGGAATCATTTTGAATGCTGCTGGCAAAAATGTTGCTGAAAGTTGTGGGTGGTGGGTGGTGTGTTTTTTATTTCTCTAAAAAGAGTGGTTGTTCATCTCTGCCAGTATTTAGAAGCTGGAACTGTCTGTTCTTTTTGTTTGAAATAGACTTTAGAGACCAGTCCTTTCAGAGACTGGGAGAAGGAAAAAGGAGGGAAAAAAAACACAACTCTCTGGATACTTTTTACTTGTTTACTTTTGACCTTTCTCTGTGTTTGCAGGCTGTAGGAGAACCCTGGTCAGCCTGGCCTGGACTTCTCTGTCTCGAACAACAAACACTCAAACAATCCCCCCTCCCCAAATTCTCTGGCAGTTAAAAGAAGAACCTCCTAAAACTTGTCTAGCCTACGTATTCTTGAACTCTTGGTGAAGGTGGAGGAGAAAATGCTTTTCCTCCTTCTCCTCCATCCAGTGGCCCAGCCACCCTTCCAGGCCTTGTCTTACTGTTCTTCACTCCTCCCCCAAACCCACTCCTCAACTCTGCTGCTTCCCAGCTCGCAGGGCCGCAGGGCAGCAGGGCCGCAGGGCGGCCTTTTGGGCTTCTCTACTTCGCAAGTGCCACTGCCTTTCCTGGAATGCTTCCTCTCCACCCTTGGCTAGGGGTGGGGTGGCCGGGGGGAGTCCTCTGTCGTATAAGGCTGCCCTAAATGCACTGAGCCTTCCTTCCATGGCTGACATCCTTGAAAGCAGGGAGCAACCTGGAATGTCTAACACAAAGCCTGTGTCACTGGTGGCAGCAGTGGTATTGGTATTAGCAGCAGCAGTAGTGATGGGAATAATAGTGATACGTTTTGGGCATGCGCCACGTGCTAGACACTGTCCCATGTGTTTCTCACATGTATCATCCCTAATCCTCCCAATTACCCTACATCATAGATGGTATCATCTCCAGTTTATAGACGAGGAAATTGAGGCTTAGGAGTTAAGAAACTCTGCCAAGATCATCATCTAGCTGACAAATGACTGGACCAAAGTTGGAATCCAGATCTTACTCATTTCCACTCTATCTCATGGCCTCTTATTAGATGCTCAGTAAATATCTGTTGATGAATGAAAGGTCCGGAGATTGTTTTCTGAGCCTGGGGAAATCTTTCTGGGAATGTCAAGGCCATGGCTTTTACACCTGGTCCTTTAACTGGGTTCCCTAGGCCCTTAGTTTTTCTTCTTCTATTCCTGATATCATCCTGTCTCCTGTTTTCTGTCTAAGAATCATACCCTCTCATCATGTTTTAGCTCTAGGGCTGGGGATGGAACAAGGTATAGCCTCCTTGTCTCACATACCTACTTTTCCTTGAACTAGCCCTTATTTCCCTGATCTCATTTTAGTCACCCCAAAGATAATTAGGCTAAATTAAATGAAGTCACTGTTTTTATAGATCCAGAACAGTTGAAGATCAGTCCTATCATATGGGTCAAACTAATAGAGCACCTCTGTCAGAGGCCTGAAGGAGAAGCCTGCAAACTTCCCTCATGGACTTGTTGTAAGAATTAAATACGTATAATACATAAAAATGACCACTAGTGCCTGGTATGTAGTAAATTCCCGAAAAGGTAAATATTAGCTCTTGTCACTATTTTTATTAATCCTTGAATGGGATACTAAAATTCCTAAAAGAGGGTGAGACTAGGGGAAATACATTCATTAATATTAAAATTAGTACAGCTAATATTTAATTACTATATATATGGCAAGCACTGTGATAAGGATTATTCATGTATTGACTCATATTCTCATAACATAATTATAATTCTCACAACAATCTGATGATGTGGGTACCACCCCAGCCTCGTCTCACAGGTAGGGAGGTGGAGACAACAGGGAGGTTAATTTGGGGAGCTTGGGGTCCAGTTTCTGGTCCTGGCCTGTACTCTTTCATAAATCACCCCCACACTGAAACATAGTAAGCCCAAGGCCTACTGGAAGCCTAATAGTAAAGGAATACACCAAATCCTTCTCATTCTTATCTCTAATTTTTATTTTCCCGGGACTCGAGTGTGTCTGTGAAAGGCCCTGTTGCTGTGTCCTTGTACAGTCCCAGACACCACCGAGAGGAGGGAGGGCAACCCAGGGAAGCCGGCATTCCTGGGAAGCAGCTCAACATGGGCAGGACCTCTGTGCACCAAACCCAGTTCTTCCAAACCAGTATTTCCCAGTTGCCAGCCTGCTGCAACAACCCGTATTACCACAGCTGAGGCTGTTTGGTAAGGAAAGGTTTTCGGCACAAAATTGTTTCTCATATTCACCTAACTTACCACTCTTGTTCCCCTTGAGACTGCAAAACACCATGCATGCCTCCCTCTTTATAAAGGCCAAAACAAATCCTAGAGACGAACACAATATTTGCAGTTCTTTTTCAAAAATGGGTACTGTGGGGTTGCCTGGCTGGCTCAGTTGGTTAAGCATACGACTCTTGGTTTCCACTCATGGAAACCATGATCTCATGGTTTCATGAGTTCAAGCCCCATGTTGGGCTCTGAGCTGGCAGTATGGTGCCTGCTTAGAATTCTCTCTCTGCCTCTACCTCTCCCCAACTCACGCTGTCTCTGTCTGTCTCAAAATAGATGAATAAACTTTAAAAAAAATGGTACTGTGCACCAAGTAAATATTTGGTGAATGAACATAGGTGATTAAATAGTCAGTAAAAAGAAATGTATACAGCCATACTCTACGTATTTGCATAGGAAGTGCATGCATATATACAAGAAATTTCGTATGTAAACTTCATGGTGCAGTTATATGTGTATATGTGTTAATATATAATTTCTATTTTATTTTATTTTATTTATTTTTTTAATGTTTATTTTTTGAGAGAGAGAGACACACAGAGTGTGAGCAGGGGAGGGGCAGAGAGAGAGGGAGATGCAGAACCCGAAGCAGGCTCCAGGCTTTGAGCTGTCAGTGAAGAGCCCAACACGGGGCTCGAACCCACAAACCGTGAGATCATGACCTGAGCTGAAGTCGGATGCTTAACCAACTGAGCCTCCCAGGCACCTCAGCATATAATATTTTAATTCTTTCTGCATATCTGCGTTTTCTACATCTCTACGTGAAGATGGAGCACCTTCAGGTGTGCAGGCTCTGAATCGGGCCCGCCTCCCCACTCCAGCATGCTGTGCTCTGCTCACCTGCACCCGCTTTCGGCCCGTCACCTTGTGGTTAACATGGCCCTGTGGTTCAAGTGGGAGGGTTAGGAGCAGAGGGCCAGAGCCGGTGTCCTCCCTGAATGTCAAATGTGATGCTCTACCTCAATGTTTCGAGTATCCTTGTAACCTACCAGGGAGCACTGGAAAGGGAGACGGGTGGTGGTGGTGGTGGGTGTTGTCTCTGTGCACGTCTCCGTGGGTGTAGAAGGTAGAGGTGCTACCTGAGGAAGACTCAGTGCGTACCCTTCACTGTCATGCTTCTGCATGCCTGTAAGATGGAAATCACATCCACTGACAGAGATCCTCGAAGAAGAGGTAAAATCGATGATGTGTTAGGGTGAGATCTGCTGTGGAAAGGCCCACTGTGCCAGGGCTGCCTGCTTTTTTTATGCACGTGCCCTGAGTGAGAGCAAGGATACAGTGGGCTTCCTTCCCCAGAGCCGGCACAGTAAACGTGCCGAGTAAATGGCAGAGTAAATGTCCGCTGGGTGTTTGTTCCAGCTCTGCGTCACCATCCCGTGCTCCCGGCTCTTTCTCCTCCCATCTGCCCTCTCTCTGGACTGCTCCCGTTTGTTTGTCCCTTACCCCCTCCCCAGCTAGCCCACTCCCCCGCATTGCTCCCTCCTCTCCCCTCCCTCTGCCACCACTCACTCCGCACGGGCCTCCAAAGAGTCCTGTCTTGACTCAAGACACCCATTAAACAAAGTGAGACACTAGCAGTCATCGGGCACTTTGTGAGGGAGGCCAATTAGAGGCCAGATTGATCAGGACGAGCAGCAGGACATCCCGAAAGACGCTTTGCTTCTGGGGAATGGGAGCTTAATCCCGTCACTGGCTGGATGGAGACTCCTGGGGCCTGCAAGCCTCATTCCTGCTGTGCCTGGAGGGAGACCATTGGAGGACAGCCGCGCCATGGAGGGCTCCGCTCACCAGCGGCCCCCCTCCCTCCCCCGGCCCCCTCGCTTCTCTTTTCTTCTGCAGTGACACACACTGCAGTGCCTCTGAGGTCATTTGTTTCCCACAGCCTCACAGGGCGCTGTGGCAACAAGGGGGACAATGATCTCTCCCAGGAATGATGGGAGGCCTTGTTTTGCCTTAAATAAGCCCCTTCAAGGGAGCAGTAAGGTCTGTTGTGTGTGTGGTTTGTTTTTGCAGAAAATCCTTTTGCGCGTAGTTCCAGTGTGAAGTGCTCAGGCAACTTCAATTGAAGACATAAAGAATCTTATGTGTGTGGGGGAGGGTTTAATTTTATTTTTATTGCTGTTTGGAGACCAGGATCATGTTTTCCCTTCTGCCAGTTACCCTTTTCCCACTCACGCTCCCTAGACCCCAGCGTTCTTTGGATAGTTTTAGGCAGGAATTGGCAGGTGTTGGGGCAGAGAGATGCCTGTGTCTCCATGCTGGCATCTGACTTCCCTCAGCTGTGGTGTGAGCGCTCCAGGGATTTAGAAGTCCGGCACATTTCTCATCCGATCCTGGGCCCAAAGAACGTGCTTGAGACTGGATATCCAGGGCTGAAATTCACAGCCAAGTGAAAGTGAGGTGGGAGGAAAGAGTACATTGTGGGTTGCCTCAGAACAGACCACGGGCTTTAATGCCAGAGCTTCAGAGGACTATGAGGAAAGGAGAAGGCCTGTGTACGAAATATGGAATAAAGAGAGTCAGGTTCTGTGCCCAATTTCGCTGTTTGATGAGGAGAGATGTGAGAGTATGTCTACGTACACCCTGACGGCACTGCTGGAAAGCACAGAACTGGCCCATTTGTCTTAGGCTGTCCAGGATTTTAGGTCTTCGGGCTGCTGAAGGGAGAGTGACCTCAGTGCTTGTATGGGCAGGCATTATTCTTTACAAAGGCTTTCTATTTGGTGAATCACGCTGTATCATACAATGTAGATATTTCATCTGGAGAAACTGAGGTTAGGTGACAGAGTGATAAGCCTTTCCCAAACCACGTAATGGATTTCAAGCCTTGAGATTAAAACCCAGGGCCTTTCATCCACCAGGTCATTAGCTTATAAGTGTGATGTATGAATTCTTTCCCCTTGTTCCAAAAACAAAAACAAAAACAAGATATTCTCTTATCTGAGCAGTATGTATCAGAAACTGTATGGCTGTCTAAATTCTGTTTGTAAGCCATCTTTTCTTCCCTTGCTTTTTATAAGTCATATCCAACTGTTTATGAAATTTTGCACCTCTTTGACATATCAGATGCAAAAACCATTGGCTTTATGATTGGATCACTGGGAAGAAGATAATATTTTTTCCCTTCCCTTTTTCATTTCCTGACTTTTTTCCAGTGATAATTTTAATACATTTGTGAAATATTCAGGCAGGAAGGAGAGTTTTCCAGATGTTTCTGTTGATTGCTCTATTGCAAACACAGAACAGTTCAAAGACTGGTATCACTGTTTGGTAAATTGAAGAAACATATTGTTTTGATAACTAGTTATCCTTGAATTGAATAAACATTCCTAAGATTAACTTTTCTCCTAACAACCTTAGTGTCATTTTAATTGTTCACAAATTCTAAGGTGGGAGTCCTGGAAGTTTTGGTAATGGATTGACATATTGTCTTTTTTCTCTGGACCATCTCTTAAATGCTTATTCTCAACTGTTCATTAGCTTCCAATAACAAACACACCACAGCCAATTCCAACAGATAGCCTGTGTCTCTGACAGTGATAGGACATTGGCCAGACCATCTTCTCTGTGGCCATGATGGAAGTGTTCCAATCTTAGCTAAAGTCGACTGACCCATGTTTTAATATTTAGTGTAAAGAAAACAACAATAAACAAATAAAAATCATTAATATAGGTCTGTGACAGGTGACGAATGGCAAAAGAAAACTGCTGATCTATAGTCACGGACGGGCCATCTTTGGAAATGTTCCACTCTAAAGAAATGCAGATTGAGCCTGGTTAAGCAGCCTTCCCTCAGGGCTCATCTGAAGGTCTCCCTAAGGGTTCCCTGCCTACTGGCAAATTCCACTGCATCTTGCAGAGGCATGGAAGATGAGCTTGATTAAGTCCAAAATGGTAACCAAAAATGTTGAATAGCAAGAAACTGCCTGTGGTAGCCTTGGGAGCTAGTGAGTAAATAACAGGCTGTTGTCCCACACCCTAGTTGAATGTTCTCAAGAGGTTCTTATGTTGCTCGCATTAGTGGGCATGTAAATGAAACCCCTGTTGGCCTTGGCAGATATTGGCCTCTTCTGTGACCTTGTTTGACTGAAACAAAAAGTCATTGGTGGAACAAAATTTCAGGGCTCTGAACTTGGTTGAAAGAAAAGGGCAATTCTCTGAATTGGGTAATTGGATCACTCAAGTGCCCTAGGGCTTATATCAAACATATAAGAAGGGGATTAATAACTTCAGTGTATAAATGAGCTTCAGGCAGCTTCCAACTGTAACATTTCACTCTCAGGAGCTTGCGGACATAAAAACTGATTTTTTTTTCCAGAGCGTTTTGAAGGGCTTTTCATAAAACGCAGGAATGGACTGTAGACTGCTATGGAATCCTTGTAATTGTGTATGGTCCAGTGTGATGAGCAACCTAGAAGCCTTTACAAAATGTCCACTTAAGAAAACCATTCGTGAGATGTATTGTTGGAACCAAACGATGATGCCAATAATATTTTTCAAATCACTTGATATTCATTTCCTTAGTCATGATTTTATTATCTAGACTAGATTAGATGTATCTACAAACTGGGAAGCTCACCACCTTCCTATTCCCTACAGTTGTTGGGGAGGACCCCAAGACTCACCACAGATGTATATGCATGTTACTCAGTTGTAAGGGGCCAGATGAAAAGCTGGGAAATTTTACAAATTAGTTTATTCATTAATTTGCTTACTCAACATTTATTTAATACCTATTATAAAACCGGACTTGAGAATAAAGAAAAGCATAGAGTAAGACCCATGAACAGGTATTTGAAATACAGGCTCATAAGGATTGAAGGAATGCATGAGAAAGGAGCCATCAGTTCTTAGGAACATGGAGGTAGAAAGGAGGCTAATGGAGGTGACAAGAGGTGAATCTACAAGGCAGAAAAACAGAAAAGAGTATTCCAGGCAGAGGATTCAGGATTGAAAAAGGTTATTCACAAAGACTAAGTTTGTGATCAGTCTGGCCCAGGTAAAAAGATGCAGGCTAAAACTGTCATCTTCTCTTGGAGGAGAGGGATCAACAGATGTTTCTGTTGGGTCCTGAGGAAGTGGGATTTTTCGTGGTGGAGGCAACTTGGGCTCACAACATGAGTAGAAAAGGGGAAACAAAGGAACATTTCTGAAAAATACATTGTTTTGAAATGTATCTTTAAGGGTATGAACATTCCAAGACCTCTGGCAACCACATAGAAAAGAAGAGCTCATAGGGGAACATTCTAGAATTGATTCCTATCTTAATGGTTGTAGATCTATCTTGATACCAAACAGAGTTTGTAAGATTTTGCTATTTATTAATTGCCAAATCAATATAAAGGTGCTATTTTTTGACTAAGGAAACATTACTAAAGCTGGGTAGAGTTGCTTCTAAGAACTAGACCACCAGAAATCTCTATCAGAAAAGGAGCTAACTTTCATTGTGACCCAAGTATTTATTTTCATTTTTTTTCTTACAATGTTTATAGAAACCTTCAAGGCCGCTGTTTTACCTGCATAGTCACAAGTGAGTAAACAGCCTCAGAGAAGTTAAATCAATTCCTCAGAATTCTAGTGCAGCCAGTACAAGGCAAAGCCCATGTCCTCCCTGTCATGCAAACCCTTGCCCATCATAGCTAAGTCTTCAGGCTTATTTATGTCCACTTACAAGAGAAAAGACAGACATTTGAGTTCTCTCGTATTTGTTTTGGTTTTGTCACTGATCATGTTTTCTCCCTATAAAGAAGATATGTTTCATTCTCCTCCTTCTCCTCCTCTGCCTTCTTCCTGCAATACCTGGGTGCCTCTCGCCAGAAGTGGCAAATACGTTCCACCTTCTATTCAACTCCAAGTGATCTGTAGTGGCCCCTGGGCCTGCTGTATTGTAACTGCCTGGCAGCAGCTCCCCTGGGCTCTGTGGTGAGGGGGTGGTGGTACGTGTGCTGCGTATCTGTCATCAAGACTGCTACCTTGCTTCACCCCCAAAGTGGTGAGTGAGATAAATCATTTGAAGTCCTAAGACAAGAGAGCCATGCCTCTTTCCCAAAGTAGGGAACATTCTGCCGCTAAGTAAAGAAAGAAAAAAGAGCAGTGAATTTATAAGAGAGATTTGCAGTCTACGAATTAGAAGGGAAAACCTTAAGGAGGAGGCTAAATGAAATAGATTACAAACATCTGAAGTGGGACTGCAGAATCACGTTGTGATTTTGTGGCTCATTTTCAGGGTAGCTGCTGGAATCTGTTCTTTTCTTTTTTTAGTTTTATTGTATTTTTTTCCCCTCTATGTGCAAGGAGATGGTAACCACAAAAAGCAACAGCCTCCTGCATCCCTTGGCTGTACAGTTTAGCCAGTACCCAGCTCTCCTCCCTGCAGTCGGCCCTGGCTTGTCCTGAGGAGGCCGGTGATTCATCCCTCTTGGGACCTGAGACATGGTTCCATATTGATATCACCCATTGGGCTTATTGCTTGAATCCCCAGATTGTTGGTGTGTTTGTTGACTTTTCGTCTAAAAATAAAAGTCACTTAAGGCAAATAGCGTAGTGCCAATGGTTTTGGCTATTTGTGAAATTTAGAAACTCATTTAGAAAACCACCATCAGGATTTTCTTGGCATTGTATCAGATTCAGCATGTTACGCTTCAGCACACGAGCTCTTGCACAGATTGAGGCCCCTGAGTTGAATTATGGAAAACCTCCCCAAGAAAGTTAGAACTCAGGAAGTAGTATTGGTGATCCACAAAGTACTACTATATTTTCTAAGGGTCTCTTCTGGTCATACCGCTGTTCCTTCTTGGGTAAGATGTGAAACTGGCATGCTACCCTTTTCAAGGAAAAAGTGTTAGCTGCTTGGCTTTGGAGCTTTGGGGAACTCAGGCAATGACTTTACCCTTTAAACTCCTGTTCTTTCTTTCTTTTTAAAAAAATTTTTAATGTTTATTTTGGGGGGTGGGGAACATGAGCAGGGGGAGGAGCAGAGAGAGAGGGAGACAGAGAATCCAAAGCAGGCTCAAGGCTCTAAGCTGTCAGCACAGAGCCCAATGTGGGGCTCGAACCCATGATCCATGAGACCATGACCTGAGTTGAAGTTGGACGCTTAACCAACTGAGCCACCCAGGAACCTCAGAACTCCTGTTCTTTAAAATGGGTGGCACATCCTTCATTTTCCCTCCCAAGTCATTATACATTATTTCTGACTGCGAGAGTCCATTCCAGAGCCTATTTTATCCAGGTAATGGATGGAGTAATTATAATTGTAATGACTAGCTCGGTACAAGTTGCAAAATTGGAGACCTAGTCATCTCTCTGGGTCATACAGAAGTCACTTCTGGACAAAAACTGCTGTATACAATGTATATTTTTAAAAATGATCTTTCTTCTACTTTGTGCTGCAAAAACAAACTTTGAGGGGATGCTTCTCCCACAGGATATGGAAATGGCCTTGGACCATATCCAGGGTTAATGACACAGCTGCTGTTTCCTGCAAGGGACATCCCACATCCAGAAGGGGAAAAAGACAAAGTTAAATATATAGCAAGAGGGTAATGTCTGAACCTATTAATGAGGAAGAAAGGATTTGCCTGTTACACAACCCACTTGTAATAATATACAGCTATTGGCAGGAATTAGAGTTTATGTTTAGAAGACATATTTAAGCTCTTTACCACAGGGCAACCAATCCAATAATAACCATGGCAACATCATTTGCTTATGGCACCTAATAATTTTTAAGTTCCTTTTTATATCTAGTTTTATACTCAGAACAACCTGAGGAAGTTGGTGAGTTGGATGGAGCTAGGTGGTAAGCATGGGCTACGGAATGTGAAGCAAAGGAAGGAGTTTAGACTTTATTCTAAGCTTGATGTAAAGTTTTAAGATGCTTCAGAGTTTTAAAGGATGGACATGACATGATACACATTTTAGAAAGATCATTCATCTTGCTGTATGGGAATATAGACTATACAGGGACCAGAGTGGAAGCAGGGGACCAGTCAGGAAACACAACACTAATCCAGTTGAGAGATGATGGTGGCTTAGACTGTGGTGGCAGGGGTGAGAAGTGCTTTAGATTCATGATCAATTTTGAAGAAACTGCTTAGAAGACCTACATATAGATTGAATATAAGGTGTAAATATTTTTTAAAAATCAAGAATTGTCTCTAGATTTCGGAACCTAGATGACTCTGGGAATAGTTGTATTTTTTTTTCTATGAAGTTCCATGGAGCTATTTAGGAAAAAACAAAAAACAAACAAAAAACCCAAAAACCTAGCCACATTGAGGAGAAGAGCAGAATGGATGGAAGAGAGTGGGGAGAGATTTCTATCTTAGAAAAACTGAATTTGAAATGTCTGTTAAACATGCAAGTAGAGATGTAGGCAGACTATATGAGTCTGGAGCCCAGGGGAGTGGACTGAACTGAAGCTGGGGAAAGGGCTAGGGACAGTTCTTGAGGGTACAGCAACACTTAGAAGCAGAAAAGAGGGGAAATCTTTAAGGAGACTGGGAAGGAAGAGATGGTGAAGTGGGAGGAAATCATGAGCCTATGATTTTTCTGGAAGCCAAATGAAGCAAGTCTTTCAAAAAGAAAGGAGCCAGGGGCACCTGGGTAGTTCAGTTGGTTAAGTGTCTGACTTCGGCTCAGGTCATGATCTCACAGTTCGTGGGTTCGAGCCCCGCGTTGGGCTCTGTGCTGACAGCTCAGAGCCTGGAGCCTGTTTCAGATTCTGTGTTTCCCTCTCTCTCTGCCCCTCCCCTTTTCACGCTCTGTCTCTGTCTCTGTTTCAAGAATAAATAAACATTAAAAAAAAAAGAAGAGAAAGGAGCCAGATCTAATGCTACTGAGAGGTCAAATAAGGTGAGGACTGAGAGTTGAGCCTTGGATCTGGCAGGATATAGTCAATGGTGACCTTGAAAGAGTGGTGCTAGTGAAGTGTTGGGGATATGAGCATGACTGGAGTAGGCTGAAGAAAGAATCAGAGGTGAGGAAGTGAAAACAGAGGGCATGGACATCTTTTTAAAGGTGTTTTACTATGAATAGAAACAGGGAAATGGAGAGGTAGCTGGAGAAGTCAAAGGTGTTTTTATTTTGTATTTTTGTAGTGATGAACATAATTACTAGAAGGGGAAAATGTGATAATGCTGGAGAGAAAAAAGGATACCACTACTACAAAGACCTGAAGGATGTAGGAAGGGATGGGTTCCAAGTCCAAGTGGATGGACTGGCCTTAGGTTGAAGCATGACTGCTTATCCATTGAAGCAGAAAAGAAGGAAGACTACATGAGTATAAATGCAAGCAGGGTAATAGACTTGGTGATGTGAGGTTGAGGTCGTTTTCTTCTGATGGTCTCACTTTTCTCAGTGAAATAAGACATGAGATGGTCAGTGGAAAGTGAAGAAAGGAAAAGGAAATGTTGGAAACTGGAGAATATTTGATGGAATAGTCAGACAATCTTTTTACTTTGCCACCATTGCCTTTGATTCCTTTGTGATTTCATGAGAAAATAGATCCCAAATATAGACTTGGTAATTTATTCAACAGAGAGAGAGTTCAGAAGAAATAGGACCCCTAGGTGGCTGCCAACTCTGTGAGCTAGGGGAAGTGGGCTATATAAAAAGGGATAAAATATTGGTGGCTATGTCAAATGAACCTCCTCTGAGGACTCTCAGTGGAGGGGGAGGCTATCATCAGAGCCCTTGCCTCCATCCAAGATGCCCCATTTGGCTAAAGTCATGATGCTTGAGGCATATTCTCCAGCTGTCCAGGGCTGACCCAACTCATTCTGTCCCTCACTAAGTTGCTTAGAGATGTTTACCTAACAAACTAAGTAAATCCTCACTCTACATTGATGTTATGCCTCTTTCATATTTGTGAAAGAACTCTTGAGTCTCATATCTGCATGTACTACAGACCCAACAGTAGGTGCTTAGGGAAGGAGTATATTGACTAGAGGACTTCCCAGATGGTATTTATCTATTATGCTCCCTGGAAGATATTTGAATTCTGTTTAAATGCTATCTGTACACAGGGGTTAATTGGAATCCTAATATTCAAAGATCCTTGCTTGGTGTTCTGATAACTAGAAAGTAAAAAAGCTGGGCTTGTGGATGATTAAGAAGAAATAGTGAAATTAAAGGAGATATCTCTTTTACTTCTGTAGCCCTGAAAGAATGACAACATGAGAACCAAACAGACCTTTCTTCCCTCTTTAAGGTGGTGACATTACATTTTCATGGCCCTTTTCACTCTTTCTCCCCAGGGATGCTGCTGTGATGTACACCATTCTTAGGGCAATGATACTTTCTTTTCATATGTATTTTTATGTCTCTTAATAAATAAAGTAAATGAAAAAAAAGTATGTACAAAAAGAACTATTTAGTACTATTATTTAATAGTATTTAAATCAAACCAGTTTCTTTGGGATGAGTTCTGTGTACATGTTTCCTCATTACTGACAAATCACCTAGTTGCTTGCCACTGCTTATTGATTACCCTAGGTACGTTGTATTTATCATCTTATTCAATCCTCAGAACTGCTTTCTCATTGCCGTTTCACAGATGAGGTTAGAGGCCCAGAAAGGTTTAAATAGCCTATTCAAAGCCACATACCCAGTGAGTGGGAGAGTGAAGAATTTAACTCTGGTCTCTCTGTTTCCAAACCCAGAGAGCTTTCCACTACACCACATTGCCCATCATATAGTCAGTGATAATAATGGCTTGGTTATTTGTATTTGCAAAACATCATTTATTGAACCTATAAATATTACTATCTTCTTTGTGTTTTGGAGAAAGGAAGGAAAGAACCAACATTTATTGGACACCTTATATATGTCAGATATAATCTTAGTCACACTCACATACCAGACATGTTATGTTGTCCTCATTTTACACGTGAGAAAATGAAACTTAACAGAGAAATTGAGTTGCCCAGTGTCACAGCTCGCAAAGGAGTTAAGAGTCAATCCCAGTGCTTCCCTTAGCAAATCTAAGCTCTATTGGAGCAGGGAGAGAGTCTGTTTTTAATCACTATTATCCCTAATGTCTGGTAGAACATCTGACTGTGGCACATAGTAGGTGCCCAAGAAAAATTTAATGCATGGATAAGGATTGAACATGCTGTAAGCTGCAATTAAAATGCACCGAGCCTTGTGCTGTGCTTTCTAGAGTATTCTAATGGCTGTTGGCATAATGCAGTGAGAAGGTTCTGGAAATGAATCGGTGAAAGCATGTATGTTTCTGATTGCAGAACCCCTGCTCTTCTCACAGCTGTGCAATCTCAGCGATGGAATTGCTTTTATATTTTTGGGAAAACCGAGGCACAAAAGTTACTTTGGCAAAGACTTTTGCAAGTCAGTGGACAATTTGTGACACAACTGAAGTCTTGAGATTCTCACCTTTATTGCCCTAACTACTTAACAACCCTGCAGTCCCTGTGGGGTTATAGCTTTCTGTAAATCTGGTACTTAATCATTTAAAGGGATGGCAATTTATCTTAAATACGCACCTTATTATGGATGTGACACACTTAACACAGATGGTCTCAGAAGTTTTTCCTGGCTTCCCCTACCCTAACAGTATCTAGTATGTTAATGTCAATATTAGCTTTACTGTTTTAGGTAACTTTGGTATGCTTCTCATTAGCTGGAACCGTAAAGAGCTCAGTTTTACCTGCGCTGAGGGATCGCTAAATTCCTATTGGCATCTGAGTGCACAGTCCCATGTTGAAAGTGAGGTCATGTTTCTCCTGGATTGTGCCTGTATCTGATGAGCCTGGGCTGGCGTGAATCCGAGACAATGAAATAATCACAGCCATTAGCTCACCCGGGCCCTATTAAGATGCGGCCTGGCTTTCCACCCATTTCTCCTGCCTGGAAAAACTGACACAGTCATGGTTTGTAAAGGTTAGCGGAGAAGGAACTGCTTCCACGACCGAAACGGCACCACCCTACTTAGACCTGGGACCACTCTGCTGCTTGATCTCAGGAAACGGCACTTCAGGAGCCGTGGTGAGAAGGGTTTTCTTTAATCTTCTTGTATGTGGTGGTAAAGTTGAATTTTCCTAACATGCTCTTTCTCCCATCCCACTTCTGTGGCTAGTGGGTCACTCTGGAGCAGTGGCTTCCAAACCCTTCACTGTTTACTGTATTTCTCTTTACGGGCCCACATTTTGAAGGTTTGGGCCTAGTAAACACACTGTAATGGTTCAGTAAGTATTCAGTGTTCTTGTTGACACCTGGTGTCACTATTGCTGGATCTTCTGCCTCTGATCTCCACCTATGGTGCTCTCTCAGGGACGCCTTTCCCTACCTGGTGACCACTCCAGATATACCTCACAGAGTACCCTTGAGCTTACCCACAGAGCTCTTTGCACAATTACAACTAATGATTTGTGTAACTGTTCGCTTGTCTGGGCTGTGAACTCTGTGAGGACAGGGACCACACCCATCTTGTTCAGAGCATGCCTTCTACACGACTATCTCCCCAGTGACTAAGTCTTTGCTTGACACACGGTGGGTACTCGAGAAACATTTGCTGAATGAATTAATGAATCAGTTGATTTAATTCCAGTGAAAAAATGTTTTAAAAAATATCCCCTGTATTAGCTTGGAAAGCCCTATCCTATGTAAATTTGATGTGATTTTTGAACTGTTGACAATAGCTTGAATGAAAATCACCAAGTTTAGAACGAAGGTTAACAATTGTTGGGAGAAAAGATAATGCCAGCGGGGAGGGATTATACAAGGGACTTTCAGAATATTGACAATGTTCTTTTTCTTAAGCTAGAGGATTCCTAGAGATCCAGGGGCCCCAAACCTACTCATGAACTAGAGGGATGTGCCAAATAAGTCACCTGCTATTTTTTCCATCCATACCCAAGGCAAAGGCCAAAGGGCCATGTAAGGATTTTATAAAAAGTGATGGTGTTTTTGAGGTGGACTTATGATGATATAGTTCTATGGCTGTTTGCCTAACTGCCTTGAAAAATACCTATTTTTTCCTGTTTACCTCTTTGAAGACATGCAGAGCCACTAAAAACAAGCTATCTTGTCCCTCCTTTTGTATCTACTATTTCTTGAACCCATTTTACTTTTCTAAACCACCTGTTGAAACTAACTCAAATTAAAAACAAACAAAAAAAAACAGCCAATCACTCAGCAATGGTTATTTGAATACCCACCCACTGTGTGCTTTGTGTTATAAGCTGTAATTAGAAGGTCTTGAGTCTGGTCCTGAGCTCCCTGGGGACTTCTAGTGGCTATGGTCATGTAGGGATGAGAAATTGATCAGAGAATGATCTGATGTCAGGGCAAATTTTTATTCTCTCCTAATGATCTGATACCCTCCTGTGTGGCTCACAATCTTTGGAAGTATCAGAGATACCTTGGAAAAGTCACAGCACTTGCCAACACAGTTGGGCAGGGACCCAACTGGGGTGACTTGTGCCGTATCGCTACTTGGCGTTCAGAGACCACCTGATACCGGAAGCTTGCTAGGCCCAACTCCAGAGGAATGTCAAGGGAGCAGGCCCAGTCAGCCCTCTCATCAGATTGTAATCAAGAGTTGCTTGATAAATCAGTAAAGCTGAAGATATTCTTGGCAGTTTAAATAGGCAGAGGTAAGAACATGCCTTCTGTAGTTTCAATGAGTTCATTATCCAAAGGCCAGAAGTGACCAAAATCATTGATTGGCTGATTAGACATAACCCAAGGGCCATAACGCTTCATAAGAGTCATTATGTGGCAATATTAATAAAGCATAAGAGTCCAGCTCCAATTAGGAGAGAGAAGGCATCCAGGGAAATTGCAGGGTAAAGTCTGAGAAGGTAGATAGTATAGATATTACTGGTCCAAAATGGGAGGGTTTAATATATTATCGAGTTCTAAAAACAGATTCCTGGAAAACAGATTCCCCAAGTCTTTCCCAGCTTTCAGATAGGATGTAAAACTAGAGGCTGTAACCTTTACTTGTGGTTGTCTAAAAATCTACCCTATTTTTCTTAGGAAGGGAAGCAGTTGCCTTAACACCTTGGCCAGATTCCCAACATGTACAGGGTGGCCCGTTTAAAACAGGCCTGTGGATGCTTCAGAGTGAGGAAAGGGGTTTGTTGTAAAGCATCATGTGTATGTGGGTGTTTAATGAATATGAGCTGATTAAATTGGCCACCCTGAATTATAACCTCATACCTTCTGCAGTTCCTCTCCGGTTTTTAGCTTGAGACGATATTCTTCCTATTTTTTTGCCCGAACTTGTTAGGCAGAAATTCTACCACTATTAAAACTGCTTGTGTTTTCCACCCAGAGTTTCTTTGTTTTAATGGTGAGCAAAAGAATCCAGCCGTGGAAATACCTCTCTTACAAACTGTCTCACCCAGCTGCAGTGATGTCCTACATTGGCCACACCCACATCACCTCCCCTTCAAAACTTCACCTCCATCTGCTTCCCTGTCTCCGGGCTAACACAATACCAGTATCTGTCTGGAGCAGATAGCGTGAGCTCTGCCACAAACAGAGGAGGCCTTGTCTAAAGATGGAAAGAGCTCTGCTGTAGAAATCAGGCGACCTGGGCTTATAGCTCGCTTTTGCTAATAGCCGTGCGAGTGGCTTAGGAGAGTCACTTTGTCTTCAGAGGCCCTGAGTTCCTTCATCCATAAAAAGAGTGGGTGAGACAAAAGTCAATATTTCTCAAAGTAAGGGCTGTGGGTATTTGGGGTGTGCATATTCTATGGGATTTTACATTCTTTATGTTTTTACTTGAAAGATGCCATAAAGACAGTACTTATCGATTAAAAGACATTTTCAAAAAGTGAATCTTAAGTTTCTTAAGTTGATTCTGAAACCTGGTCTAAGGTTGCCTAGGTGCTAAGTTCTCCTGGAGGTTTTTAAATGTGTTTTGGATGTCTCAAATAATTTTTCCCCTTCCAGAGGAGTCCATATATCACTCTAGTTTGAGAAACACTGGACTGTTGCCATATGCTCATAAACTGGATATAAAGGTGGGACAAAATATTCACTTTAACTTTCTTATCCTCATCCTGCTTGACCCTAATTGGTTTGGGACCACCCCAATATGTTGACGTCTGTTAGCGTATGGGCTTCTTTTGTTTCCATAATGGAAATATTCCCTGTTTTCAATCACTATGTATGAATTTATACAGAGCACATTTCTGCCAATAGCTACTTATCTTCTGCTTTAAGACCAGGATGGTTTAATTTACTGGTGACTGATCTCATTGAACCCACCTTCCTCTACAAAGGCTTCTTCTGTGTTGGTTGAAATTAAGGGCTGAGCTACTCTTGTCAGTAACCTCAAGACTGAGGAGTCACCACAGTAGTGTATGTCTGCATTCCACTTTCATATCCATTACCTCTTGTGATTCTCACTGTGGTCTTGTGGGATCAGTGAAGCAGGTAGCTTGATGCCCATTTCACAGATGAGGACACTCAGACTCAGAGGGGTGCCTTGTGTCTCCTGACTCGGTTTATGTGTTCTTTCCAACAATGCGTCTTCATCCAATAACAGCAACAAATATATATTGGGTAGCTACTTGCCATCTTGTGTTGTTCCACTGTTATTTGTTCTAGGAAATCATAAGTGGAGCTTCTCACTCAAGGACAGACTGACATTGCCAGGCTTGCTCAGCCTGACAGCAGTCACATGCCATTGTTTACCAAAAGACCTAAAGCCAGTCTCACCCAGCTCAGTTCCTGGTACACAGAAGTTACTCAATAAATATTTATTGGATGAGAGTGACTGAATGAATAAATCTAAAAAAAAATTTTTCTTCTGATAAAAATTTATACATCAGAGATAGTTTTTGCTGCACACATTTTTGCCAACATTTTTTCAAGCTTGAAGTCAACAGGATTTGCTCCAAACCTGCTAAGTACTTTAAGGGAGAAAAGGGAGGCCAGCAGAGAAAATCCCCTTTCTGGCTTTATTTACCATCCTGTCTCTGATCCATTTCCTAGGCCTCAGAAATGGGAGATGGTGTCACTTGGTCTGCCCGGAGGTAACTGAAATACTCACCATCACCATAGGGAGAGGAGAGAAATGCGGGAGGTGTGTGAAACATAAGTGGAAAGGCAGATAAATGTAACCAAGCCGGAAGGTTAGAATGGAGGGCAGAAGAGCTGGTGGGAGGACCGTTTCTGTGGTGAGGATATGTCTAAATGGGAAGGGAAGAGATGTTTTGCCTGCGTCTCCCATAGTGTGGTTTGGCTACTTTTCCTTTATGTCCCAAGGGAACTATTAGTGACCAGGGACATCACATTTTTAATCAAGACCACTCTTGCTGGGCTGGTGAGCTGGGCTCCCACGGGTGTGGTGAAGTTATACCAGTGAAGAGAGAGGCTGCTAGTCACAAAGGGATCTACTCACCCCTTTCCGCTCTTGGTCACTGCTGTGGTATCTATAAACATATAGTGTGTACTCACATACTCATAAATGCTAGTTATTGTCGTATGATTGCATTGTCTACGAAAGTGGATTGCCTGGAAAAAGTGATTCCACTTCATTTTTATACACTCGTTGTCCCTGGAACCACTTCCTGAAATTCCAGGCTTTTATTTTGCTGTCATTCTCTTAAATTGCCTCTTTTCTCAAAGCCCCAGGGTTCTGGAGACATTCTTTGCTTAAAGTGGGCTTCTAAGCAGCCTCTGGAAACCATGGAGCATTGTCTGGCTCCACTTGGCCAACGAGGAAGCTACCTTCCCTCTCAATTATTCCTCTCTGACAGGGGTTTTCAGTCATCTCGAAAAGCTGAGAATGTGAGGGGACCAAAGTGAAATTGCAGCGCACATTCACTCAGCCAAACTGAAACACACATGATTAACTGACCACACACATGGTCTCAGAATGACATCTCACTTGGGGAGCAAAAGCCAGGGATTGTGGTTAGTGCCCCGCAGAACCCAGATGGTTGGAGTTAACATACACCTATGCTTTCTGCCAGGTAGTTTTCATCAGTTTCCTCAGGATGTCAGTGTGTGTGTATAATTAAGAGTATTTAATCATATTATAATTCCCCATGGAGAGATGGGGTGGGGGATGGAGCAGGGATCATTGGCTTTTACAGTCTCAGTGAGAGTCAGCCGTTGAAAAACCAACAGAGAAAAGCCATGTCTCTGGGCTGTGTCTGTGCCATAACTCAGTCAGGAGTCAGGCTGGCACCCCCTCCCACTCCAGGGTCACTTCAGTGAAAATGTTATCCCAGATCTTTTGTTGCCATCTGAGGCTTCTCAGCTCTGGGTTAGAATACTTAAATTGCAGGAAGAAAACTGTTCTAATTCTCCCTCCATCAAGGCCGTGCTTTGTGTAAACCCACGTAAGGCAACCTTCAGGTTGAAAGAGTAGTGGCTTCAGTCTTGTCAAATAAATGAGCTGAGCATTTCCATCACTTTAAGTTAGAGCTGATCACTAGGGGGAGTTTAATTGGCACTAATTGATAGGCTTCTAAACTAAAGGAGCAGAATCTAAACGATGAAATCATTTTTTTGTTTATTCTGAAATCCTCACTTTTCCCAATTTCCCTATATATTCTCTTTTCTTCATCCCATCAGTTGCCAGATTTAGCTGCTAGAATCGATCTCTTACTTTAGATGAAGAAACCAAGTGGCACTGACAGCAAGTGACTTTTCAGAATTGCACAGCTAGTTAGCTAGTTGGAATCAGGGATCACCAGAATTCCAGTCCTTCCACTTTACCAGGTAGTCATCTTTGGGAAATAGATTTTTACCCTTTTCTTAGAAGAATTTTACTAATGTGAGCCTCACTCGAAAGCAAGACTGATTTCTTTCCTAATTCCCCTACATTGATCTGATAAATTTCTGTTTAAGAGCCATATAGTAGAATTTTCCTCTAATTAGGTTCTAAAACCATTCTTCATCCATTCACTGAAAGAATAGCTATTGCAGAGGACACTACGTCAGGCACCTGCTAATTCTGGATGAAAGCACAGAACCTTCCCACAGAGAATACTTAAAGAGTATTAAGTTCTACTCAGTATAATTGACTTGCTCACCAAATGCTAGTGAAATTAAGATTTTGAGGTTATATTCCCTTATCTGACTTTAACTTGGGCCAGCCGTCTCACTGATTGGACCCTTACAAAAATATCCTGGTTACTCTAAAAACCACTAGAGTTCCTCAAAAAATTAAAAATATAAATACCATACAATCCATTAATTCCATTTCTGGGCATTTATCCAAAGAAAATGAAAACACTAATTCAAGACGATGCATGCACCCCTATGTTTATTGCAGCATTATTTACAATAGCCGAGATATGGAAGCAACCTAACTATCCATTAATAGATGAAGGGATAAAGAGGATGCAGTATATGTTTACAATGGAATATTATTTGGCCATAAAAAAGAACGAGATCTGGGGCACCTGGGTGGCTCAGTCAGTTGAGCGCCTGACTTCGGCTCAGGTCATGATCTCACAGTCTGTGAGTTCAAGCCCCATGTTGGGCTCTGTGCTGACAGCTCAGAGCCTGGAGCCTCCTTCAGATTCTGTGTCTCCTCTCTCTGCCCCCACCCCTCCTCTTCTCTCTCTCTCTCTCTCTCTCTCTCTCTCTCTCTCTCTCTCTCTCAAAAATAAATAAACATTAAAAAAAAAGAATAAGGTCTTGTCATGTGTGACATCATGGATGGACCTAAAGGGTGTTATGCTAAGTGAAATAAGTCAGACAGAGAAAGAGAATTATCATATGATTTCACTTATATGTGAAATCTAAACCACAAAACCAAACAAATGAACAAAAAAAGCAGAAACACACCTATAAGTACAGAGAACAAACTGAGAGTTACCAGAGGGGAGAGGTTGGCAGATGGGCAAAATGGGTGAAGGGGATTGGGAGTATGAGCTTCCAGTCATGGACTGAATAGGTCAGAGAGATGAAAGGTACAGTATAGGGAACATGGTATTATCAATGGTATTGTAATAGTATTTCATGGTGACAGATGGTAGCCACGCTTGTGAGCAGACCGTAATGTGTAGAGTTGGTGTAGAGCAGTTGAATCACCATGCTGTACACCTGAAACTACTGTAGTGTTGTACGTCAACCATACTTTAATTAAAACACGCATAGGGGCGCCTGGATGGCTCAGTCGGTGAAGCGTCCGACTTTAGCTCAGGTCATGATATCACAGTTCGTGAGTTCGAGTCCTGCGTCGGGCTCTGTGCTGACAGCTTGGAGACTGTTTCGGATTCTGTGTCTCCCTCTCTCTCTGCCCCTCCCCTGTTCATGCTCTGTCTCTCTCTGTCTCAAAAATAAATAAACGTTAAAAAAAAAACCACGCACACACACACACTTCAACGACATATTCTACTGACGGTATGCTGATAGCTTCCTGGGATATGAAGGTAGCATGTTAAAAGCTGAAAGGACTCCTGGAGACAAGTGAAAAAAAACAACCCTCTTGTTAAATCATTAGCACAGTGTCACATGGCTTCTTTTTTTGGCCCAACTGGGCCAGCTCTGTTGGTCTCTAGACTCACACCACTGTATTTTCTGATACCAGATGGCCTTCTTTATATTTATTTATTCTTTTAGTTTTCTCTGATTCCTCTTTTTAGATAAGAAACCACAACTGGAAAAAATCAATTGATTTTTAATTTGCTCTTAAATTTCCCGTCACTGGAGGCAACCAATGCCTCTTGTCATTTGGTAGTAATTCACCTTCAGCATTTTAATCTCTCTGGATACTTATGAGTTGGAGTCTTATTAAACAAGTTAAAAATACATTTTCTGAGCTAATTATTTAACTTTTCAAAGTATCAACCATAAGACTATAACATTCTCATTCATGCTTTTTCAGAATTTTTCGTCTAACCATGTGGACTAGTATACCAGTTGTTCTCAACCCAGGATGATATTGCCCCCCAGGGGACATCTGGCAACTTCTGAAGTCATTTTGGCTGTCACAACTGGAAGGAAATCCTAATGGGTCCACCCAGGGATACTGCTAAACATCCTACGATGCACAAGACAATTCCCACAATCGAGACTTATCCAACCCAAAATGTCAACAGTGCCTAGGCCGAAAAAACCCTGTGGTGTATAATACAGATATACATGGAGTAAATGTAACTGAACTAGATGCTGATCATTTATCAGTTTCACTTCTTCAGGATATTCTCCTCTTTTAACAAGGAGGTTGTGCCTCGTTACTTCCCATGGAAGACAGCTGACCCTTAGGTTTGGAAAGTGTGTTCCACAGTGAAATTCTACTTCCAAGAAGGTCATAGTTAGTTTCCTCAGAATGTTACTCTCTGCACCCACTGTTTAAGGTCTCCACCAGTATATTTTGCTGCCCTTATTATCAGGCATATGATTGGGGATAGAATATCAGTATTTCCCCAGACATCGTTTCATCTAAAGTTGACCCTACCAGCTGGTAAGCTGCAGATTCTTACAAATGATCACTTGTACTCTCTGTTAAGTCCTAAGGTCCGTTCTAAGATGGCAGAGGTGGGGAGGTAGCCCCTGAGAGGGTCACTGGGTGGGAAGTTTGGGATTGTGGGTAGGAGTACTTTCTGCTTACAAGCTTCTTTTGCAATATCCCTATTTAGGTATACAGTCTATTCATTGACCGCTTAAATTTCTTCTCATGAGTTAGCTTTTCATTTTGCAAAAGTAAAACTCATTTCTGTCAATGAAATTTAGCTTTTTTTTTTAAGTGTCTTATTACCTTATTGAATGAAGTAACTAAGAATAGGGAGGAAAAAATTTTACCAAAATGCATAAATCAAGGATTTTTTTAAATTTGTTATATTTTATATTTGCAAGAGAGAGAGAGAGAGCAGGGAAGGGGCAGAGAGACAGAGACAGACTCTGAGACAGGCTCCAGACTCCATGCTGTCAACACAGAGCCCAATGGGGGGCTCGAACCCACGGGAAGTTGAGATCATGACCTGAGTTGAAGTCGCACACTTAACTGACTGCCACCCAGGCACCCCAAGGATTTTTTTAAATGTTTATTTATTTTTGAGAGAGAGAGAGAGAAACAGAGTGTGAATGGGGATGGGGCGGAAAGAGACGGAGACACAGAATCTGAAGCAGGCTCCAGGCTCTGAGCTGTCAGCACAGAGCCTGATGCAGGACTCGAACCCACAAGCTGTGAAATCATGACTTGAGCCAAAGTTGAACACTTAACCAACTGAGCCACCCAGGTACCCCTATAAAATCAAGGATTTTTTAAACTTATTTTTCTTCCTGAAAGTCTTCTGTTTTTTACATGGTGGAATTTTATTATTAAAGATGTTAGTATAAAAAATGAACCAATTCTCAAAGTTAGGAGGCAGGATTGTCCAGTATGATTCTGTCCCGGGTGGTCTTTTTCTTTTTTTTTTTTAATGTTTATTTATTATTTTTGAGAGAGAGACAGAGTGCGAGCAGGGGAGGAACAGAGAGAGAGGGAGACACAGAATCTAAGGCAGGCTCCAGTCTCTGAGCTGTCCGCACAAAGCCCTACGCGGGGCTCAAACTCACGAACTGTGAGGTCATGACCTGAGCTGCAGTTGGACTCTTAACCAATTGAGCCACCCAGGTGCCCCTCAGGTAGTCTTCATACCAAGGGAGTCTCCAAGCCACTGGCACCCTAATGACACCTGCAAACAATAACCACTGTGAAAGAAGTGGAGGGACCTTAAAAGAGGAACAGGTTGCTACATAACATGTAAAGCAGTTGTTTGTCTCCCAACGTGGCAAGGTGGGCATGTCTGGTCTAAGTGTGCATTAACATCACTTATCACATGCTGTAAACACCTATGAAGGAAACTGTTCCCCAGTCTATTGATCTGACTAAAGGAAACTTGTTTTGGGGTCAGAATAAAAGTTCTCTCCTTATTTTCATCCTCAGGTTGCAAGTCATACCCCTTTTTAGCATTCTTATATGCAACTGTTTACCTTTTAAGCAATTGTTCTGAAGAATTATATCATAAGCATAAAATAACGAGAACTCAATAAAAGTAACTTTGCATTTCCTTTGGAACCAGGGGTCGGTATCTCTCCAAAGCTGTCTGAAAGATCTCATCACTACTACACCCCGATTGTGAGTGTCAGTTGTGTCTAGAAAGTAGCATACAGCCCCTCTTCATGTGGGATGATTTCCCTGTTACCTTGGCCTTCTGGGATGGATGGAGAGGACTGGGCAGGGTTAGGCAGCATGAAGACAGAGGAGAAGCTTGTGGGAGTGCACTGCAAACAGAGACGGGCGAGTTAAGTTACTACAATTGCCATCTGTCTCTGTTTTGCTAACTCATTAGCTCGGACGCCACATTGTGTTAATCCCCACTTCCCCTGGCTATGGGCTTGATCCAGATCTCAAGGGAACAGTGGGACGGCTCAGCCTGACTCTCCTGTCAGCTGGGCCACGGCCACTCTGCATCAGGCAGCGTGCCAGGTCTGCCACCCTTCCCGGTTACATCACACGGAGCTGAGGCTTCCCAGCCCCCACAACAGAAATGTAAGCCTCCAGACTTAGCTCACTCTTCCAAAGACTCTAGTCAATGCGATAGGTTTTGGCCTTTCCTCCCTAGCACCCCCTCCCCTCCTACCACCCCCTCCAGGCAATAGGCAGTTTCACAGACTGACTATCTTGGAAGTTGGAGGTCACTGTACAACCAACTAAACGCTCCTCTGTGCTTTCTGTGTCTCTCAGAAGAACCCATTGGGCAGTTAAGAAAACAAGGCCTAATTTGTCCCCCAGGACTGTCTCCCCCAGGAGGACATGTCTTACTACTGGTCCTAGTGTAGGATTAAGAGTATCCAACAATGACACTTACGGTACTTTCTGGGAGTACTTGTTCAGGAATGTCACTGTCTCTGCTGACGAGCTGGCTAAAATATGGAAATCATTTTTGGGGACTTATTTTGACCTCTCTGGCCCTTGATTTTCTCACCTGTGAAAGGGTGTTTTCTGAGAAGGACTAGATGTTTTGTGAAATCTTTTCCAGCTATAAAAGGAAATTATGCTGCACTTATTAATAGCAAAATTTGCTTATATGTATGTACATATATGCCAGCCACCACTCTAAGCAGTTAACATGTTTGAGCTCACTTGAGTTCATATGATGTAGGTACTATTACTAGCCCTGATTTATAGATGAGGACACTGAGGCACTGAGAGGTTAAGCAGTGTATTCAAAGGCAAACAGCCAGTAAGTTACAAAGCCAGAATTGAAACCCAGAGCTTGGCTCCAGAGTCTGCTTTTAGCCACTTACTGTGGTCACTTAAGGTGGTCCCTTCATCGCTCCATCTGCTCTATTTCCTCAGCACTATTTCCAAAGTTTTCAGGTTCTTTAGATGTGATCTCATCAACATTTAGGCCAACTTCTCCTTTGGAAGTTATTGTTGCCCCCTTTGTACAAATAGAAATTTTGAGATAAAAGCAGGGACTTACATAAGGCCACACACAAGCTAGTGGCAGAACCCAGGAATCCTGCTTTCCTGCTGGGGACTCCATCTGTTAAGCGTCTCTCCCACTCATAATTATGATGAGCAGAAAATTCAAATATTAGAGGTTAAGTATTCTGTGACCTGCTTAACCCTTGCAACCAGAGCAAATCAAGAACAGCTCCATAGACAATTGGGTTAAGTTCCCAACTTAAACGTTGAATAATCTATGCAGGATATAAAGCATTTACAAGCCTGTGACTCATACAGATGTAGCAATAACATACCACTTCCCATTCCTCTCCTCGCTGTAAGGCACCCACTAAATATCTTACCTTTCTGGATGGCAGGAGTCACAGCTAATTCTGCAAATTTCCTCCCACAATCAATTCATGTGGAATTTGTCCAGGGATTTTATCAGCAGGAGATGACGGAGAGCTTGCTCTTTTTGGTCCTTTCTGACTATCTCTGCCTCGATACTGCCCAGGACCCACTGACCCTTCCTAACTCCTCCAGTCTCCCTGGATGGCATGTGTCTTTACCATTGTGGTTTTGAAAGCTGATCCAGAACTCCTCTTTACAGAATTCTCTCTCTTGCCTGTCTCAGGAGGGGTTTCTCATGGAGCAGTGACAAGGCGATTGTTTCTGCCTCTCATTTAGTCTTGCCTTTCTATCTTACTGGCACTAAGTTGCCTGCATTGATATTCTAGGAACGGGGAAAGCATATACAACTTAGGATGCCCAAAGACTGGTTTGTGACGTGGGAAAATCAGAATCGAGATGAAACTTGTATGTTCATTCACCTCTATCATGCAGGTCTGGACCTAACAGAGTAGAATGAAAAGCAATACTGAAATATCAAACTTATTTATGGCATTTCAGTGATAAAACCATTTGGGCCACAGTATCAGGGAGGGTTGCTTGCCGCTTTTTTCTGAGCGAAGTTAAACCACTGACCCATTCCCTTCAAACTCCAGTTCCTTGTTTAACTGAAGACACACGGAAATGTGTTGTCAGGAAGACAAACCCTGAGATGAAGCAGGATGTATGTTGGCTGATAGAAAGGCTGTTATTTTCATTTCTTTTACATTGCAGAAGTCTTGGATGGATAGTATCCAGGTAACTTGTAGCGCCTGCACCTTATTAAACTCCTGTTTGATTCAGAATTTACTGCCAAAATGCACCTGGAATATTTCAAGTTGGAACTAGACTTTGGTTCATTTGTTCTCAAAAGTGATGTACAAATTTATTGTGCAGCCTCTAGCCAGTGACAGAAAACCCTTCAGAATAGAATTTCTGTTAATAACTTTATTTCTTGATTTATAAATTCAATAATGCTGATTTAGTGTCAACTATTTAACAGGCATTGTGCCCCTAAAGCAGGATGCACCTACAGGACATGTTTTCTCTATATTTATCTCTGTTAGTTAGGACTCTTTTTCTTGCAGGTGACGGAAACCGTACTCAAAGTAGTGTCAGCAAAAGTGGAAATTATCATAAGGATACTGGTGTATCTACAGGAACTAAGGAGTGGGATGAAGCTGACTTCAGGGATAGATGAGACTAGTATTAAATACATCAAGTTAGTCTCTTTGTTCCCCCCCTCCCCGCCAAGCTTTCTTACACACACACACACACACACACACACACACACACACACCCTGTTCATCTTTTCTGAAAGAATTTCCGCCAAATGGATGTCCTAGATCTGCACTGTTGATACAGTAGCCACTAGATACATGTGGCTGTTAAACACTTGAAATGTGCTGTAGGTGTAAAACACACAGGGGATATAAAGACAGTATCAGTAAAAATAATGTGAAGCATCCTAATTTTCATATTGATTACGTGTTGAGTGATAATGTGTCGGATATGTTGTGCTAAATGCAATATGTAATTAATATTTATTTCACCTTTTTAATTTTTTTTCATGTGGCTACTAAAAAATTTTAAATTGCATTTGTGGGCTGTATTATATTTCTGTTGGACAGTGCTGTTCTGAATGGTTTTACCAAATATCTAGAGCAACACAAGCCTCTCCGTGCCTTAGTTAGCCTGACGTTACTTGCTTGAGGATTACTGAAAGGGCGATCAGAGATCTATGGGTATCCCCCACTTTCCCAAAGTTTGTTTTATGCCACCTTGCTTTTGTGAAAGACCTACCTACATCAATACCTGTTCTCACTACCCGAGAGAAATCCAAAGGATTTTCATTTTTATGAAAAAAGGCAAAAAGTGAAAATAAGGTTGAATGAGTGTTGCTTCTGCAGCGAGCCCTCAGAGGCAGCACACCCCAAGCAGTGAGCGTGGCGCCCCCCAGCTCCTTCCCCGGGAACTGCACGCGGCATCTCAGCATCAAGTCACCAGAGCTTTGAACTGTGTCTGTGAGCATCTGTGCCTTATCGTGATTTCTTTTTGGTATCCATTAGCAAGATGTGTCCTCGGGAATCAGAAAAGCCCAAGAGAGGTTATTCTGGGGGGTCTGGGAATGCTCAGAACTCTTTCCACTTAAATTAATGGTATTTGCTTCTTCACTTCAGGTCATTTCAGTTTATAAACCATTTCATAGGAACAGTCTACTTTCAGATGGCAGGAGAAACCTGTACCACCAATCAAGTATGTGTCATCTTACTCTGTCCTTTTTCCTTCCCTTTACCATTCATGGTGACTCCCGCTTGAGCTGTAACAGCATCTTCTTTTTGAAAATGGATTTATATACTATTCTATGCCAAGGTAGTTAGTTAGTTAGTTTGTGTGTGTGTGTGTGTGTGTGTGTGTGTGTGTGAGAGAGAGAGAGAGAGAGAGAGAGAGAGAGAGAGAGAGAGAGACTGCGTGTGTGTGTGTGTGTGTGTGTGTGTGTGTGTGTGTGTGCGCGCGCGCGCGCGCGGGCGCACAAGCAGGGGAGGAGCAGAGAAAGAGAGAGTCCCAAGCAGACTCCATAGTGTCAGCACAGAGCCCGATGCAGGTCTCAAACTCAGGAACTGCAAGAGATAGTGACCTGAGCCGAAATCAAGAGTCTGATGCTTAGCTGACTGAGCCATCCAGGCACCCTATGCCAGGTCTTGATTAGGCACCGGAGATAAACATTCTCAGCCTTCCCAGAGCATTTCTTCTAGAGGACTGAGCCATTTTTAGTTTTTTTTAGTGAATGTAAGCTCAGTTCAGGAATTGCACCACCCAGTGTGTCTGCATCTGATCCCGGCTGATCAACCCTCAGAGTGAAAGCCTAAGCAAGATGGGAACGTGGATTTTCAGAGTCCCCATTAATTCAGTGTTGTCAAGGGAGCGGTGAAGGGTGCTGACCGTAATGAGTCAGAACCTTTCAATGACGTAACTTTGTGTTTCTTGTCCTGCTTTTGTGGAGCCAGGTTCCAGAACCCCTTTCTCAGGGATGGAGCTATAGAGATCTTGTCGTTTCCTCCTTGTGATCACCACCACACAAAAGGGGAAACAATTGTACAAATGAAAAGTACAATTTGAGATATTTCTCCCCACCCAAAAAATAGTTGTTTCTTTTGACTTCCTGACAATATGTGTAAGGAAGCCTCTGGCAAAAACATATACCTGAATATAACTTAAAAAGTAGAAACTTGGAGCACCTGGCTGGTTCAGTTGGTGGAGTGTGTGACTCTTGATCTCAGTGTTGTAAGTTCGAGTCCCATGTTGAGTGTGCAGATTACTTACAAATAAAATCTTTAAAAAATAAAATAAAACAGAGGCACCTGGCTGGCTCAGTCAGTAGAGTATGCGACTCTTGATCTCGGGGTTGTAAGTTTGAGCCCCACGTTGGGTGTGCAGATTTCTTAAGAATAAAATCTTTAAAGAATAACAATTTTTTTTAAAGTGGAAATTTATTTAAAAAAAAAAAACAAGGGGCACCTGGGTGGCTCAGTCGGTTAAGCGTCCGACTTCAGCTCAGGTCACGATCTCACGGTCTGCGAGTTCGAGCCCCGCGTCGGGCTCTGGGCTGATGGCTCAGAGCCTGGAGCCTGCTTCCGATTCTGTGTCTCCCTCTCTCTCTGCCCCTCCCCCATTCATGCTGTCTCTCTCTGTCTCAAAAATAAATAAGCGTTAAAAAAAAATTTAAAAAAAAACCCAGGAACATACATTAGCATCTACATTAGTCATTTGATATCTCTAGATTTGGTCCATCCTGAGTGGGTTTCCAGGAGACTTCTGAATAAAGGTAATAAGCAAGTGGACCACCAAGTTGCCAGGTTGACCACTGAGATACTCAAGATAGAGTTGGGCTTCTCGTTTTTTTTTTATGCTTATTTATTTTTTTAACATTTATTTATTATTGACTATATAGAGACAGAGCGTGAGCAGGGAAGGGGCAGAGAGGGAGGAAGATGCAGAATCCGAAGCAGGCAGGGTTCAAACTCATGAACCGTGAGATCATGACCTGAGCTGAAGTCAGATGCTCAACCGACTGAGCCACCCAGTGGCCCCATTGTTTATTTATCTTTGAGTGACGAACAGAGACAGAGTGTGAGCAGGAAAGGGGCAGAGAGAGAGGGAGACACAGAATCCAAAGCAGGCTCTAGGCTCAGAGCTGTCAGCACAGAGCCCAATGTGGGGCTTGAACCCATGAACCATGAGATCATGACCTGAGCCCAAGTTGGACACTTAACTGACTGAGCCACCCTGGCGCCCCTGGGCTTCTGGTTTCTTAATGAATCTTTTGAATTTCTCTCTACTGTAAAAAAAACCCAGGTATTCCGATAATATGTAACACATTAGGAACATGGATAATTTTCTGAATGCCTTGTTGGAGTCTCTGTTCAAGTCCTAGCTTATTCTTTAACTTGAGATAAGTTTGTAATATGTTCCTTATTTCTCAAATGGAGAGTCTCATCACCACATCTGTTTGAGATCATAAGAAATAATACTTATATAACATTTTGGAGTCCTTAAATGAAAAGTTCCTTTGAGTTGCTGACTGTTCGTAAAATTTCCTCAACTGACATTGTGGAAATCCATTGTCATGGATATAGTTGTTGAACAGGGTCACAACTAGACTGCAAAGCTTGAGTAGTGGAAACATCGATGCCTTGAGGTTCCAGTCATTTATTTTAAAAGCTACCCATTTATTTCCTAGATGTTAACACTAAGAGCTTAGCCTGTTGTAGTTTTGGTTTCCACACTAAATCTTCCCACTTGGGTTTTATCCTTCTTATTTTGGATTGTATCTATTGGCATATGCCAGTGGGTTTTCCTGAGTGAGGTCTGCTGGAACACTAGTATTCTGACATTAACTTTCCCTTGCAGGAGTGAAGACAAATAAATATCCCTGTTGGCCAGTAAAAAATTCTTGACCTGACACTCTTCAGACATTGTCAGGGACCCCCTGGGACCACCACTGGGTGAAGCTTAAAAGAGAAAATGTACTATGGCTGTACTAGTACATACATTGGCTGTACATACATTGGCTGGAGCCAATGTATGCAGAGATACAATAGCAGTAGGGTGTCTTGGAGATGGGAGAGGCATTAGAGACCTCTGCTCCTACTCGCTAATTTTTCAGATGGGGAAACTGAGGCTTAAGGAGGTCACAGAATGGAGTTGGAAGCTTACTTTGATATTCCATCACGTAGTCAGATGTCTGTACTTACTCTTTATGATGTATAAGGAAAACAGTGTCTAAGGAGCAATTAGGGAGATCTAGATTCCATTAAATTAGTGCAATCTCTGGTAACATGTAAAGCCTTACTCTTCTCTGGGTCACCCCACAGAAGACTATTGATTCATCTTTCCTCTCTCCTCATCTTGAGATTGTGAGAGAAATTTGGCACTTTACCTGATTGGCATTAGAAACCTCTTTCCTTCCTTTCTCCTTCCTTTCCCACTTCCTTCCCTTTCTATGGTATTCTTTTTAAAACTTGTTTCTGACAACCTCTTAATCTTCACTTTTCAAGTTCAATTACATTTCTGTGGTCATAGGTATATCAGTTGCTGAGTCTTCAGTATGCGCAAATGCAGAGCTTGCCCTTCTGAAATTCTTCCGAGGTCAACTCCCCTTATAATCTGAGTCCAGGCAATGAGAATATTTCCAACTCTTTGGGGACTATCTTGGCCTTGAGCAGAAGTGGGGTCTGAATCATTACCTAAGAGAGCTTTGTAGATTGTCACAGTTGGCAGCCTCAGGACTTGAGCTAATCCTGGAAATTCCTTAACTTCCCAGAAAGAAGGTTCCACAAGGTCAAGCTGAGGTCCTCAGAGACAGCAGATGGAATAGAGCTTGCAGCTAGTCACTTCTACAGCAGGACGTGGGGATCAATAGAACTATACCCATTTTGGGGAATCATCAAGCTTTTGCTTCTCAGGAGATACCTGTTTCTTACTTCTTTTTCCCTGTATATGGGGGGAGGGTGGGGCGGGGAGAACACATTGCAATCACTGAAAAAAAAGCAAGAAAATGTGTTGACTCAGTTCCCATGGTGAATGCAAGGGAGGCCCGGCCAATAGAAACAACTGAGATATTACAAAAATGTGTTTCTTTCTGGCGGCGGCTCAGTCAGTCCTTTCTACCCAGTCACTATAATCGGCTCGTCACCCAAACTCTTTCCAGGGTCATTATTCTGGTCGCGGGGGCTGCTTCTCCTGCAAACAAATGTTGGTTTTACTAAATGTCATCTCTGTCCAACTTTCTTTGGGGCAAATGAAGAGTATCAAAGCATCACTTAGGAAAAAAAGTATAAAAGATCAGAGAGATAAAATACTGCAGGTCTTCTAAAGGCTCAGGCATATCTGCCTCAAACAACACAGATTATAAACCATGAAGCCACCTGTGAAATCCAGTTTTAATTAACTTGAAGGCACATTGGTGTTTTTCATTAAAATGAAATTGTGTTTAAATGGAAAACTACCAAGACGGTACATTGGGGCATTGTTCACATGGGTTTGAGGGTTGTCAAGTGAATCTTGTATTTAGAAAAAGCAAAGCAAACCTCCCTCATTTTGGGGCCTTCTTAGCTTTGGAGGACTTGTCATAGGTCCCCTGGAATGTAGGGAGTGCCCCTAGGTAGGACCCAGGCACAGTTCAAAATGTTTGGGATTCTTTTTACACCCCTTCCAGTCTTGGTACTGCACCCTGCCTGTCTCCATCTCTCTTTAGCCCTTGGCCTTGATCCCCCAGGACTACCTTTTCCATTTCCCACCTTGCACCAACTGATTCGATCCCCACTCTCATTTGTGTGAACAATGGACTACGGAGAGCACTACGTGAAGAGACAAGGGCCCTATTTCAGGCTTACAAGACGAATGAAGCCCCGACATCACAAGGGGCTGGTGAAAACTAGAACCCCTCTTTTGAAACCCTCACTTTACTAGTTATCTAAGAACTGAAAAGGACCTTCAAGTTCCTCTAATCAAAACCCCTCATTCTCCTAAGGAGGACATTGAGATCAGAGGTGAAGTGACTTGCCCAAACTAGTTAAGACTGTTCAAGAGGGGCTTCTCCATCTCAACTTCTGCCCTTTCTCCTCCAGCCAGTGCCCCAGTTCTGCAAACCTGTTGATTCCAACACAGCCCACAGCTAGAAAGTCTTGCCCTGTCAGCAGAATATCTTTACCAGCTGACATAGGACATGTGCACATTCGGAGTCAGGAGGACGGCTTGAGTTTTCGTTCCAGTTCTGCCTCTGCTTTGTTGGCTTAAACCAGTCACTTCTTCCTTTGTCTATTTCCCCTATTGGTAAAGAGAAGATAATGAACCTTTCCACCTATCAGGCTCACTTGAGTGTTATAAAGAATAATGAGGTGATATTTGTAAAGTGCTTTGAGCCTCTGGGAAAGAGGAGGGTGAGTTTAGTAGAAAGCATTATTAGCTGCAAGCACTTATCAATTGAGCTGTTTAACAATAGTGGAGAGTAAGAATACTCAGAAATGAATTCCAGGGACTAGCCTTGCTTTGAATTTAGGAGGAGGATTAGTGGGGACCTAATAGGTATTCCACTTCTCCAATTTCTTTAGCGTACCGTCAGACTAGGAAAGGTAATTACATTCTTCTATGTCGGATTCAGCCTGGAGTTTCAATTGGGATGTCAAAGTGTACTTGTCTTCTATTCTCATACTGAGGCTGTGTTATGTTGTGATTGTTAAAGCCCTGGGCATCTTCTATCCCCCGGGGTAATTTCATTTAGAAGCTATACAAAGTAATTTCTATGCAGTGGCTGGACTGCTGTTTATAAGGTTGATTAGTGGAGCTTCTAAATCTAAAAGTGCCTGGGGAGCAATTTGGATGAAGCAGAGAAATAAAAGGCAAGGTCTTCATCATGGGGTTGATCTTTTTTTTACTACTCTGCTCCGTGGGAATTTTCTCAGGAACTCAGTTGAACGTACAGTGCAAAACGCAGGGCTTGATGGCCATTGTGGCGTCCTCTTGCTCGTGAAAATAGAGATCTAGCCCAAGTAAAAGTGAACTGGGCAGGTCACTGTATCTAATTAGAGCCACCTTTTAATTTCCCCTCCGCCACCAAAGGTTTGATGAAAGATGTTTATGGGGACCTGAGACATGTTGGGAAAATTTCCAAATGATCATTCTGATGAAGGATCTGTTTCTCCACACTCATACTTCACTGTTTGAAGACCCTCAGCCCCGAGTTCAGGTCTCTTTCATTTTCAGGGTCGGGGAAACAGATAGAAGAAAATCAAAACCAGAGAAGCGTTTTGAGGTCGGGCAGCTCTCTGTGGGCCGACTGGACAATGGGCCAGGAAGAATGTGTCTCCCTCCTTAGTGGGCAGGAGGAGGGGCTAAATTTTATCATATTCTGTAGGGTGTGGGGAGAGGTCAAGAGGTCGTTTGGAACAATAATTTTCCTGATCAAAGTTATATTAAGGAACTTAGAACTTATACCAATTGCATCTTTGTCCCCTGAAGTTTATGGGCCTCTTTGTGATGGTTGCTTCGCAAACCCTTCTCCCTCCCCCGCCGCCAGGCTTCACCCATTCTCCAGGCCTCCGTCTGCAGGGGCTGCCTGTCAGGCTTTCCCTTCCCAGGAGGCTAGAAGTGCCTGCACTAGTGTCACTCTGCGGTGACTTGTGAGTTTCCAGTAACATCCTCCAGTGGTGCAACTACAAGCGACGGGTACATAAGCAGATGCCGGTCCCACACACACACACGTGTATACACGTGAGCACACCCTGGACACTGGAGCCCTCTCTGCCCCTCCTGTCATCCTGCTGTGTCCTGCACAGCCCCATTGTGAACCCTGTACCTCTTTGGGGGCTGACTCAGACCTCTAAACCAACTCCTGGATTCCTTCCTTCCCGGGTCAGCCACCGACTCACTTTTGTGTTTCCTCTCCAAATCCCTTCTCTGCCCTGAGACTCCATGAAATAATACGGGATTTACTTGGCAGGATTCTCTGACCTCCTTCAAAGACCCAAGTTTCTTGTTTATTGTAGTTTGAATGTCTCAATCCTCCAAAAGCATTTGGAATATTTTCTTCATTTCCCTCTCTCAAGGTATCTATTTTGTCCCAGACATGCCTCCCCCAGTGTGTTTTTGGGGAAGGACGCCGAGTCTTTGGGCCCCAGCTGCTGCCCTTTCCTTCACCTCTGCCAGGGCACAGACCGGCGCTGGGCTGACCTTCCCGGGCAGGCCAGAAGAGAAGGCTGTGGAAGCCCGCACGCCCCCCACTGTCCCTCCCTCTGTGGCCACAGCTGCTTGCCCTCCCCACTCCCCTCCCCTGCTCTTTTTCTCAGTGAGCCTCAGCGCCAGTGCCCCAGTGAGCCGCTGGGAACAGAGGTCTGTCCCCTGCACTGGCCTCGGCTCCCCACACTAGAACATTCAGGCGTCAATGGGAAACAGCAAGATCTGTCAGCATCGCCCCTTTCTTCTGGGCTTTGAGGGCCACATTCTCCACGGCCATCTGTTCCCTTTCACCTCTCTGGACAATGTTGCTTTTTAAAGCCAGCGATTCTTCCTCCTTTATCCCCTCCTCTCCCGCCTCCTCTTCTTCTGTGCTCCCTCCCTTTCCCCCTCATCTCTCTCTTTCCCAACCCTATGAAATTAGCCTCTCTTAAGAGAAAACTCGCCCTTCTTCCACACAAAGCTGTTTTGCAACCGCTGTGGGGTTTTTGAGTTTTTATTTTTAAATTTTTCTGAAGGGAGGGTTTGCTACTTTTAAAGTTTGTGATTGTCTTGGGGGTATTCTTTTGGTAAGGATGGGAGGGGGAGGATAGAAAAACTTTTCAGTCGTGCAAAAAGAAAATGCAGAATAATAATGCATTTTAGGTTCCTGCTGGCCAGCACTTGCGTCTTAAAAGAAGGAACCCTCCCTTTCCTTCCCTAGATGATCGGTTTAAGGAAATTGTTGCACCCGAAAGGTCTTTCTGCCATGCAGTTTATTATTATTTTGCTGTTGCTACTATACTGTTGCTGTTGTGCTGTTTTTCATTTAGAGCTGGGGCTGCTAGAAAGTGGGTACGTGATCCCCTTGGTCTTGCACTGAGCTGTATGAGGTTGGAGAAGAGTGATCAGGCGGGGAGGCCATGGTGTCCTCTAAGTGAGGCAATAGATCCTGAGGTTCAAGGAGTGTCCGAGGAGGGGCGTTTGTACCAGTACTGACCCGTGACTAAGTATGTGACCTTAGGCATGTCACTTTCCCGAAGAACAAGGATGATAAAATCTCCTACTAAAAAAATGCTTACTGTGTGACTTCTCTGTGTGTACTCTCACTCTGTTTCATAAACACAATGAGTCTATGGTAATGTCATGGAAACATTATGGGCCATCCTTGGCTAAGGATGCCATAATAATCTACCACTGGGGTCATACTCAGCTGCTGATGTGAGAAGTCAGGGAGAGCAAGGACTCCCAGCCCTAGCTGCTCGTCAGAGTCATGGGCAAGCCTGGAACACAGGCTCAAGAGCCTGACTATCAGTGTTTGAATCCTCTGCCCACCACTTACTAGCTACACAAATGTGGGTAAATTTTTGTCATCTGTAAAATAAGGGCAATAATAGGATCCAGCTTATGTTATTGAGATGACTCAAAGATTTTATCATGTAAAGCACTGGAAACTGTTTCTGAAAATGTTAACTGTGATTATTGACCCCTTTCCATCCCACAACCATATTACAGATGAGAAAATGGGCTAATTGGCTTCCTGTGGGGCTTTTCTGATTCTATCACATTTACCTTCTGCTTTATTTTTCATTGCAGAGTTAACATTGATAAAAGACATAATGTAATTATCAATGGGATTGCGATGATGATTAACACAGCAATTCTACTTAGAAATGTCATAAAATACAGAAACATCCTAAGATATAAAAAAGATGTATAATCATGTCCTTCTGGCAAAGAAGGTGAACCAGATGTGGAGATTATAGTCATGGAAGGAAAGCCAATCATGATTTTGGCAACTAAAGTTATTTTACATATTTTCAGTTGGAAATCTACAGAACCTGGAGATTTGTTTTTCTTTGGTATCAATTTCTAGAAACCTATCATATGACAAAGTTTCCCAACAATAGGGAGAGAACATTATTAAATTATGCTTTTCTAGACAGGCACAGATGACTCTGGATAAGAAATTGAATATTACAACTTAATGAGGAAAGGAAAATGAGTGGGATATCTGGAAAATGGGGTGAGTTTTCTCCTCCAGAGAGGGAGGTGAATGGTCATTTTTTAAATACTTTCTAAATGGCCGAAAGAAACACTGAAACAAGTGACTGGTCAAGGTGCTGGCTTCAAATCCTTGCTCTGCCACTTGCAGGGTGACCTTGGGCACTTACTCTCTCTGTAGCTCAGCCTCCTTCCTTAGAAAATTGGGATGGTAATGGCATCTCCCTCATAGAGATAATGTGTGTATGGTAATTGAGCCTCATGTCTGGAACATACTAATTATTCCAAAATGTTACCTTATAATTCTTTACTGTAACGTCTCATAACAAGCGATGTCTGAGACATGGGACACGTTATACCAAGTTGGTGGTCTTGATCACCTTGTTGAATCTGGTCATTTTCAGCAAACCCATAGTTCTGTCCACTTTCTAGATAAACAGTGGCCTTCAAGGGAAAAGGAAATTGCTTTGCTTAAGAACTCAGATTTCACAGATGTGTGCTGACCGCCTGCTGCCACCAAAACCAGTTCCCCCCAATTAAAATAGCATCAGCACATTTTGTTCATCAGTTCCCTCTCCTGCTATGAGGCTCCTGCCTAAAAATACTTGACTGGACTGCCAGGGATTGGGGCAGTCTTGTGAGGGAATACTTGAGGCAGTTAAAGCAATGTCGTCTCCATTGCCTAAAATTCCCCCACACCTAGGCAATCCACACATGGTGGGGACCTTGCAGCTTGTGATCCAGAGGCCACTGTGGATTCCAGTCAAAAACGGAATTTTCCCCCTCTTCATGGCCCCAATTTGTTGTGAGCCTTATGTTTGGCATGACTGGCATGGAGGAGGGCGTGTGTCTGTGTGCACACCCCAGAAAGGGAGAAGTGCAGCAGTTTCTCCTAGCCTTGACACAGGAAGCCCAACTCCAGATGTCAAGGAAACACGAGCTGAACTAAAGGAACCTGACAGCCCAGCTGAATTTACCATTGTGGGAAAAGACACCGAAAGTCCCTTTAGGTTCTTGTCTAAAACTCAGGGTGCTGAAGACCCAGGGATTGCCTCATCAAACTACTCACCATTCTGTTTCTTACCTCCCACCCCCTTCTCACAGCCTTCAGGGGCAACAAACATGTGTGACGCCATTCCATTCCCTCCCATGCATGAAAATATCCTGATTCCTATCATGATCATGCTACTTCCCAAAGGGGTGCTTGAGATGGGGCGGGAAGAAAGCATAACAATAAATCTTCGCACTCCAGGCAAGGTGATAATTAAAAGCATTCTCCACAGCAATGTGCTCTCTCTAATGCCGAAAGGGAGGCAGCTGGTCAGCAGAAAGTCCTAGCATGCCTGGGCTCGGGCTCCAGCTCTGCCTCAGACTAGGTGGGTTTCAGTAAAATCACTTCTTAGTCTATGAAAGGAGAATGGTGATTCTACTGAAGTTGTGGGATCGAGGGAAGCAGCGTATTAACGTACCTGAAGTTGAATTTGTCAGATGCATTAATGTACTCTGGACTTTTCAGAGCACCTCAGGGCTCCTAGCTCCTGCCCCACTTGGTTCTCTCACTCCCTCACTTGCTTGCGCTCTGCTCCTGTTCTCACTGAAGAAACAAAGGGAAGCTCAAACTCTGAAAGCTGAGCTGTGTTTGGTGTCTGGAAGAAATGCAGGTCAAGGAGCCTGACAGGGGACTTTAAGGAGGGGCCCTGCCTGAGTGGGGACCTGGGCCCCATCACTAGCCCCGTCCTGTTTCATGCCACGGGCCCGTCAGCTGCCCCTCCTCCACTTTCTGAGTTAGGGTTTTGGGTTGCTCCCCTGACAACAACTCCAACCAGATGAGTTATGGCATTTCTAAACAGTTTACATCTCTTCTCCATTCCCCCTTGGGAAGTAGGGTGGGGAATAAAGTCAGCAGATAGGAGTCTTAAAAACTGGGCCAAAGGGCATTCACCAGACCGGTGTCTTCCGTTGATGAAAAGGATGTAGGGCTACATGACAAGATATGAGGTGGGGATTTTTTTTAATGCAAATGCATCTGTAACAGTACATGGAATGTCCGTGGGGTCTGAGAAGCCTATATCATTGCAAGCAAAATAGCAAATGCCTGATACGTGATTTTTTCAAACTTTAACATAAATAAGATCATCTGGGAGAGACTTTTGAAAATGCAGACTCTTGGGAATCACCACTCAGAGATTCTGTTTCCTTAGGTTTGGGATGGGGACAGGGCTTCTACATTTTAAAAAGTGGTTTACCTGGTTTAGGTTATTCTGATGTAGGGCATATGGAACAATGCCCTAAAATTTCTCCAGAGATCCAGTCCTATGTCCTGATTTTATATCAGTGACCCAAGTCAACTCTTAGGGTAGGCCAACCTACATTTTCACAGTTGTATTTTATTTATTTATTTATTTAAAAAAATTAATGTTTATTTATTTTTGAGAGAGAGAGAGAGAGAGAGAGAGAGAGAGAAATAGAGTGTAAGCAGGGGAGGGGCAGAAAGAGAAGGAGACTCCAAAGCAGGCTCCAGGCTCTAGGCTCTGAGCTGTCAGCATAGAGCCTGACAGGGGGCTCGAACCCACAGACCACAAGATCATGACCTGAGCTAAAGTTGGATGCTTAACCGACTAAGCCACCCAGATGCCCCAAACAGTTGTATTTTTTTAAAGTTTTTAATGTTTTGTTTATTTTTGAGAGAGAGAAACCAAATATGAGTTGGTGGGGGGGTAGAAAGAGAGAGGGAGACACAGAATCCCAAGCAGGTCCCACACTCTGAGCCACCAGCACAGAGCCCGACGTGTGGCTTGAACTCGTGAACTGCAATCACTTCTCAGCCTTTTGGCTAAGATCAAGTGTGAACTTGTGAACCGCAAGATCATAACCTGAGCCGAAGTCAGACGCTTAACTGACTGAACCACCTAGGCGCCCAGTTGTATTTTTTTTTAAGTGTAAGAGTTCAAACCTACAGAAAAGTTCCAAGGAAAGTACAATAAACCCCCATAGATGCTTCACCTAGACTTCTAACATTTTGCCTGGTTTTTTAAATCTTTCTCATATTATTATTAGCAATTTATTTTTTATGATATGAATTTATTGTTGTTAGCTTTGCAAAACCCTTTGAGAATAACTGTAGATATCATGACCCTTCATCTCCAAATACTACAGCATTTATCTCGGAAGAAGAAGAGCTTCTCTTACATAACCACACTACAATGATCTCACCCAGGAAATTAGAACTAATATAATACTATTATATAATATACCAGTCATAGTCAAACTTTGTCAGGTGTCCCAATTATGGCCTTTATGGCATTTTTTTTTTTTCTGATCCAAGATCCAGTCCAGGATTAGACGTTAAGTTGAAATGTCTTTTTGTGTTAATGATTTTTTAAGCCACTGATGTTTTCACAGAAATATTTTTCTCCAAGAACCTATTTTCTGATAAACAACAGCATTTCTTTTTCCCTTTGTCCTTATTGATTGCAAAAAGCCAGTGGTACAGTGCCAGCCTGAGCAACAGCAGACTTACCTGGGCCCAATTCTGTATCAGTTAAGGCCTTGGGAAAGGACCCTATCTCCTGGTCCTGGGTTTGCCTTGTGAGCTGATTTCCCAAAGGCAAACCCCATGACTATTAGTGTGTCCCCTTCGCTCTTCAGTCAGGTACGTTGTCACCTGGCTTACTCGTAGTCCAGACTAGTTCCCTGGATTTGTAAAGTGACCATATATTACTTCACCATAGTTTAATCTCCCCAGGAAGAGTGACTGATAAAGGATATGACACTTTTTGCCCTTCCTAGATTTTTCCAAAGGCAGTTGGCTGAATGCATACCTCTGAGGGTAATTCCCTACCCCCTCCCAGCAGCCAGTACTATAAATAATTTGAAATCAGAATAAGTGACTATAGTTCTGTTGCAGCCAGAAAAAAAAAGTGACCTGAAAAAAATATCAAACAGTGAAAAAATGAATGACCATGCATGATACCAAGACTTACTAGAATCCAGCTCTGGCACCCTCCTGCTGGCTCAGATTCTACGATGAGTAGAAAAGCAAAGGTCCTACTAAGATGGCCGATTCACATGATTTGAAGAATTCTCTTATCTACAGTAAGCATCTAGAGAACATTGCTATGGAAGAAAACCCATTTCACCTAAGCATCTTCCTGGTGGATGTTCAGTTAAGCGTAAATTCAGAAAGAAAATGCCTCAGATTTTCATGTATGGCTGGGTTTTTGCTTTCTTTGTTTTATTTGCTAGTATTCACTTAAGAATAGTATGAATTTTTCTTTAGTGAATGAGTTTATTTTTAATAAAAGAGTTCTTTTCGGGGGTGCCTGCGTGGCTCAGTTGGTTAAGCATCCGACTTCAGCTCAGGTTATGATCTCATGGTTCATGGGTTCAAGCCCCATGTTGGGCTCTGTGCTGACAGCTCGGAGCCTGGAGCTTGCTTCAGATTCTGTGTCTTTCTCTGTCCCTCCCCTGCTCATGCTCTGTCACTCTCTCTGTCTGTCTCTCAAAAAAGAAATAAATATTTTTTAAAAAATTAATAAAAAAAATAAAGAGTTCTTTTCAAAGGGTCAGGAGACCTAGCTACAGGTCCCCATTCAGGATTCCCCCCGCCCCCAACACATACACTTAAATAGGAGGTAGCAGGAAGAAAGCTATATTGGAGAAAGGGTTCAGGGGCATGGCCTCCTGGGGTATGTTGGAACCTGAGCTGGGTCAGAGGAGATTAATTCTTTCTATGCAGACACCCTCGTTCTGTTCTTCTCGTGCCTGTTATTGTTGTCATAGCTGTCTTTGAGGACTTTCATGATTGCCACCGCAAACATAGCAGAAAAATCCTGTGCAATATCCCTATAGAACTTTTGGTTGGTAAATTAGATGAGTTCTAGACTGACCATTTTCTTGAAGGGTGAGTACCCTCAGCCTGTTCTAGAGATTTCCTACACGCATCCTGGTTTGCCCAGAACAGTCCTGACTTTGTTATCCCCGTATAGTTATTAAAATGTCCCCATTTCATTTTCAGAAGTGTCCTGTTTGGATGATAACTTACATAACCATACTAAGACTCTGGGAAACTCCAAGTTTGTTCTCCCCACACAAAGCCAATGGAGTTGTTTGAGTGGTTTGTGCTAGTGCATACCAGTCTTTATCCTGGTGATTAGCTAACTCTGTTTCTTCCTTCTGCAATGGAGGATTAACCCATCCCTAACCCTTGCATTCCAAAGGTTCTGATTGCCCCACCTTTTCTGGTCTTCTTCACATTTCTAACCTTCCTTACTAACGAGTTTTATCAGAAAGTGGATCCTAAGTGTATTGTGCAAGTAAAGACTCTGGACTGCATTCACATCTAGCCAAGAGACATCAGAGATGACATTTTCTGCTTTACTGAAGTGAAGCAGCCTTATTCTATACCACGCCAAATGCCTTCCTCAGTGCACAGATGATATTGAGGCAGTTATTGTGTGGTTTTATGCCTCAGATCCTTTATTTGTAAATCTGAAAGAAGACTAATAGCTTTAAAGTATTTTGAGAATCTCAAAGCTCAGAAGATTATAAATAACAAAAGATATTTTTTTCTCATCTAAAATGGCAGCACAGATACTGCGGTTACTTACTTAATAGATAGCGTGTGTTCCCTGGGCCATTTGCAGCTCATGGGTTTTTTCCAGTGCTCTATTTATAGAGTTAGGTCAGAAATATCACTTCCGTTGGAACTTGACCTACAGACCATTGTCAATTTTAAAGACCTGAGGAAGTAGAGTGCACACTAAATACAGCTGGTTCACAGGTTCAGTTAATGAACCACAAACCCCCAAGGAAATTAATTTTGCTGGAGGATAGATGTCTGAGCCTGTCCCAGTCTCTTTTATATGATACCTTTGCACTGTGGCCTCCTGGAGCTCGTAGGTCATCTTGAATCCTTATTTCAGAAATAGCCTATCCTAGGCAGTCTTCTTCCCTTTTATACCCCATTCATCCTCTTCAACATTGCTTGCTGAAATTATGGCTTTCTGCATCAAATAAAACAGGAGCTGATGATCCACTAACAGAGGTAACTTAGGCTACTCTGAGAAATTTAGGAAAAAGCAGATCTAAATATTTCCCTACTTCATCTTTCTATTGGGGCTAACCAAGATTCTCAGTCACTTCCCCAGTTCAAATGAATGACCCAACAGAAAAATATATGCTGTAGTTCAGCAACTTCCATGGGCTTGGTTTTAAACAGGAGAAACTGAATTTAATGGATGATAATCCCCTTTTAATCCCTACTCTCTCACTCAGACTCCCATCTTTAAGCTTTGTTATTATGAAGTCGTGTTTGCTGGGACTTGGCCACTGGCCATCACATGTTTACCCATCATAAGGTTTTAGAAGGTAAGATAGACTAAGAAAACCCCTAGTCTGGAGGGAAATCTACTCTGAGAAAAAGGACCACATGTCTGTAAAACTCTCTTCAGGCTTAAATAGGTACTAGGTAGGGTACAGCCATTCAAAGATAGCCCATGGAGTAGAACATTTTCAAACTTTCTGGAAAAAGTGAAGTCCAGAATGAGGAACTAATTTCTTGTCATCAAAATGCCATAGATTCAAAGTTCTTAGTATAGGCAGGAACTTTTGAGCTAATTTCCAACAACCCCTTGTTATGGGTGAGAAAACTGAGGCTCAGAGAGTTGAAGTGACTGCTCATTACCAAGGTCTACCCTGATGTTCTTTGTTACATCACTCTCCTGCTCCCACCTGGTCTCATTAAAAGCCCACAGCTAATTCAGAAATAGAACTGCAGGGTCCTGCCTTGTAGCCAGCAGCTGACCATATGTTGTCATGCATTATACAGAACATGCTTTAGGATGTGAGGACAAAGATAAGAAAGAGACTGTTAATTCCGATGCTAACATGCCATCTCTTTCCTGAACTTATTTCAGTTCTGAAAAGATTTATAAGTTTGTTTGTTTGTTTGTTTGTTTGTTTCTTTCTTTCTTTCTTTCTTTCTTTCTTTCTTTCTTCCTTCTTTCTTCCTTTCTCTTTCTTTCTTTCTTTCTTTCTTTCCTCCTCTTTCTAGTCTCAATAAGTTGCCTTTTATCTAAAGGGACAGGAGGGACCAATGTTCAGAATATCCAGCCCTCTTACGCCCTGAATTTTTCCTTCCCCCTGTTCTGGAATCCGTGCTTTGTTAATACTTGTAATATTTTTAACATGGAAAAGTCTATTCTTTTAAAGTTGATCCTTTTGCTACAGGACAGACACTTTTATGATATGTACTGGAGATTCAGTTGACCTCCCAGAAATGCTTAGCACAGGAGTCATAAATTGAAATGTTTTCAGAGAAGGAGCTTCCTCATTGAAGGCCCCCAACAGGCCTCTTCTACATACTGACACCGGTTGGTACCAGAGGCCCATTACCTTTTTGGAAATCAAGGCTACATAGCAACCTGATTATCCTCCTCCAGGCTGATTGCACAAGGACTATGCCCTGTGTGCAGAACAGAGACAGCCCCTGGCCTTGTGAGAAATGTATCTTCATAACCAACTCCCCCTCCAAAGGAGTGGGGAACTGGATCCAAAAGATAGTGTTCATGAAGGATATTCCAGAATCCAAGTCCTGTCGTTTTAACCATTTCATTCCTGAGCTTTCCTAGCTTGCCTCATTATTAGAAAAATTAAAAAATGTATAAGATGATAATTAAGCTTTCTTTCTCCCTAGAATTTCATCATCAGGGTTTGATCATCATTGTTCCTGTCATTTATACATATCAAATATCTTCATCTAAGAGTCACCAAGAACCTTTGGTTGCCTGGAGGCAGGAATTATTATTCACATTTTGCAGATGGGTAGGCAGTCACAGAGAAAGAAAACATGCTTTGACTTACCTAAAAGAGTCTCAGAGAGTGGATAACAAATGTTCCCACAGTCTGTTTTAGAGAGACCTGACTTCACTGTAAACAGATTTTCTCCATGTAGCTTACTCGAATACTTCTACAAGCTCAATCCTGTGATGCTGAAAAAATCCCCAATAATGAAAATATTTTCAAAACCTAGTTCACTTATTTGAGTTTTCTATTTGTATTGAAACCAACCAAATTCCAGTACAATGAAATCATACTGCCTTGGCAGGTCTAAATGTCAGAGTCATCAAAAAGGAGAGAGGGAAAGAGCGCCCTAATTTTTAGAACTTCCGCTTAAAGTGAGCATAGAAAAGATTCACTTATCTATTTCCTGACCAATTAGGTCATTGGGCAGGAAATCACCTTTTTTGAAAGGCCAATAAGCAGATGCCTTCTACCTTTAATTTCCCATAAACAGCATTAATGATTATTTATGCCAGCCCTCTCATAGAAATGTTTGAAAGTCCAAAGACATGAGGCCACTGAATTTTCTAGATGAAAATAAAGTTACAAATTTATAGTAACTGACAGTGTCCCACCTCCCTTTCTCCCACTTCTGTCTCAAATAATCCTAGCACCTGTAACCACCCTTCAGTCATTTTCCCATATTTGAGGTCCTATTAAGTGAAATAACTTTACAACGCCGACCAGATTTTTAAGCCTCCAACCAGAAAGGGTCAGTTTCAGACTACCTGATTTACATGAATCAGGTGCTGGGCCAGTTGATGGAGGTCAAATAACTTGCCAAGCCAGGGCATGCATGATCTTTCTGGAAACACCTTGCCCTGGGTTACCACTGAACATCAGAACAGAGGAAGCTGATTGTGGAGTCTGAGTGACACACAGATTCAGATGAGTGATGGAATGCTCACACTACGCCTCCATCAGTGTCTTCCTAGAGATGGGCCTTCAGGCTCTCCAAGCCCTTCCCAAGGCCCACCGGGCTGGCAGAGTTGCAGGCTAATTGACATAATGCCTGGAGAAGGCCGATTAGGGTAGCAGTGAAGATAGTCTGCCTGGTTTGTGCCCCAGCTCTGTCATTAACCAACCACGTGACCTTGGGAGCATTACTTAATCTCTCACAGCCTTAGTTGGTCAATAGGGGTGATGATATTACCTACCTCATAGGTGGTTGTGGGATCAAGAGAGATGTAACTAAGATATGAAGCTCAAACAAGATGTAAGCTCTCCTCACATATAGGGCTCACCTAGTGCTCCCTTATAGTACTTTAAAAATATTGTCTTTTCTTATTATTAACTTTCAAGGCCTTCTGTGATTGCTCTTGTGGTGGCGTAATGTTTGTAAGCACTCCTGAATCTTTTAGATCTTTTCAAGCCACTCAGTCAGGGTTTCCATTAGGAACTTTTCCGTGGTCATTTGCACTTGTTGCCTTTAGTTGGGACTTGAGCTTACCTGTCCAGAAAGCAGCCAGTGTATGGAAAGTATATCGATACTTTCTTATACTGTTTTCATTAGCTTAGGGGCATGGCATTCTTTATTTTTTTTTTTTATTTTTTTTTTCAACGTTTATTTATTTTTGGGACAGAGAGAGACAGAGCATGAACGGGGGAGGGGCAGAAAGAGAGGGAGACACAGAATCGGAAACAGGCTCCAGGCTCTGAGCCATCAGCCCAGAGCCCGACGCGGGGCTCGAACTCACGGACCGCGAGATCGTGACCTGGCTGAAGTCGGACGCTTAACCGACTGCGCCACCCAGGCGCCCCCCTTTATTTTATTTTTTTAACATTTATTTATTTTTGAGAGACAGATAGAGACAGAGCATGAGCAGGGGAGGAATGGAGAGAGAGAGGGAGGCACAGAATCCAAAGCAGGCTCCAGGCTTGAGCTGTCGGCACAGAGCCCAATGCGGAGCTCGAACTCACGGACCGCGAGATCATGACCTGAGCTCAAGTCGGATGCTTAACTGAGCCACCCAGGCGCCCCCATGGCATTCTTTAAATAGTCACCACTGGCCAAATGTGGCTCTGAGCCCTGAAAACATCTTCCAGAACCTGCGATCATTTTATTACTGAAAAAAAAATTTTTTTGAGTGCTTAACTAATTAACAACTCCTAATTTTTCACATGTAGCTTTCTCGTGGCAAACTTGGAAGTTCAGCCTTACTTCATCCTATCACTTAGCAGGCACGTACGCAAAAAGCTTCTACAGTTTGCTTGAAAAATGCAAAAATGCCATTAAGTTTAGCTTAAGCAAGATAAAATTAAGAATGTAAATCTGCTGCTAAACTGAATATATAGTAACATGGTTCCAAGTTTAGTAGGAATAACTTATTGACTATTGAATCAGTATTTATTATCTTCCATGTGTCAGTGACACAGAATGAGGCATAAGTTAAGTGATTCAGGCATGCTAGCATGAATCAGACATGGATTTGGGCCT